>NW_022631152.1:1181051-1506970 GCF_010015895.1 Lontra canadensis | reverse complement strand
ACACACACACACACACACACACACACACACACACACACACACACAGTCTTACTTCTCATTATCCCAATTTCCCTCCTTCTAATCTTGGTCAACATTGTAAACATGGTCTACCATCACTCCCTTCAATAATTTCCCACTGGGTTTCTTCTTGATTACTGTAAATTTGGCACCTATTCCCATTATTCTTCTGAAATGATCTCTCAATGGCCAACTACAATTTCCCTCTTGACTCCACCCAGAGTTTCCTCCAACATCCCATCAGTTTATCATCTGCTCCTAAGTTCTCTTCCTCTTTCGTGGTCTCTTTGATCTTGTGCTTTCCTGGTTTTCCTTCCATTTGTCAATATTTTCCCTCCTATATTGAATTCTCTTTCACCTGTTACCCGCCACCCCCCCCCCCATTAGGAGTGTCACTTAATGCTCAAACTTTGGTCCTCCATTCCTCTCTGTGATAATGCTGTTGGGGAGGCCCTTGTGATTCAGGTGTCCCTCAGTCCTGAGCATCCGTAAGATACATACAATTTTCCCTCCCACATAATTCCGTTTGGATATGAAACCATCACCTGTATCCGTTCCAGCCCTCAGGAAGCAGATGCAAAGATGGGAGTTAAAAGTACAAGAGATTTATTGTGGATAGCGTTTATGGGTGAAAAGGGGGGGGCAAGATTGAAGCAGGCAGGGAGAGATTTCAGATTGTGATGCAGGCCTGATGTCTGAGATAAGAAGGGGGAAGGAAGGAGTGTTGGGAAGGAGAAGCATCAGCCCACATGGCTGCCCTGAGAGTCTGGGCCAGCCCAGAGGGGAGCCTCAGAGCAACAACTACTGATCAGAAGGGGCAACATAGGACAGAAAGGTCCAGCTCTATTACTCCTTCTTTGCTTAGTCACTGGTTGATTGTGAGCTGCCTGGGAAGTGTGATCCTGGCTTGTACACTATGGCAGATCCCCAAGCTGCTGCAGGTAGAGGCTCTCTCTTAAAAGGAAATCTCAAACATAATCTATACAAAGCTAAATTTAATTTTTCCTTTCTTCTCTTCCACCCTCTATGCTTTCCTTTCAAATTATCCCATCTCTGCCTTTGATATCAAAACCCTTCCATCTTCCAAGCTAGGTATCTTCAAGGTATCTTTGGCTTTTCCAATACCCTTATCTTTTATCTCAAACTTGTGACTCTTAAATTCTTTTCAGTTTTATCACCTCATCTCTCTTCTCAATTCAGCTGTTCTAATCCATTGAGATAATTATCTCATACTCCTATGAGTATGAGTATCTTCTCATACTACTGCTGCCATAGCTAAGTCCCTTCCTGGCTCAATTTCCTCACTTTTCATATGTGTTGTGGTTTCACAGGATTCAGTCTTTGACTCTCGTCTCCTCTCACACTACAGGCTTGTCCTAGATGATCTTATCCATTAATTGACTTCTACTGAAGTACCTATGACTCCAAAATTTTCATCTCCAGCCTGTTCTGTCTAGCGTTCTGAATCAATGTTTCTCAAACATCAGTGTTATATGCTCTGGTTTAAAAGGGAAAAAAATGTATTGTATATCCCAGTGTTAAATTATTTTATTTAAAATGTTATATATGTATGAATACAAAACTAAGCATAAACTTTTGGTAATAGTTTAGTTTCCTTCCATACTTTTTTCCTACAGGTATTTTATATAGTTGAGATAATATTATATGGATATAGGTGTGTATGTGTTGCTGTATCTTGCTTCTTACTCTTGATGTTAGAACACAAGAATTTTCTTAGTCAATAAAACTCTTCATGATATATATTTTTTGTGGGTACATATTTCAATTTGTGTGTATGTCATAATTAATGTTTTATAATGATGTCTAATGTTAAATAATGAAGAAATAAATAACCTTGTACAAAAAGTTTTGTCTGAAATTTTTAGAAGAATATTTTCTCAGAATGGATTTCCAGAAATGGGAAGGTAGAGGTCTTCATTTCAGAGAAGTAAAATCTAGGTTTTAGGAGTCTGAATGATTTTCCCAAGGCCACTTCAGCCTGTAAAAGGTAAGGGATGAAACAGGAAATGAGTCTCAGCCTTAGGTTATTTCTACTGGGACAGGCTACCCATAGTGGATCATGAAGGGATGCTGTCCTAGGATTTGTTAGGCGGCAGAAGATCTAGAAACTACCAAGGGCTAAGTTATCTAATTCCCTGAAAACTTCCGCCTGATTTGGAATCAGTGGTGTAAGGACGTGTAGCATGAGTTGCATGGGCTCTTTCAGAAGGTCAGAAGATTAGGTATAACCTAGTGCAGCACTATTTTCTCAGTGTGCATTTGTGCCGAAGTCACATTTGCATGAGTATCACTGTCTTGGTTTTGTCCTGGCTTGAAAAGGCTGCAGGGGACTTTCATGGTAGAGTTCTAACACCCAGTCTTTTAAAGATGGTATGAACTCTTACTCAAAATCAAACAAATGGCCCACATAGTTGTATTTGTAACTTGTCCTCCATTGGTACCCTTGGCCTAGAGCTGCTGCAGATAGGAGATATGTGATGCTGTGACTCTGGAAGTTATGGGGTCCCTGCCTTTATTTTGGGGGAGATCTGGTTCTATTTGGACCCCAACCAAGAAGTGACTCTCCTGCCGAAGGGAGTCAAAGATGTCCTTCTTATTGCTACAGCATGAAGGAAGGGGGGGGGTGAAGTGTATAGTTAACACAGTCAGAGCACTCAGCCACATAACAACTCTCAAATTAGACAATCAAAGTAGGCATCTGGGGTTTTACAGAATGTGTTGATAGCAGCTGACTTAGAAGACTTAAAAATAGACCGGGATTTCTCAACCTCAGGACTATTGACATTTTGAGAAGGACAATTCTTTGATGTGGGGGCTGTCCTAAACATTGTAGTGGCTGACCAGCATCCCTGCCTTCCACGAACCAGATGTCTGCTTATCCCCTCTCTATTCATGACAATCAAAACTGTCCCTGGGCACTGTCAAATGTCCTCTGAGGGTTAGAATCACACCTGGTAGAGAATCACTGAGGCAGACTAATAGATTTCAAAGAAGAAAGCAGCCAATTCCAATGCAGAAGGCAAATGAAAAGAAGGTGACTTGACATGGAAGATGCATAAAACGTCTTATGAGAGAAGGACTCCAAAGTAGATAAGGACCAAAGGTCTTCCTTGGTAGCTCCAGCTAAGGGTCTTCTTTGGATCTGTGATGAAATGGGATGGGCATAAAAAGAGAAAAAAGGCCTCTCCATGGTGATCATAGGTTTTATAGACACATCATGTGTCCTAACTAGATAATATCATGTACATAGTCCTTAAGCCACACCATGGCTTCTGCCAATCTTCACAAAAATCCCCCTGCAATTAACAAAAATTCTGAAGCTGTTTCTACAGTTATGGAAATGCACAAACCCTACTGAACATTATAATCAAGAGGTTCATGCTCAGAAAGCAGGACAACCTACAAGAATGCTGAGACCAGCTTCCCCTTACTTTGATACTCTCCATGTTATCCAACCATAAAATCTTAGTATTAAAAGGATCTAAGAAGCCATATGATTCAGCTTACCCAATTGCCAGCATGACATCGTTGGCAGATGGTGGAAACTCTTTGCAAAGCAGATGATCCCATTGTTGGGTAGCACTATGTACATGTTTTTCTTTGGGGGCTAGAACCAGCCTCTGCAAGGACCACTTGCTGGACCTGGTGCAGTGCCCTGACGCATCATGGACTAAGTCCACTTCCTTGTTGAGAAGTCTGTAGATCCTGAAATCACCCAGCAAGTCCTCTCTTCATCATCTTTTCTCCACTCCTATCAACCATTCCCAGTATACTCAACTGTCTCTCACATGCCATCACCTTCACTCTCCTCTCCCTCCTTTGAACACTCTCCTCGGGATCCAAAGGGGCCTCCTGAGCATCTCACAATTGCCCTCAACAGTGATTCCACACCTTCACCCCTTTCGTCGAGGCCTTAAAATGCTGTCACCTCTCTCTCTCCTCAGACTTGTCTTTGACCTCACAGATGGAACAGGCAACAGGCAGGTACAACTCTCCAAATCACACACTTTCCTTCTGCCTCTTCCTGTGTGGTCCCCACCCCCCGATCCCCACCTCACAACACCTATTCTTATGAACTTACTTATGTCTTTAGGTCTCTTTTTATCTTTCTTCCAATCTGGGGAGGGTGAAGACCTGTCTCCATCCATCATTCTTTCTGTTCTGCATTTTTAATTCTCCCCTCTCATTGCCTCTTCTCAAGCCTACCTATATGTGTTGGCTTTCCGTCTCAGAAGCCAGCCAATCTTTATGGTCATCCTTCCTTCTACCTAGAGTTCTGCAGAACTGAGTCTCCTTCCCCTTCATCATAGCTCTAAGAGTCATCGGTACTTGAAAGCTCATCTCATCTACTTCTTACTTCACTGCAGTCAGCATTCTCACCCAGCACACTCTCCCTCTACTACCTCTGCATCATAAGTAGGGGATCTGCAGGTCTCTAAACAGACCATTTTGTTTTCTACGCCTGGAATGATCTCCTCACCATGTGCAGTTTGCAAACTGCTATTCTTTTTTTTAAGACCCTCAGATGCCGTGTCCTTTGAATGGCCTTCCCTAGAGAGGTAGGAAGATAATCAGACCGCCGGATTATCCATTTTATAGTTGTGTTTTAAGAATTAAATGAGGTCATCAATGTCAAGTGCTTAGCACAGTGAATGGCACAGAATAAATGCTTGACAAATTATAGCTATTATGATTATTAGCCCCTCAGGCAGGCTCTATTTCCTTTTCATTAGGTGTCTATCACTGTCTCCAGGACATCAGGCTGTGCTTACCTAAGCAGGTGACAACTTCTCCAACAGTCCACCAGATTCTAAGGACAGGGATGCCATTTTTTCATCTATATGTCCCAATATGAAGCACAATACTTAGTAGAAACTCAATTATCTGATGAATGGGTGAAGGACAATTCACTTATAGGACTACAAAGCAATTCTTATGTCTTTTAATTAACAAAGGGTATACTGGTTCCATGCTGATGGCTCTGCCCTTTTCAGCAGCGATACTGCATTTCAAACTTCCAATTTACCTCCACAAAATCTGGGATGCCTTCAAATGCCAAAGAGGGAGTCAATGTTCCCTGACACTGGTTTCCCAGTGGGGAGAACCCCTGTGCCAGATTTAGGGGGCCAAGTGTGCTGGCTGTCCTTGGTGGGCCAAGGTTGCCCAGAACAGCCTGGGTTCAACTGTGGGCCAGCCACGGAAGGTGGAACAAAAGCCCATTGATGCCACCACTCACGGAGAAGGCCCTTGGACAAAGATCAGAGGACTTGACCATCAGCTTCTCCCTTCCTGGACATAGTGCTCAGCTCTTCCCTGCCTTCAGGAACTGGAATAATGTCAGCTAAGAAGAAAAGGTATGTGATGTCAGGTGTGAAAGTACTCAAAAGAATGTTGACTGGTAACTACAAGATGGAGATGAATTTAGTGGATATATCATTCTGAAGATAGTGTTAATAATTATTTTATTTAAGTAACCAATGCTAGTCAGAGCCGAGGAGCTGTCCTCCAACATTTTCACCACCAGAGAAGCCTTTTTAAATTTTACATCTCCTTGCCCCTAAGGGCCCATGCTTTAAATACTTTAGTCTAATATATAAATTTGCAGTTTTTAGGGGAAAAATATTCATACCACTGAACCTTTACTGTGTGCCATGTACTTTGCCTCCATGCTTTGCATATTGTATCTCTTATTCCTTACAATAACTGTAGGAGAAAAGTATATTATTTCTATTTAATAAATGAGGAAACTGAGTGAGGCTAACTTGTTCAGGACCATGCACCTTACGAATGACCTTGTTAGTAGTGAAGCAGCTTGTCCAAGGTCATACGGCTTTTCAAATGATTTCAACTAACTAATAGCTAATTAAGTAAAAGAGTAATTGTTTCCCTTATTGTTATTAAAACAATAAATATTTTTGTAAAATATAAAAACAGCAAAAATTTATTTTAAAATATTGTCCGTCAAAGCCTTCAATTAACATAAGAATGCAAATTTTTTTTCACTTAATCTAATTCAAGACAATTAAGTTTGTTGCTCTAGTTGTCTTACGTTGTTTTTTAAAGATGATAGTAATGTCCAGTTACCATTAAGACTTTTGAAATTTCATGAATAGTTCACAGAACTTCTATCACTCACTGCAAGAGTCCTCGGGGCTTGAAACTTCCAGGATGGACCATGGTTCTAGGATGCGAGGCTTTGCTGTTTATCCTTTGAAAATGATTTCTCAATGTACTGAATAAATGCTGAATGGCATTTTTGTTCTTGGTGACTTTTTCTAAACTTAGGCAAGATTCTGTTCATCAGGAAGGCATGCAAAGGTCTTTCCTTTGACCTGAATGCTTATCTGGAGAAAACACAATTTTAGGATTTCCTCCAGCTGTTTGCATGATCCCTGAAGGTAGAGATCATAAAGATTCCAAAGGAATCTTAGGACCCGGGGGAAGAAATGAAAAGCTCACCTTTGCCCTTAGATGTGTGTCTTGTGTGTCCCTCAGCCAGGAGATCTGGGGGGCTGGGCTTACCCATGACTCCAGGTGTATGCAGGAGGGTCCAATTTCAAAGGACTCTGGGACCTAAACAAAGGCTTGGGGCTTTCATTTGCAATAGAAAGACAGCCTGAAATTGTTGTGCGAAGTCCGTCCTACTCCAAGAAACAAGATTTAGAAAGAATAGGCAATCACTTGCAGCTAAAAGGTATTGGGATTCCTCTCAGACCCCAAATAAAACCATATGAAAGAAGGGGCACAGAATATCACACCAGAGGGAATTCACCGATGAAAATTTCATGACAATCCTATCTTCTGATAGCCGTCCATCGAAACTGGCATAACCCACCACTTGTCAAAGGTCTTCACTAACTTGGGTGTCACTTTCTGAAAAGCTGCGGGGCAGAATCACAAGCTGAGTTCAAAGAAACAGTGTATTGAGACTAAGCCCTTACAAAGAGCCATATGTATAAAGCTGTGAGCCGCTGCCTTATTTACAAATGTTTAGAAAGGGGGGAACAAGTTGTTAAAATGATAGTGTCAGGACAACACAGACATCAGTCATGACAGACAGAGAGATAATGTTACTATATGGAAAATATCTAAGGTAAAATATTAAGTGGAAAAAGGAGATGGAAACAATTGTATGTACAAAGTTGCAATCATATGGAAAGAGTATGGGGAAAATGACCAGAGGGCACTGATAACATTTATTGAGTGTGTTATGTACCAGGCGCTCGCAAAGCATGAATTACCTCATTTAATTCTCACCAAAAACTCTCATGAGGAAACTTCTATCCCATAAGGATGGGTGAGAAAATGGAGGCTGAGGGAAGTTAAAGCAAGTTGCCCAAGATTGCACTGTGGTTAACTGCTGAGACTAGAAGTAGTTGCTAACCTCTCTATTAGGAAATCACTTTGGTGTTCTAGGTACTGGAGTTATGTTTACATTCTTTTCTTACAATTTATTCTCCACATGTTCTGCAGTGAGATTATATTAAATTCAAAACATTTTAAGGTGTGTGTGAAGAAATTAGAATGTGTAACCTCTAAAAATGTTCAGGTAATATACTGAGATCTCATTGGGTGGTGAATTTGAGCTCCGATAAGGCTTATGGTTCCATTAAGCACAAAAATGAAAACGTTACCCCAGATCAGATGCAGCAAGCTTTTCTGAGCTCCGGCTATCGGGAGGATTGCTGAGATAAGGCATGTCAGGTGCTTAGCACAGTGCCTGGGGGACACTAGAAAGCCCTCAACAGACACTATCTACTATTAGTGCTGAGGGCCAGGCACTGCTTGAGAACCTCTCTTAGCTATTATTATCTGCATTTTGCAGAAGACTGAGATTCAGAGAGATTAAGTAACTCAACCATTGCCACTCAGCTGTAAAACAGTGCAGCCCAGTTCCAGGGCCCTCCCTGTTCCTGTATCGGTTTCGCTCCAACACAGGTGAAACGTACATGGGGGCATGTACTTGCCTAAACAGGAAGCACAGCCTGGGGTGGATTTCCCCCACCTGAACATAAGCCCATGCTAGCCAACTGTCCCAGGAAGCTCAAAGTTTTCATTCTGGGATTCCCAGTCCTTTGCGATCTGCCCCGATCCTATATATGTCAAAATCCACTTTCCATTTCTCTTTCACAAAGGATCTCCCTTTTAACGGAGATCCAGCCCCCCCAAACCCCACCAACACCATGGCTTCCGCAGAGCACTGCATTCCCTCAGTCTCCCCCTCATCCTCTCCATCCTTTAGGACCCAGTTTAAGTCCAACCTTCACCAGGAAGCCCACCCATTCACATCAATTTCTCCCGCTCTTGACTTCCCACAGAACGTACTCTCTATGCCATTTATACATCCTGTCATTTAATCCTTTACATGGTTAGTCTCTAAGACCTGATACTCTAAGGTTGTTGGTTCCTGAGAGCAAGGCAATTGTATACGTGTTTCTTTTCTACCTCTTCAGAATGCCTAATACAGCACAAGTTCCTCTAATATTTCTATTAATCCGGATTCACAGGTGCAAAGGACAGAAAACCTAACTCTACCTGGCAAGGCTGGAACCAACAACAGAGCAGGGGTTGGGGGTAGGGGGAATAGATGTTTATAGGTTCATGTTGTTGACAAATCCCGTGGCTTGGGCCATAATTGGATTCTCAAGTACACCAGCGGAGCTGCGTTAGTCGTAGGGTCACCCCAAAGTGGCTACTGTGCCAGCCCCACCCAGCCCAAGAGTGGACAAGGGGCAGTTTTCCCCAAAGGAGAAGCAAGCGGCTCTTGTCAAATGAAGGATGAATGGCCCCTGGAAAGGCAAGAACAGCAGATGTCCCTTACCTTACTGAATCAAATTCCTCACCACTTACTTACTACTACTACTACTACTAACTGTCCTTCACTGGTCAGGCACCAGACTGTAACCCCATTAGGAACTGCCAGGAAGCAACTGAGCTCAGCTTATTAACCTCATCTCCACTGAAGTGAGCCAGGCCTGGGGGCAGAGCTACAAAGGAGAGCTTACAAATCTCGGACACAGCATTTTAATACCACAGGGGATTTTTCCCTTTCCCACAAATTGTGTTAACCCTTCAGGAACAGGGGGGCAACCCAGTGTAGAGCTCATTAGTGGCTTTCCTTCAGAGCTCTTCAAAGAGGCCCTGTCAATTGCCAACATGATTTTTCTTAATATTGTGCAGACGGCAGGCTAATCCATCTTCAAATGATCTAATTGCATCTAACTTTCTCTTAAGAAACACTGCGTGGAGTTGCAAAGTCTTAATTGTGGGGTGTATGCTGAATGTCTCCAAGATTACAGAGCCAAGCACTCAGACCAAAGCTGGGGAATTTCCAGTGGAAACTTTCGGGGGAAGGAAATGGAAGGTGACGAGTGGTGAACTGGGGAGCCTCATCAGGCCCAGTTCTTAGGTCCCAGTGCTCTTAAAATTGAAGAAAACGCCTAAACCTACCACCTAGGAATTTCCACTGGGTGCTCGTGGAGGTTCCCTCTGTGCCATCAAAGACTCACGCTTCCCTCTGAGATAGAGGGAATGGGTAAAATAAAGGGGCACATGGAGGGGAAGAGGCAGGCAGAGGAGTTGTTGGGCACTTCTGACCAACTGGGCCAGAATAAGGACCTAAGTAGACAATATTTTCTAAGAGGTTCCCCCAGACGTTCCACTCTTTTAGCTGAGCAACACCTTGCAAAGGGCCTAATGAAATAAAAGAGTTACATAGAGGAGGTAAGCTAACCAAAGTAGGGCTGGGGGGTGGGGGTGTGGGGGTAGGGCTATGGGGGGGCCGGGGGCGGAGCCAGGAATCGCACCACTTCCGGTGTTGGTGGGAGAGGGCACGCAGAAGCAGGTGAGGTTAGTGCAAATACCAAAGGGTCTCTTTAACTGAGCATTTCTTTAAAACATCGCTTATGGGGCGCCTGGGTGGCTCAGTGGGTTAAAGCCTCTGCCTTCAGCTCAGGTCATGATCCCAGTGTCCTGGGATCGAGCCCCACATCGGGCTCTCTGCTCAGAGGGAGCCTGCTTCCTCCTCTCTCTCTGCCTGCTTCTCTGCCTACTTGTGACCTCTGTCTGTCAAATAAATAAATAAAATCTTTAAAAAAATAAAATAAAAAAATAAAACATCGCTTATTTATCCTGTTTATTCCTCACAGCTACTCTAGAGGGTTTCAGTTGCTTTCGGAGCATGTATTAGGGAGAGCTGAGGCTCCCAGATGAGGCGTCTGGGACAGCTGGTGGCTGGTGGAGCAGGGAGCCGGACTTCTGACTCCAAGGTGGACACCACTGGCTGAGCCCCTCCCTCAGACACACTAGAGGGTACTGCGGGACTGAGTCAGGGTCATAGGCAGGCTGCCCCCCTCCCCAGATTGCTGGCATGTGTAGGTGGGAGGGAACACATCTCTCCCATTCCCTGGCAGGCCTGGTGGAATTACCATTTTTACTAGGATGAAGTCATATATTCAACAATAACATGGTTTCTGTCAACATCAGGCCTTTAGGCCTTTGTTCTGTCCTCCCCCACAAACATATTTATGTTGGCCCCAGCTAACAACATCCCACTTTCCATTTGCATTTGCAATCCCTTATGTCTCATCTAGTACCCGGTACACAGGAAATCGGGCTGTAAAGGAACTGGCGGTAACCCTAAGGCCCTTTATTAATTCCATTTTCCAGTCCCGAGTGGCAGTGAGAACTGGGAGGGCTTACCAGGTTCTTGCACCAGAGCCCTTCTTTCTTGGACATCGGCCCACATTTCCCTCTTAATCCAAAAGGAGTCTCTGCAGGCCATTTATATACACCAGCTCTGAAAGAAGAAGCCATAGAAAGCCGAACCCTAATAAGATGAACACTAGCAAACTTCCATCGAGGGCCTGTTATGTGCCAGGCACTGTGCTAAGTGAATTACACACATTATCGCACGTAATCTTCACAATCCTTTGAGTGGATGCTATTATTACCCACATTTTCACAGAAGAGAAAACTCACTCACTGGTTCTTCTGCAACCCCAGAAGTTTCTCTGCTCTAAGGCAGTCAGCAATAGTGTGTTCTGGGACTCACCCACTGAATGTCTAGAGAGTAAGGAAGTGTCCTCTTTGCACAAGGGGAAGGGGACTCGAAGGTGGGTGGTTCTGTTCAGATCGTGAAACCACGGACGAAAACAGTGTGTGAAATAGGGAAGCACAAATGTGTCAGGAGAGTGGAGAGGAAATTCCTTCCGGGTAGGCTCTGCCAGCTAAAAGAGGAGGGAATAGCGTTTAACTGTTGTAACTGTTGGTTTCAGCTTAGGTCATGATCTCGGTTCTTGGGATTGAGTGCCCCCCAGGCTCCGTGCTCAGTGTGGAGTATGCTTCAGGTTCTCTCTCCCTCTGCCTCCCTGCTCTAAAATAAATAAATGAAACCTTTAAAAAATAATAAAAAGGTGGGGCACCTGGGTGGCTCAGTGGGTTAAAGCCTCTGTCTTCGGCTCAGGTTATGATCCCAGGTCTTGGGATCAAGCCCCGGCATCGGGCTCTCTGCTCAGCAGGGAGCCTGCTTCCTCTCTCTCTCTGCCTGCTTCTCTGCCTACTTGTGATCTCTGTCTGTCAAATAAATAAATAAAATCTTTAATAATAATAATAATAAAAAGGAGAGAACACTTTCTCATTGGCTGGCTCCTCTTCTCTTTGAACACGGCCAATTACTGCAGCCCACTGAACTCTACTTCTCCCTCACCTGCTGGAGGCCAAGGCTACTCTAAGAGGCCAAGCATTCTAGTTGACCAGAAAGTGAGAGACTTCTATTCTCCTTATCCTATGAGAATCAGAGTCATATCCATGTCTCTCCCTCTATAGATCCCACTCAACCCTGGCGATGGAGAAGTCCAGATGAAGGGGGAACCTGTACTCTGCTTCCTCAAAGAGCCTCGAAGGTTTGTGAGTATGTGCTTGGGGGTGTGCAGCTCTGTCCTAGGCTCTGCCAGGCATTTTGTGTACATTTTCTCATTTGATTTTTCTTCTGTTTACTTTTACTTAATTAACATAATCTTCACACTTGCTTCCTCTCCAGGCCATCTCAGAACTTCTCACTTCTTTATAATTCTCCTAACCCTACCCTAGCCCAAGTCACCAAACCCCACCCACTTTCCCTCCTTTTTTTTTTTTTTTAAAAAAAAAAAGAACATGTATTATTTGTTGTATTAGGGATACAGGTCTGTGAATCATCAGTCTTACACAATTCACAGCACTCACCATAGCACATACCCTCCCCAATGTCCATAACCCAATTACCCCACCCCTTCCACCCCCTCCTTCACTCTAGCAACCCTCAGTTTGTTTCCTGAGATGGAGACTTATGGTTTGTCTCCCTCTCTGGTTTTATCTTGTTTCATTTTCCCTCCCTTCCCCTATGATCCTCTGTTTTGTTTCTCAAATTCCTCACACCAGAGAGATCATATGATAATTGTTTTTCTCTGATTGACTTATTTTGCTTAGCATACTACCCTCTAGTTCTATCCACGTCATTGCAAATGGCAAGATTTTGGGTTTTTTGATGGCTGCATAGCATTCCATTGTATACCTATACACTATATCTTCTTTATCTACTCATCTGTTGGTGGACATTTGGTCTCTTTCCATAGTTTGGCTATTGTGGACATTGCTGCTATAAACATGGGGGTGCAGGTGCCCGTTTGGATCACTACATTTGTATCTTTGGGGTAAATACCCAGTAGTGCAATTTTTGCTGGGTCATAGGGTAGCTCTATTTTCAATTTTTTAAGGAACCTCCATGCTGTTTTCCAGAGTGGCTGCACCAGCTTGCATTCCCACTAACACTGCAGGAGGGTTCCCCTTTCTCCCCCTCCTTGCCAACATCTGTTGTTTCCTGACTGGTTAATTTTAGCGATTCTGATTGCAAACCACCTACTTTCTATGACTGGACTAGTACAACAGCCTCCTTCCACTAGTCCTCCAGCCTCCTATGCCTGCTCTATCCTCCTCACAGCTGCCAGAGTGCTCTTCTGACTGTATGTTAGAGCTTGTCACTCTTTCAGTGAAAACCCTGCCATGGCTCTCATTGCTCTCGGAATGAAGTCCACAAGGAATGAATGTCCACAAGGCGCTGCAGGATTTGGCTCCTGCTTACCTCTCCGACGTCGCATCACACCCCCACCGCCACTCACCCATTTTCAGTCACATTGGCCTCCTTTCCATTCCATGATAGTGTCAAAGCCTTTACTTCTTCAGGGTTTTTGTTTTTGCTATTCTTTTACGTAGAACAATCTTCCCCAGTTCTTAACAAGACTGGCTCATTCCATTCCCCAGATGTTGGCTCAAATGTCAGCTTCTCAGGGGGAAACCTTTGCTCCCCAACTGTTAAAGCAGTTCCTTTCCTTCACCCAGACAATTACAGCTCACCCAATCTCCTTCCTATTTATTTCTGTTCTGTGTTTATTGCCTGCTTCTCACACTAGAATTGAGTTCCATGAGGACCAAGAACTTGCCTTGTGTTGTTCACCAATATATCCCTGAAGCCTTGGCCTCATACATAGGGGTAGCTCAATTCATCTTTATTGAATTAGCAAGTAAATAGTTTAGTGTTAGCAAATGAACTTTCCCAAGGACTCCTAGGGTAGACATCTCAGGATATCCTCATTGCGTAGCTGGAGAAACTGAAGCTCAAAGGCAGGACCAGGATTCAAACCCAGGTCTGCATGGCTCCTATGCCAAGCCTCTTGTTACTAGGCCAGAGAGTGACTCAAGGTCATCGCAACACAAGAAAGATGCATACTATAACACAGATGAACCCTGAACGTGTTATGCAAAATGAAAGAAACCAGACACGAAAAGCTACATACTGCATGATTCCATTTATATCAAGTGTCCAGAAGAGGCAAATCCATGGAGACAGAAAGTGGATTAGTGGTTGCCAAGGGCAGGGGGCAGGGAGAGATGAGGAGCGACTGCTTCCTGGGCACACAGTTTCCTTTTGGAAAGATGAAAAGGTTCTGCAAGTAGATTGTGGTGATGGTTGCACAACCCTGGGAATGTACTAAGTGCCACTTAACTGTAGACTTTAGAACTGTTGAAATGGTAGATTTTGTGTGTATTTTACCACAGTTATAGCATTGACAAAAAGCAAGGAAGATCTCCCAGGACAGGCAGGTACCCCTAGCCATTTGGAGGCCAAGGCAGGCAACCTCTCAAAGCTCTGGCCTCCTGGCCCCTCCACTGAGCCTGGTAGCAGACATAGGACCAGGGCTGCCTCCTCCCACCATCCTGAGTCTCTGCAGGACCTCCCTATGGGCCTGGAGGACTGTAGCAAAATTAACCCTAATCTAAAAGAAAAACATTTCACTTTGCAAGTTGGTGGTGTTTCTCTTTGCAGTTTACCCTTTCTCTTTAATCAGGACAATTCCCCCAAACAATCACACACACACACACACACATATATATTTTTAATCCAAGAGAAAACGTAGCCTGCTGAATGCAGCTTTGAAATCCCATCCAACTGCCGCTCCCGTTTTTTGAATTTCTATTTTTAGCCCTAAACTTAAAAGTGATTCAAAAAAAATATTCCGGAGAAGTTTGAGTTCTGTAGTGTTTTCCCCAAGGAAAGTCTTTCTGAAACAGAAGTGGGGAAGGAGGTGATGGAGATCGGCGTGGCGCAGTTTGCTGGAAGATGCCTCCCCCCTCCTTCCAGTCCCAAAGCTAGGACCTCATCCATTTCCCCAGTTTAACAGAATGCTTCTCCTTCTGCCCCCAAACACCGTATCTCCCTGTGCCTTCACCACAAAACGCTTTTCTTGGGTTAGAAAGCCTGACTTCTTGATTTTTTCCCCCTGAATTCAATGAAATTGCCTGAACAACCCTAGGGGGATAGAGGTTTCAGGACTGCTTAGAATGAAGCCATAGTGTGGACAGACAATGCCTTTTGCTAGGGAATGTGGTCACCAGGGTGGAGTGGGCTCACTGAGGGGCCGTGGCTGAGGACCAGGTCACTGATGAATGAATGGGCAGTTGGCACATTACTCATTCATTCAGTTCTGCAAGAAATGCCTACGAAGTGCCAATCACTGTGCTAAGCCCATGATTTCCTTTCAGTGGAACATATTGTTATCAATTCCTACTGTGTGCTGCTACACACTGGGGACAAAGAGTGAACATGACACATCGATTGCCACCACTGCTTTGTGATCTAGCTAGATTGTGGAGTGGCACTGTCTTATATGGTAGCTGCGAAACAGGTGTGGCTACTGAACAAGTTGAAATGTGGTCAGTGTAATTGAGAAAATGACATTTCATTTTTATTTAGTCTTAATTAATTTAAATTTAAATTAAAAACTGAAGCAGCATGAAATCGTTTTCTGTTAAACACAACATTATTGCTCTGGTAGGACTTTATTTTACTTTAATGGCTGCACCACCTAAGATTTTATTCTTTACCGCACTGCATGTATTAAGTGAGTGCATTGTTGCCAAAATCACATACTAAACATTATGAACCTACAAGCTGTAAACAGACTGATTCAGTTCAAATGATTATTTTTTTCTATATGTCATGTAATGTTATAATGTGCTAATTTGAATGTTTTATGCAGACAGCATAAGTTATGATAAAACCTATGTAAATCATAGCTGGTAATTAAATTGAAACACTATTATTTTCATTATAATGCAGTTAATTCATTTTTCTAGTTCAAAAAATAAATATGGAAAAATTTTAAGTTTCAAATAAAAACATGCTATGGTGTAGAACTGAGTGGAGATTACCAAAACAGTAATGGGAAGTAGAGGCTGGAAAAAGAAGCTGCAAAGTTCACAATGAAGGTCAACTGGGCAGAGCCAAAGAAGTTGTTTATTTTATTAAAAAAAAGTAAAGATAATAAAATAGACAACATGAGGAGGCATTTTCTGCAAATAATACGTAGTGACTTTGATTTTAAAAAGGGTCCCTTTCAGGTGCCTGGGTGGCTCAGTGGGTTAAGCATCTGCCTTTAGCTCAGGTCATGATCTCAGTCAGGGTCCTGGGATTGAGCCCCACATAGGCCTCTCTGTTCAGCAAGGAGCCTGCCTCCTCCCTCTCTCTGCCTGTCTCTGTGCCTACTTGTGATCTCTTGCTCTCTCTCTTTCTCTCTGTCAAATAAATAAATAAATAAATAAATATCTTAAAAAAAAAAAGGGGGGGAGGTCCCTTTCAACAGTCAAAAAAGACTGAATGAAATTATCCACCTAAAATCAGAACTAAATGTCCTAACAAACTGGTTTTTTTTTTACACAATTTTAACAGAATCTGAGCTTGTAACTTTGACCAAGTATAAAGCCACTTTTAGAGGAAGAGATGGTAAAAGAAATTATTGTTTTAGCTATGGATAGCCTATAGAATGTAAAACCTTTCTAATAAAATCAAAGATCAATTGATTTATAATTTGAAAACCTGCAGGTACTTTTCTATTGATTTAGATGAGTCAAGAGATAAAAGAGAAACTGGCCAATTAATATCTTAGGTATATTTACCTTAAGACTTCCAAATTCAGAAAAAAATGTCAATTTTGCAGCCTATAAAACTGAACTCCTGGGGACACCTAGGTGGCTCAGTTGGTTAAGCAACTGCCTTTGGCTCAAATCATGATCTCGGGGTCCTGGGTGGGATTAAGCTCCCACATCAGGCTCCCTGCTCAGCAGGGAGTCTGCTTCTCCCTCTCCCTCTGCACCCCCCCCACCCCCGTGCTCTCTCTCAAATAAATAAATAAATAAACATCTTAAAAAAAATGTTGAACTTCTGAAGTAGGTTTTTTTTTTTTAATTCTTTTACAGCTGTCAAAGAATTTCAGTCAGATATAAAAAAATTAGTTTCTATCATAATGGTACTATGACTAGCTATTAGGTAAAAATCTAAACTTAGTGGAATCTTAAAATGAGAATGATGGTTTCCTCATTGGCTTTTTCTACTGTATGATACATACTGAAAATATCTGTACTTAGCTTTCTGAAGCAGACTTTCTGAAAAGCGTCATGGATACCGTTGTCAAAACTGTTTCGTATATGCATGCAAATGGAATCATTGCCAGTTTATAGAAATGTTGAAAGGAATCAAAGGCGATGAATTTAACGATTTCGTGTTGCCAGTACTTGTTGATTGAATTGTGGAAGGGTTTTATAAAGATTTACTTTGCTGTTAACTCCAATTCAAGATTTTCTTTGAAATTGAAAGGATGCTTGCCAAATTCTCAATAATCAAAGACAAAAAACGGCAATATGATTTATATTTTCTCACTGATACCACACTGGATATAAACAAGCTAAACTTGCAGCTCTGAGGAAAGGAAAAGCTTATTGTAACCTAACTAGACAGGTATAAGAATGCATGTTGTAACTGAGACTTTTCATAATACAAACTAACAGTCAGCTTTTACACTCTTAGGATGAATTGGTGTGCAGGAAATTTTAATTGTAACTGGCAGAGCGTTGTAATTTGCAAAACCTGCTGGAAAATTTTGAAGAAGGCTTTGTTGGTATTGATAAATTTAGTGGGGATTTTCAATTTATGTAATAGACCTTTGAACTCAATATGAATATTAAGTTGATGTAAGATTTAGTAAATTTACATAGTGTGGGTAGACACAGTTTTTTTTAATTTATTTTTTTCTTTTTTAAGATTTTATTTATTTATTTGACAGAGAAACAGTGAGAGAGGGAACAACAAGCAGCGGGAGCAGGAGAGGGAGAAGCAGGGACCCCACTGAGCAGGGAGCTTGATGTGGGGCTCAATCCCAGGACCCTGGGATCATGACCTGAGCCAAAGGCAGACACTTAACAACTGAGCCACCCAGGCGCCCCTAAACACAGTTTAAAAATTGATGTTTATTGCGCAAAGTCAAATCAATTCTTCTGGAAAAGATGAATCAGTTTTGGAATGTGGATGTGAATATTAAAAGAAAATAATGTTTTGGTATTCAATTTCGTTACTAGAAAACTTTGAGTACATTTGGAGCAATTTGGGAATGGGAATCTGTTTTTAATTGTTTATTTTATAAAGCACAAGTACAGATCAAGTATTTTGAATGAAAATTTATTATCCAAACTAACATGTGCTGTAAATATAACAGACCTCTCAGATTTTGAAGACTTAAAAAAAAATGTATCTCAATACCTTTTATACTTTATACTGATTTCACATGGAAATTGTAACATTTGGGGTGTAGTTTATTAAAAATATATGCGTTAAAATTAATTTTACTTCTTTTAACTTTTTTTTTTAATGTGGCTACTAGTAAGTTTAAAATTCCTTATATGACTTGCATTGTTTCAAATGGACAACACTGTTTTACAGACACAGATAAATATTACAGCATTCGCCATATTATATTCTAATGGCCTTCGGAGAAAGTTAGTGTTTCAAGTGAGCAAATAGAACATCTACCCAGACTAGTCTTAGAATAATTAGTAGAGGGTAGGGGCATTAGAAGTCAGCCACAAAAATATTAGGTCATCTGCTAAGTAGCAGATGTTTGTAGTGACAATACATGAGAGCTTTTCCATTATCTATAGAACACTTTCCATCCCGATGACAAGCATTTGCCCTTGGGTTACCTCATTGTCAAAGTTCTAGGAGTAGGTTCTTTACTTATACACTAAGCAAAGGCAAGAGGGTTGAATAGCATGGGCCAAACTCAGGTGACCTAAATTGAGCCCAGACTAATCTGCAGAGCCACCAACCATTGGCAATCACTGTGGAATGTATTTACTAAAGATAAATGATGTTCCATGAGTTCACGAGTTAGGTCAGGATGTATCAGCTGGTTAACATTTAGTAATAATAATAGGATTTATAATGCACATGGTTTCAGTGGCATCCTGTCTCACAGGTGGAATGTGCCTATGTGACCAGCTCACTATGTGACCTCTACTATGACCTGACTGGCCTTCTTGGTACCCAGGTGCCTCACATGCATGCCAGTAGAGCTCAAGACCTGCAGACAAAGGATATCCTGTGCAACCCAGGTGCTGTGGGGAGTTGGGGGGTGGGGCGGAAGCTGGGACCTGAGATCTCTGGATCCTGGCACTGCATACCTGTCTCTGGCTGTTGCTGTACTATATCCCTTGTCTATAATAAAACTCCTCCATGAGGATAAACTGTATGAGGGCTGTGAGTCCTTTTGGCCATCAGACACATAATGTAACTCATGTGTAGTTCATGTAAGGGTTCATCAACTGATTGCCTCCCCAAGAGAGGAGGCAATAAACCAGACTGCCTAAAGCCTGAGCCCTGGAGTCCACCTGCCTGGGCTTGGATGGAGGCTTCATCCTTTGCTAGCTGAGTCTCCTGGAGTGAGTGCATTGACTGAATATTTGTGGCACCATAATTTATGGCATCCCAGCCCCCAGCCACTGTCCCCCATTTTATGTCGAAAACTAACCCTCAGCCTGATAGTATTAGGAGGTGGGGCATCTGAGAAGTACTTAGGCCATGAAATGAAATCCCATTCAGAAATGAGATTAATGCCCTTATCAAAGGGACCCAGAGAGCTCCCTTATTTGGCCATGTAAGCATAGAGCAAGAAGACCGTCTACAGCCTAGAAAAGGGCTCTCGTAAGAACACACCCATGCGGGCACCCAGATCACAACCTTCCAGCCTCCAGAACAGAAAGAAACAGATTTCTGTTGTGAATAAGCCACCCAGGCTATGGTACTTTGGTACCTCAGCCCAAACCAAGATAGCAACTAACTTAATGTGTACAATGGGAAATTAATAGGGCATAGCTCAAAGGATTCAATGAGTTCATCTGAGTGCAGGGTTTTATAAAGATATCTGGCACAGAACAACACTTAGTGTTTACCACTTAACAAATTCTTAGAGTCCCAAGGAGCAAATTTGTACAAGCTTTCTGTCCTTGTGTTTAGCACCTAGGAGTTCATAAATATTGAGGTCTAGAAGCAGAGCACCCCTCTACACAATTAAAAAGAACTTGTAATGATAAGAAAGAGCACGGGGATGATCATTTATCAATTTTCCCATTTTTCTAGAGAGGAAAGTAAAACACCAAGCTACCTTGACAAAACAATGGGATGCTGGAAGGATGCTATAATGTAAAACACGCAAAACAAGTTCTGAAAATTACAGTCACATGAATGTAAGAGATCTTACTCTTGTCCCTTTTTATAACTTCTCTTGGGAATTTCACCGTCTTCAAAGCTTTGCCCACTTAGGCAAAGTGACCATCATGGCTACCCCTTCAGTCCTGACCTCTGTCCTAGGTCCTAATTCTACAACCCAAATTGTCCACTGATGGTTCTCCCCACAGACTAGGCAAGAATAGCAATGCTGAATATACTGTTTTTCACTCATGCTTTCCTCCTAGCCTGCTGACACCCTAGCTTTCCAGGGGCATGGAAATCAATGTGGGGTACTGACACTGGTGCTGGGCCTGTTTGCAATCAGATTCATTCCTTGCCTCCCCCCTGCTCTGCTCAGGATCCCCAAGACAGGTGACTTCTGTAGGCTCAATTCTCAAGTTTCCTGTGTCAAGTAGCTTCTTGCAGAGTTCCCCTAATGGAAGATGCTGGCTGGTGTTTTGAAAGCAGAGATGAAGGGAGAAGCCAAGTTATATCCCCTCACCTTCTTTCTGCCTAGGGTGATCAGTAGAATAGCTTCTCATGTGGGCTTGCCATCATCCCAACCTCCAGAGATGACCCTACCCTTGGGCTCCAGTAAAACCACCTCTTCTCTTTGTCCTTCCAGTCTAGGCATGGCTGAGGCTTCTATCTGTTGCTGACCTTCTGAGCAGCATCACCGACCTTTCAACATAGTCACGATGACTCATAACATGTGACTTACTGTATTTAAGAGTTGGTTGTTTCTCTTAGAAAACTCTATGAGTATACAAATCAGTAATGAGCCTGTCGTCACAAGTCATACATGCACACCAGTGTCCTTATTTTCCCATGAGCCTTCAGGGTCTGCCAGTCAGACATCACAGTCATCTGATCAGTGCTTTCAAAACATCCATGGAAGCCATCAGAGGGCTGTCTCCACCATCACATCATAATGCCTCCTGCTGTCATCCCATTTCTTAGCCTCAGAGGTACTCAGCCTGCAGATAGCTACTTTCCCCTCTATCCAGGAGGGCATGATACCCCACCAGTTCATAATTTGCTGGTGGGGAGGCATGGAGGGGGGCTCCTGCATGGGAATTTTCTGTAAAATTATTCTCACTGACTGATCTAACTGTATAATGTCAAGCTTTGAATGGGCAGCATGCAAGCACAATCAGATAAAAGAGTACTATTAACACCTTAGAGCAGAGAAAAAGAACCCAAGGGTAAATTGCATAAAATTCAGAACTTGAAGAGGTCTTACTCTAATAAAGGTACTAGCAAACTGAATGTCAATGAGTCATAAAGTTTAGAGTTAGAAGCACTCTTAGATGACACTGAACTCCAGCTCTTCAGGTTACAAAGAAAAAACCTGAGCCCCCACACCCCCCAAAAGTAAGCCATATGTCCATGGTCACTGGCTAGTAAATGACACAGGAAGGACTAGAACCCAGATAGGTACCTTTTCTCTAGACCCTTGTTTCTCAACGTATGTGGACGAGCAGCACCAGCACCTGCTGGGAAAGTTTTAAGAGATGTAGAAAGTCTAGCTATAAGCCAGACCTCTGCCTTTAGAGTCTGCACTGTAGAACACCCCAAGCTGACTTGCGTACACATTATAATTTGATCCTGACTGGCAGGCCCCAGAGGCTGATGGGAAAATAAGGGCAACTGGTTTACGTGTGTGATGTGTGAATCCAGGTTCATTACTCATTGGTACACTCAGAGCTTTCTAAGAGAAATGAACCACACTCTGATTCCTCTGGGGCTTTTTAGTTCACCCACAGCCAGAGCTAAGAAAGAAATATTCTACATTTCTTGAAAAGTACTTGCTCTGTAACTTATAGTGGGAGCTGATATTAAAACTCATAAACACAGGAAGGTTAAGTGTAAATGATGGAGAATGAGGACTTTTAGATTGGTTTTGCTGCTTGGCACTCACTTGTATGACTTGAAAAAAGCTTCTAAGAAGCAGAACCAGGGACACAGAAGGCACTTGATAAAAAGTGTTGAGTAAATGAATAAAACCTTGTCATACGTGGAGAAGAGATTCCAGGACACAGATTCTCAATATCCAAGTTAATACACATTTGTTGAGCATCTGTGATGTGCATGCTAGGTGCTGGGTGAGGTATGGAGATACCTTCATGACTAACATGTTGACTGAGAAGCTCACGGCCTGCTGGACAACCTTTTAGAATGTGTGTTCCTAGAAAGCAAGAACTTATCTTCCCTCTTCTCCCTTTAAACGTGCCCTGCACACAAAGATAAGCTTTGCCAATATTCACAAGTATCGTTTTAATTGGAAGCTTTCCACACCCCATTCATACAGTGGGAATTGTTGAGTGATGGGAGTCGATTGGGATATGAGAGTTTGGCTTCTCCACCTTCTGTGCTTTTGGATCTATCCCCTACTGGGATTGGGAAATCCTTCTTATCTAATCTCTCCACATTCCCTCCATCTGCCCCTTCTCTGCAGAGCGCTGAGTCTCAGGCCATTTGAGGAAAAGACAGAGGTCAGTTATTTCACTGGAGCAATGGCCCCCCGTGTCCTGGGCCAGTTGTTGAGTGACTTCATGGTTTCCCCTCCACAAGGCACCTCCGCCTGTAGACTGCCTGAGTAGCTGCGTTGAAAGTTATCCTTGAGTTTATCTTGAGTTGAAAATTCCGTTATCGTTTCCTGGGCTGGGCCCGCGCCCAGCTACACTTCTTCACTGTGGCTGAGACTTGGAAACAGATAAGAGACGGAAAGAATTCATCAAAAGC
This sequence comes from Lontra canadensis, assembly GCF_010015895.1. Lineage (NCBI taxonomy): Eukaryota > Metazoa > Chordata > Mammalia > Carnivora > Mustelidae > Lontra > Lontra canadensis. The sequence continues at coordinate 1,484,097 of NW_022631152.1, read as the reverse complement.
TGGTCACTCTGTCTTTTGGCAGAAAGGGACTTTAGCCAAATGTCAACATGAGAAAAGGAAGTAAAGGCTTCAAGGTCTCTTGTTGGGGTTCACAGCAGGGAATGTTGTCTAGAAAGGCTCTGGCTGGAAAGAAGGTATGGCCTCTTAGCTCAAAGAGCAATGAGGAGTCAACTACACTTCAATTAAAAAAGAAATTGCAACAATGAGGATGATGATGCCAGGCAAGATTACTAAACTCCTAACATGTGCCAGGCACAGTGCTAGCTACTACTTTACCTGCATCATTGCATTATTTCATTTAATCTTCACAACAACCCTATCAAATGGATACCTTTTTCTTTTTTTTCTTTTTACCCTTTTATAGACTGATTCTGCAGAATCTCACAGAGAATGAAAAAAAGAAATACAACTTAAATTCATTGAACTTTATATATTAGGCCCTACACCAGGATTTTTCCATAAGATACAGTAAATATTATCAGTCAATAAATATTATCTCATTCACTTAGGAATAACTACTAAATTCTACTAGGTGTCAGTTACCCTATATTCACTGTCTCATTACTGCTAATGACAATTCTAGAGATAGATCCTGTCATCACCTTCTCAGAGAAGAGCACAATTAGATGGTCTCCCTTCCTCCTTCCTTCTCTCCCGACATCCCTCCCTCCCTTCCTTCTTCCCTGCCTCCTTCCCCCTCCCTCCTTCTCCCTGCCTTCTCTTTCTCTCCTCCCTCCCTCCCTCTTTCTCTTTCTTTCTTCTTTCTTCCTAGTGAATAGTTACTAAATGCTAGCTACATTCTTAGACTGGGAATAGAATGGTATATGAAGGAGACAAGGTCCTGAGCGCATGAAGCTTATTTTGCAAAAACATAAACAAATGAATAAAAAAAGACAGTGTTAGGTAGTTGTGATACAACCCCAATCTGACGAGGGTGGCAGACAACAGAGGACAGCAGACAACCTTGTGGGTGGTAAAAGAAATCACCCAAGGCAGAACTGAGGAGCTAGAAGTCTACTGAATACAGTTCAAGGGAGCGGCAGGAAGGACATACAGCAAGGGAGAGACAGCCTGCCAGAGGCGCTGTTAGAGACTGTAGTTGGGGGAAGTGAGGAGGGATGAGAATGTATGGAATTTTCCTTTCTTGGTACCTGTGTCCGATTGTGAGTAACCCACTGGTCAGCGAGGGCCTATGGCTATTTTGAGGTGGATCACCTAAGAGCCCGTTTGCATTCAGTCCTGTGGTCACTGTGGCCCTTTTACCTTCCTCAGGTTTCCACAGCTCAAGCCTGTTGCCTAAAAGCACCCTCTCTAGTGGCGATAACTACCCTGATATACATGAGGCAGAGTTATATGACAGAAAGTGACTGGGAGCTACTGAAGGTTCAGGGTCATTTGGGGAGGTGACATTTCAGGTGAGAACTGAATAGCAAGACAGACTGAGTCCTGCGAAGACCTCAGAACAAAGCCCTGCAGGCAGAAAGAACTGCTAGCGCAGAAATCCTCAGGCCTGAAGTATTCAAGGAGCGCAGGAGCTGAATGATCAAGGTGGGAGGAGAACAAGGGACAGTCACAGGCAGGCAGGGAGCCTTATAGGTCAGGGCATGGATTTGGGAATCTCTTCCAAATGGAAAGTCCTGGGCAGGGAAGAGGGCCTAACGGGGCAGAAGGTATGTTTCAAAGCTCACTCTGGCCTCTGTGACGAGAAATAGGCTGTAGGAAGCAAGTGTGCAAGGAGGTAAGTCTGTACTGAGGCTGTTAACAGAATTTCAAACGTGGGATGATGGTGGCTCAGAGGGGGATGTGGTAGGGAGACGAGAAGGGTGGGTGGCTGGTTGGGAACACTGAAGTGATGCCATGCAAGACCCGTTTTTGTGGCCCCAGGATACTGGGTAAGTAGTTTGAGGGCAAAGTTCGGTCTTTGTAGTTTCTGCAGAGGTTGGCTGAGAGCCTGGCATTTTATAGGTAACTAATAAATATTTGTTGAACTGAATCCATGCTTAATGTTTGTTGGATTGGATCTGTTTGCCTATCAAAAAGCACAAGATAGGGACGCCTGGGTGGCTCAGTTGTTAAGCATCTGCCTTTGGCACAGTTCATGATCCCAGGGTCCTGGAATCGAGCCCCACGGGGGCTCCTCGCTCAGCAGGGAGCCTGCTTCTCTCTCTGCCTGCCCCTCCCCCTGCTTGTTCTCTCTCTTTCTGACAAATAAATAAATAAAATTCAAAAACAAACAAACAAAAAAACCTCCAGACATACACCAGGAGAAGCTCTAAAGCAACCATGAGTAATATAATATTGGTACTCCCCCCCCTTAATGCCCCCATAATATTAAAATTGAAGAAATTAGATGTGAACTAGGTCCAATTAAATTTAGTGTTTGTGGAGCATCTTTGATAATATGGGGATCAAAATACCTTCCCTGGAGAGGTGGTTTGGAACAGAGAGGTGATATTTGTGAAGAACTCCAGCACACTGCCTTGTTTTGAGGAAGAAGTTCAACAAAGGTAGGCTGTCAAATGGAACAAGGCCCTTGGGCCTCAAAGGCCTTCTAAGACAGCACCCACCCAGTATCGTCCTTATACAGGGAGGAGAGGGAGGAAAGAAATATGGAATGACAGTAAGGACCTCTAGAAATCTGTTCCTCCACTAACGCAATGAGCACGCCAGCAAAAAAATCATGAAAATCAACATTTGCAGAACTCTGGAAATTAGTCAAAGGCTTGTAACACTCTGAGGAGCATTTATTCCAGAAAAAAAAAAAAAGGCTAAAATTTGGTAAGAACAGAGTTCTGTGGGTTTTTAACATGCTCTCTTCTCATTTCCCCCTCCTGAGTTCTGTGGTAACCTTGAAAACCAGCAGCTCCGCCACCACAGCAACTGTGAAAACCAACAGCCTAGCAGTCACTGGAGGGGGCAGAAGGGACTGGAATGCCTCAAGATTCCCTCTCTAGAGAATTGGCACTATTTGACCTGTCTAGCAGCGTTCTGGAAAGTCCTACTTAGAGGGCTTGTCTTTATTTGACTAGATTCAGAACTTCTTAGTGGGAAAAGCCCTAGCCTCAGGATATTTGTTGGAAAAAAACCTCATAGTTGCTTGGGGTAGCAATACAAGTTGGGAAAAACAAGAGACTGGCCAAAAAGCTCCAAAGCTCAAAGGGAAGATTTAAGGAACAAGAGGTTCACAGGGGGCTTTAAAATCTCCTATGTATTTCTGGCAAGATAGAAGGATGTGTTCATGTGAGCGGCTATGTGCATGCCCAGGAAAAATCCAACGAAGCCAGAATCCTCACCTCTGGCTGAAGTAGACTGCATAAGCATGAAATGGAAGCAAAGGCAGTGTTAAAAATTACGGGACTGCTGAAGGCATACCCCCAAACACAACCAGAGTGGGAGACTCAGAGGTTTAAGGAAATCTCTGTCCTATCTTAGGTGATCAGTAAACTGAGCAAAAGACTTCAGTAGCCATATGTGAGAGGGAAGATAGACCATACAGACTTATTCTAGGAAAGTCACTAAACAAACAGCAACAACAACAGCACACAGCAACATCAGAGGAGAGGTGATCTGATTAGAGTTGCCACATTACATTACTTAAATGTCCAATTCTCACAGAAAAGGCCCCCAAAGGCCAAAGGAATCTTGATAAAGAAAAACAAAGCTGAAGGTATCACAATTCCAGATTTCAAAATATCCTACAAAGTTGTAGTAATCCAAACAGTGTGGTATGGTGCAAAAACAGACACTCTGATCAAGAGAACAGAATAGAGAGCCCAAAGTTAAACCTATGTTTATATCGTCAATTCATCTATGACTGAGGAGGCAAGACTATACAATGGGGAAAAGACAGTCTCTTCAATAAATGGTGCTGGAAAATCTGAACAGCTACATAGAAAAGAGAGAAATTGGATCACTTTTTAATACATACACAATAAACTCAAAATGGATTAAAGATCTAAATATGAGACCTGAAACCATGAAAATTCTAGAAGAGAAACAGGCAGTAATTTCTCTGACACTGGTTATAGCAACATTTGTCTTAACATGTCTCCTCAGGCAAGGGAAACAAAAGTAAAGATAAACCGTTGGGGCTACATCAAAATAAAAAGCTCTTGCAGGGTGAAGGAATGATCAACAGAACAAAAAGACAACCTACTGAATGGGATAAGATATGTGTAAATAACATATCTGATAAGGGGTTGATATAAAAAATACATGAAGAACTTATACAACTCAACACCAAAGAAAACCCCACAAATAGTCCAATTAAAAATGTGGGCAGAGGACATTTTTCCAAAGAAGACATACAGACAACCAACAGACACATGAAAAGATGCTTAACATCATTAATCATCAGGGAAATGCCAGTTAAAACCACAATGAGATATTACCTCACACCTATCAAAATGGCTAAAATCAAAAAGGAAAAAAAATACAAATGTTGGCAAGGATGTGGAGGAAAGGGAACCCTTGTACACGGTTGGCGGGAATTTAAATTGGTCCAGCCACTGTGGAAAAGAATATGGAGTTTCCTCAAAAACATAAAAATATTATTACCATATGATAGTCATTCCACTACTGGGTATTTACCCCAAAAATATGAAAACACTAATTCTAAAGCACATAGGCATCCTATGCTTATCGCAGCATTATTTAAAAGGGCCAAGATGTGGAAGCAACCCTAAGCATCCACTGAAAGACAAATGGATAAGGAAGAAGTGGAAGACATATATGAAATATCACACAGCTATAAAAAGCTATAAAAAGGTTAAGGTTATAAAAATGAAATATCACACAGCTATAAAAAGGTCATGCCATTTGTGACAACGTGAATGGACCTTCAGAGTATAATGCTAAATAAAATAAGTCAGATTGAGAAAGGCAAATACCATATGACTTCACTCATATGTGGAATAAAAACAACAACAAACAAAAAAATGAGTAAACAAAGAGCGGAATCAGACCTATAAATACAGAGAACAAACTGATTGTTGCCAGAAGTAAAGGGGATGGGGGCAGAGGTAAAATGGGTAAAGGGTAGTGGGAGATACAGGCTTTCAGTATGGAATGAATACATAATGGGAATAAAAAGCACAGCATAAGGAATATAGTCAATGATATTGCAATAGCACTGTATGGTGAGAAATGGTAGCTACACTTGTATACCTGAAACTAATGTAACAGTGGGTCAACTAAACACACACACACACACACACACACACACACACACACAAGTCCAGTTTTCAATAAAAGGTAGTTCTTTGAAAAGATCAACAAGATTGAATAAACTTTGGCTGACTAGGTAGTCTGACCAGAAAAAAAGAAAAGAAAAAAAGAAGAAGAAGAAGACGTAAGTTACTGAAATCAGGAATGAAAGAAGAGATACCACTACTGATTTTATAGAAATTAGAGAAATAATAAGGGAAACTATGAACTATATCAACAACTTAGATAATCCAGATGAAATAGAGAAATTCTTAGAAAGACAAAACTATTGGAATTGACTCAGGAAGAAACAGAAAATCTGAATAGACCTATAACAAGCAAAGAAGTTAAATTAGTAATTTTGAAACTTCCCATAAAAAAAATTCATGCCTGATGGCTTTACTGGTAAGTTCTACCAAAAACATTTAAAGAATTAACACAAATCCATCACAAACTCTTAAAAAAACAGAAGACAAGGGAATACTTCCCAACTCATTCTAAGAGCCCTGAATTATCCCAATATCAGAACTAGATAAAGACTCACAAGAAAAGTACAGACCAATATGTTTTGTAAACACAGACACAAAATTCCTCAACAAATTATCAGTAAATGGAATCCAGCAACACATAAAAAGGAATTATAGACCATGACCAAGGGGAAATTATTCCAGGAATGTGAGCTTTGTTTAAAATTAAAAAAAAAAATCAATCAATGTAGTAGATCACATTAATATAATAAAATTTAAAAAAGTGATCATTTAATAGACATAGAAAAAGTATTTGACAAAATCTAATGCCCTTTCATTATAAAAAAATCACACAACAAAATAAGAATAAAACTTCCACAATCTGATAAAGACATTAAAGAAAAACCCTCTACTAACATCATAAAAGTTTTCCTCTTAGAATAAGGAAAAAGCCCAGAATGTCCATTCTTGCCACTTCCATTTAACATTGTACTGAAGTTCAATTTCTAGCTACAGTAGTTAGGCAGGAAAAAAATAAAAAGCATACAGATTGAAAAGGAAAAAGTAAAACAATCTCTATTTCAGGTGACATGATCTTATAAGTAGAAAATTATAAAAATCCACCAAAAAAACCTGTTAGAGCTCAGCAAGGATGCAGAATACCAGATCAGCACACAGTTTTATCTCTGCAGAAAAGCAATGAATAATCTTAAAATGAAATTTAAAAAATGAATTTGGTTTCTAACAGTATAAAAAATTATAAAATATTAGAAATAAATTTAACTAATGGGGCTCCTGGGTGGTTCAGTTGGTTGAGCATCTGACTCCTACTTTGGTTCAGGTCATATCTCGGGGTTGTAAGATCAAGCTCTGTGTTGGGCTCTGTGCTGGGTATGGAGGGTGCTTAAGATTCTCTATTTCCCTCTCCTTCTGCTCTTCCCCTAAAGTCTCTCCCTCCCTGAAAGAAAGAAAGAAAGAAAGAAAGAAAGAAAGGACGAAAGAGAAAGAAAGATTGATTTAACAGAAAAGGAGAAAGTCTTAAATGTTGAAATCTATAAAACATCACTGGAAGAAATTTAATAAATGGAAAGATATGATGAATTCATGGATTGGAAGATTTAATGTTCTTTAGATGACTATCCTCCTCAAATTAATCTACAGATTCATTGCAATCCTTATCATGACCCTAGCTGGCTCTTAGGCAGAAATTAACAAACTGACCCTGAAGTTCATAGGAAAGTGCAGTAGGTCCCAGAAGAACTCCCCCAGGAAATCTCAAAAAAGAAAGTCAAGGATAATGTTGTAGAACATGACGGTCAGTTTTATGTCTCAACTTGGCATAAAGAGGATGAAGTACTAATGCATGCCATAACATGAATAAATTCTGAAACCATTTTGCTAAGTGAGAGAAGCCAGACACACAGGGACAAACAGTATATGATATGTATATGAAATATCTAGAATAGGCAAACTTACAGAAACATGAAGTAGATCAGAGGTTATCAGGGGATGAGAGGAGTTTCTTTATGAGATGATGAGAATGTTCTAAAATGAGATAGTAGTGAGGGTTATACTACTCTGTGAATATACTAAAAACACTAAGTTTTATGCTTTAAAATGGTCAATTTTATGGTATGTGAAAAATATGTCAGTAAAACTGTTATTTAAAAAAAGGGGGGGGTGGGGAGTCCTGTCCTGGACCGGCATTTAACAAATACACTGAAAATAAGTTAATATATACATAGGGTCCTCTGCCTCTTGAGATCTGGCACTTGATGCTGACACAGTATAACCAAAACTTTGAACATCCATTCCCATAACTGATGCTGATCTGGCCACAGGAATCATGTCTCTATGTCTCTTGCCCTATGTCCTTAAAACAGAAGGCAAGTAGGATTCTATACTATGGTGATCTGTTGTGTCACCACCGTGGAAGAGATGGACACTGCTTGGAGCCCAGGAAGGACTGCAGTGACAAAAGCACTTCAGTAAGAGAAAAGATAATCAACTTGTCAAATTCTTCCTCAGTGTATGCCTGCACAACAAACTACCATTCCCAATACTGCCAAACATCTACTTTCTTGTTTTTCTTTCCATTTCTTTAAATTCTGAAAGTTCTTACAAATTAAAATAATATCTGCAAGATTGGGGTACCTGGGTGGCTCAGTTGGTTAAGCATCTAACTTGGTTTTGGTTCAGGTTGTGATCTCATAGGTTGTGATATCAAGCCGTACCTATATCAGCCTCCATGTTCTGTGGGGAGTCTGTTTGGGATTCCCTTTTCTCCCTCGCCTTCTCCCTCAGCCCTTCCTCCACTCTCTCTCTAATAAACAAGGCCTTTAAAAAAGAATAACATTTGCAAGATTTTGTTCTCATGGCTGAGAATAATTCTGCAGTACTCAGTGTTATGAGTTGAATTGTGTTCCCTCAAAATTCATATGTTGAAGGCTTAATCCCCAGGACCTCAAAATGTGACCTGATTTGGAAATAGGGTCTTTATAGAGGTAATTACATTAAAATGAGGTCATTGGAGTGGGTCCTATTATGACTGGCATCATTATAAAAAGGGGAAATTTGGAGACATGCAGTTGGAGGGAGAATGCCATGTAAATATCATGGCAGAAATCAAGATGATGTATCAACAAGACAACAAATTATGGCAAGTCGCCAGAAGAACAGAGCAATCCTCACAGCCTTCAGAAAGAACCAACCCTGTCAACGTCTTGGTCTAGGATTTCTAGCTTCCAGAACTGCGAGACAGTAACTTTCTGTGGTTTAAGTCAATTCAATATTCTTTGTTACCGTAGCTGTAAAAAACTAATATATTAAGCAGCTCGTATTGTTCTTAAATTTGTGCAAGTATAGGATAATATGTGAAGCATGATGCTGATTTATATGATGAAATCATATATATTATATTTTAGAATAGTATGATACATTAATATAATATTTTATAATATAATGTATAATATCATGTGATTACTTATCATGACCCCGTACATAATATATTACATAATAATATATAATATAATAACATGTAGAATATATATTATAATATAGGTTAATTATTATATTTCATAATACATTGTGAAATCATGTGATTATTTATCACATGACCCCATTATTTTTTTTTAAAGATTTATTTATTTATTTGACAGAGAGAGAGATCACAAGTAGGCAGAGAGGCAGGCAGAGAGAGAGGGAAGCAGGCTCCCCGCTGGGCAAAGAGCCCAATATAGGACTTGATCCCAGGACCCTGAGATCATGACCTGAGTTGAAGGCAGAGGCTTTAATCCACCAAGCCACCCAGGTGCCCCCATGACCCTATTATTATGTTTGAATATGATATATAAAGTTCTTACTTCATTTGTAAATGAAGTATATGAAGTAAATGAATTATAACAATATAATTGTTAGCAAACTGAACTATTGCTTTAGGAATTTCATTGATAATTATAGTTACTGGCTCAGTGGAGTACAGTTTCTTCAAATTAAAATTAGTTTTAAAAAGTAAAAATTACAATAACTCAAGAAAGTTTATCTAATTTGACATTGTTGTGAAAAGAATACATGCTAAAATCTTGTGGAAAAATTTGTAAAATAACAGAGATAGTCATTTTGCTGAACTGAGGGCAATAAAAAATTTTAATGGAACTAATATATAACAATCTATGAATCATATATATATATATCATTATATATACATAATATCTAGCCATGAAAAGAACACCCAGAGAAGCATAATAATGATTAAAAGTAGTCATTTTTGATAGTTCTTGGCTTTTAGTCATATACAAACCATAACTTCTAAGTATTTTTTGATTTTGTCATTATGAAGGTATATTTGTCAATGTGGGAGGACAGAACATATTTCATTTAGCAGTTTGCTAGCTTGATTTATAACTTTTAAATATTTAGACACGCGGTATGTGGGCCTCCACTTGTATTCGTGCCCCAGGCCCTGTAATTGTCAGGGGTGGGCCAGGACCCAGCAATGACAAGAAATAAAGCCTGAAGCTATAAAAAGAAGCCAAAGTAACGTCTCAGACTTGCTCCTACTATACCCTGAAATGCCATTCTGCAAGCTTCACATGGAAACCTGATGTAGTCCCTACAAGGGTGACAAGTGTCTTACTACCTGTGCCTTCCTGGGCCATTGTCTCAAGGACCTTACAAGTCATTCTCATCTGGGTGCTGTGTGGCTCTGTGGTCTTAAGTGGCACGTGGCTCTCACCAGGTTCCTAATACTAATACATTTCACTGTTCCCAGTGTTAAGGCTGTGTCATGGGCTTGCACTGTATTTCTTTGCGGGGGCTCCACTGTGCCACCCGCAAGTAAACAGAGCGATGTTACAGATACATGTCACTCCTACCAGCGATATAAAGCTTGCAGAGCAATCGTCAAAGCCGTGATAGTCACCCTGGCTATCACTTTGTTGGGTCCAACCTGTCCTCTTGTGGCCAGGTTTGCCTGCTTGCTGGGGGATATGAGGGAAAGGAGACTAGCATTCTATCCGGGACCTAGCCTCAGAGAAGAACACTTAGGAACAGGGTAAGTGGTGGCAGCTGAGAAAAGAAGTAGGAGAGGTCACTGGTTTCTAAGGAAAAGAGAAAAAAAGTGCATCAAAATACCAACTGAGCTAACTGAACCTAATAATAATAATAATAATAATAAAAAAACACACACACACAAATCCCCACCAACTGCTGGGATGCCTGTGTGGCTTTGTCGGTTAAGCATCTGACTCTCGATTTCAGCTCAGGTCATGATCTCAAGGTTGTGATGGAGCCCCGCCTGGAGCTCTGTGCTTAGCAAGGAGTCTCCTGGAGAATTCTGTCTCCTTCTCCCTCTGCCCTCCCCCCACTATCCCTGTGTGCTCTCTCTCTCTCTAACGTAAATAAATACATATTTTTAAAAAGAAAAGAAAGGGAAAATGTCATTGTCGATGCGTAAGGACAAAGACTGACCTGCAAAAGGTCCCATGGGATTTCCAACTTCAACTATATTTTATTATCGCTCCCTCCAGCAAACATGGCAACTGGCTATACATTTCATGCTCTCGCTGACTAAGCTGATGGGTAATCAGATTGCTAACATGAAACAGAAGGGCCTGACATCAAAGGATACTTTCAGCTGTGACTGAGCATCTTTCAGGATATCAATATCCTCTCTCCAGACATCAGCTCACGAACGCCGTATACTATCTTTGCTTAAAATTAAAAACCATGAGACACTCCGACTGGGCTCATCAGAAAGACGGTAGCAAAGGAAGAATGAAAATTCCAAGAAGGAAGGATATAGAAATGCTTAAAAATAATTTTGATAATAAAAAAGGAATTCTCTGTTGCAAATACAACAGTCAGAACGTCAACAGCCCAGGGTGCTTCATAGTAAAGGCAGATTAGTGAACCGAATTCATCCACTGCGAACACAGATTATCTGCCCCATTTGAAACACAGATTAACAGGAACAAATAAGGCACAGGGGTGGGAAGCATTTTTACAGCAAGTAACACAAGTTTTAATCTTTGTTTAAAGAAGACTTCAAAAGGATTCCACGTATCGGCCAATAGTGAGATCGTTAAAAAAAAAAAAAAATTAACTTCAAGAATGCAACACAGAGTGACCATGTTTCTGACCTGTTTTAAGATCAATCAACATTTTCTACCTAGATAAGTAGAATGCAATTAGCACTTGGGTGATTTTAAAGGCTCTTTTACGGTTGCCTTTAATCGACTGACGAAATAACAGAATGGGGTGGCTGAAGGCCAATGTTTATTTTTACCCATTACCTGTTTTATTAATGGGACTGTGGGCCACCAGGCCCTCCAGGCACACACAAATATATTAAAATATCCCACACTATAATTAAGTGGCACAGAGGGGATTAGAACAAATTCAGTGGCTGTTATATTTGCCGTCAGTGTAGTCTAGGTCAGACATTCTGATGCTCTTGTGGTAAAGCCAGTGAATTTTATTTCTGAAGTCTACAAAACATGGGATAGATTTTCTTGCAGAGTGAGGGTTTTAATAAATGGCTCTTCTCCCCCAAGTAAAAATATACATAAAGAAAAATGCCCCAAGTGGATGCTGTGACAGTGAAGGAAGGGAACTCCTTAGCCAGAGGAAAAGACAAATGCATCATGAATGGCATTAGTTTAAGAAACAGGATCTTTACAGTCCACTAACAAAAGGACTCAAAATGAATCAAGCCCATGAAACTCTTAGTCCCAGCAGCAGGCTTTCCTTCCTCTCCTGTGTGAGTCAGAACTTCTGCCTCTGAGTTTTTTATTTTTATTTATTTATTTTTTTAAAAAAGATTTTATTTATTTATTTGACAGACAGAGAGATCACAAGTAGGCAGAGAGGCAGGCAGAGAGAGAGGAGGAAGCAGGCTCCCCGCTGAGCAGAGAGCCCGATGCAGGGCTCGATCCCAGGACCCTGGGACCATGACCTGAGCTGAAGGCAGAGGCCTTAACCCACTGAGCCATCCAGGCACCCCTGCCTCTGAGTCTTTTAAAGGGAATACCAAGAAAGTGATCGCCTAACAGTTGGCCTGTTCCATAATTCTAGAGCATCAGGAATGCAGTTCGTGCAGAAACACAGAAGAGATCCTTGGAGGCTCCAGGTCTAACCCTGCCCTGTATCATTTTCTTGTTTGATTTGACCAAATCCGTTGTTGTAACTAAATGTTAGATTGATTTTAAAATAGAAGATCTAAGTAGATTTTTGTTTTCATCAACACGCTCAGAATCAGTGAGAGAATCAACCACACTTGAGGTTAGTGCCAGGGCCATTCTCTTGTGAATCTTCGTATCAGAGAAAAAACCACATGGAATGAGGGTAGGGCAACAGGCAAGGAAATCTGGAAACAGCATTTTGGCTCAAGCAGAGGACAACATTGCCTTTGCCTTAAAAACCTCTGGAGAAATACTTGAAAGTGACAGATGAACAGGAACAAATAAGGAGATAAAAGTACTTACGAGGATCCTGGACTTGCGGTGGGAGGGGGCCCTGGAGAAATGAAAGGAAGACGAAAGAAACAGTCAGGCTGGGTCACTGGAAGGTGAGCGTGGGTATAGTCAAACCATCACAGATGAAAGTTCTCAACCACCACGAGGTGATATTTATTTTTCTGGGATTTATTATTTTGTTTTGGTTCCCCACAATCACCTCTACAAAAAAATGTACCAGTAAGAACCTGTCTAGAGCCCACAGTTCAGGAAAGCGCTAGAACAAGTGCTGACAAATGAGTCACTACAGTAGGCATTCTTCACTACACGGGGGGTTTGCCATGGGAGGCTGAGGCGGGAGAGGTCTCACAGGAGCACGCCAGCTGAGGCGGGAGAGGTCTTGGCTGGCAGCTGGACAGACGAGGGGGCATACGTGCCGTAGACCTTCCCCTCTGCTCTCTCACTGGCATGACGGTTTCGAGCAGGGCTGTGGCACCAGACAGACCCGCTCTACTGTTTACTAACTGGGCAACTCTGCACATGGTCCTTAACCACTGGCCTTGGTTTACTTACTTGTAAAATGGGTGCACCTGGACTGGCTTTAGAAATGGTCCCAGTTTCTGGGCACACAGGATATTTTCAGTATGTGCCCATTCCCTCCCTCCTCACCCTGGTGGAAGCCCTCCCAGGCAGAAGGGGGCTTACCAAACTTGACGAACAAGACTCCAGTGGTAGAAACCACTTTCTTGCCATTCGTTGCCACACACTGGAAGTAGCCTGTGTCCGTGGTGTCGAGGTTTCTAATCCGCAGCCTGGAGCCGTAGTTGGTGGCCCGGAAGGAGATCCTCCGGGGCTCCTGTACCACAGGTGCATCATTTTTGAACCAGCGGATGGTGGGAGGTGGGTTCCCAGAGACTTTGCAGTGCAGTTCCGCCGTCTGCCCGAGGGACGTGGTGATGTTATTCATCGGTTCATCGAGGGTCAGGTAAGAATCTGCGAGCACAAGGCGAAGGAGGCAGGTGAGAGGGGCAGACGGCTAACGGGCACCTCCACGTGACCCAAATCCACTCCGGTGCGCCCCAGGACCCCAGAGAGACTGCACAGGAGGGGCATGGTGGAGACAGACCGGGCACGAGATTACACATTTACCAAGATCCCGTGACTGTGGAACAATCACCCAACAGAGCTTGCTGCTAACATCTTGTCATTAATCCTCACTGAAAACCCAAAGTTTTCAAATGACCGTATGGTAACCCATGGATAAGGAAATGTCCTTTCCAAGCCAAGACAGAATGAGATTTTGTGTTGCAAAGTCTAAGAAAAATACACAGTCCTTGTGATAGACTCAAACAATACTGTGAAGAAGAAAAAGCTACAAAACTCATGTCAAATCTTTCCACCCCAAAATGACACCACTCTTTTAACAAGCCGACAAAGAACCTTCCAGCTTGTCCACTTTTGATAAGAAAGAAGGCATGAAAAACTGGAAGAGTAGAACTACATATTTATATCCACACAGAACCAGATCAGGAAGGATGCTGAAAATCTTCCCGCCTGATGAAAGAAGGCTTCTGGAGGCCAGCCAGGTCGCCAGCAGACAAAGTAATGAGGCAATGAAGAGTTCCATAATGTGACTCATAGCAACCATTAATATGTTACAATATATAATTCTACATGTTCAACTTTTAATTGAAATATAATTTACATTTTAGAAAGTGTACCCATCTTTAGTTATATGGTTCCAGAAGCATCTCTCCACGTAACCTATGCTCTTACCAAGATAGAGAACATCCTAAGATCCTCCGTAGTCAATCCTTGCTTCTGCCTGCACTTCCCATCTCCATTCTAGGCAAATGGCAGTTCTTTTTATTTTTTTTTAAAGATTTTATTTATTTATTTGACAGAGAGAGAGATCACAAGTAGGCAGAGAGGCAGGCAGAGAGAGACGGGTCAGTAGGCTCCCTGCTGTGCAGAGAGCCCAATGCGGGGCTCGATCCCAGGACCCTGAGATCATGACCTGAGCCAAAGGCAGAGGCTTAACCCACTGAACCACCCAGGAGCCCGGCAGTTCTGATTTCTAGCACCACAGACTATTTCTGTCTGCTCTAGAATTGCATATTAATAGAATCAGACTGAAAGGTACATTTTGCATTTGGCTTCTTTAGAGATTTCTTAAACATTTTAATAATGAAGTAAATTTTATTTAAGTTTATTCTGCAATAATATATTTTAAACCTCATATTGATATTAGTTGCAGAATCCAGTTACAGAAAAAGTAATTTACTATTTAAGAAATTAAGTTCAATATATATATATATATATTTTTTTTTTAATAGGCCTGTTGTTCATATATGAGGAGTTTTCTTTGACTTCATGTTCCCTGACCACCCATTCTCATGTCTATCTCCTCTGCCATACCCTCCTCCCATTGCCTTCTGTCCTTCCCTGACCCCCCACCTGGGATGGCTTGTTAAACAGTTGTCCTCTCTGTGGGACTATAAGCCCATAAGGGCAGGCATCTAGAATGTTTTGTCATCGTTGTATCTTTAGCATATCCTTGCCTAGGAGCATTGTCCAGAAGAACTTTCTGTAATGACAGAAATGTTGTACAATCTGCATTGTCTAAATGGCAGCTACCAGTTACAGGTGAGCTACTGAGCACATGAAACGGAACTAGAGCAACTGAAGAACTGAATTTTTTAAAAAGATGTTTTGTATTTATTTGCCAGAGAGAGAGAGAGAGGGGGAGGGAATGTACAAGCAGGGGGAATGGCAGGCAAAGGGAGAAGCAGGCTCCCTACTGAGCAGAGCCTCAGGGAGTACTCAATCCTAGGACCCTGGGATCAGGACCTGAGCCAAATACAGCCACTTAACTGACTGAGCCGCCCAGGCATCCCAAGAACTGAATTTTTAAATTTAAATTTTAACAGCCACACGTGGCTAGAAGCTACCGTATGGCACAGTATAGGTAGAGCATAATAAATTTGTTGAATTTAATGGACCTTTTAAAAAAAATAACCTTTTTTGGGGAAAGAGCTAAGTGGCTAATTTAAGCACCCAAATTCCTATAAAATGCTTTCATAAATGCCAAAAATAAATAATTCATTATGTACCTTAATTTCCCATAAAAATATTTGGGGGGAGATGTCAAAGTCTGGGCAGCCCCCCAGGAGTCCATTACACATGTGAATGACATTTATCTTATGTGAGTGGTAGAAAACAGATTAAGTATGACTATCACTCACTGTGTTACAAGAATGACACTTTCATCCCACTTAACCCAATGAATAATTATCCTTCACAATGCAATCATGAGCCCATAAATTATTTTGCTAATGTCTTGCTTCTTTCCATTTATATTCTGATCTTTATCTCTGAACTTGTTTCTCTAGTCTATATACGTATATACTCAATCTATGAATGTTTTTGCTCACAGATAGGAGCACATGTGTTCCTAAGACGTTTGAGGTATGCCCAGAGAGTAGAGAGACTAATGCCACGGTGGCTTTATGGAGCTGCCATCATGGCCTCATGGCCCTTTCTGCTACCCAGAGCATGGCTAACTCTATGTTCTTGGTAGAAAAGAAACACAGAAATAGCAATGCCAATATAAGCATAGTAATTAGTACTCCACTGGCAGGTTCTGGAACTCTGCTAACCGGGTTTGAATCCCAGGTCAGGCCTGAATTCTGAGTGACCTTAAGCAAGTTACTTAAACTCTGAATACCCCAGTTTAACCGAAAAATAGGAATAATAAGTAGGACTCTACCAGGCAAAACTGCTAGAGGATTTAAATTAAATTGGGACACATGGGATGTACTTAAACTAGTGTTGGGAGGAAACACTCAACATGTTAATCAATGTTACTGCAATTCTTTTTATAATAATAACAATTTTTGTATGATGCTTTCCAGGTTACTCAGTTTTGTGTTCTCCTCTAACCATCTGGCAAAGTAGGAAAGAAGCATTAATTATCACAATGAGGAAATCATATCTCAGAGATGCACTGACTAGGCCTGTGGTCTCTCTGTGAGCTCGGGGCCCATTGTGCCCAAAGCCTCCTACACGAGCAGCCTTCAGTTCTCAGACTCAGCCAAGCACAAAGTCCAAGAGAGCCTGCAGGCCAGTATGGTAGTGAGCACAGATAGACTATTTAGAATCCTACAGTATGCCAGGGACTTGACTTCAGTACTCACTCCTCAATAACCCCACAAGGCAGGAGCTGTTATCAGTGCTTTACAACGAGGAGACCTGGGATCAGAGAGGTTCAGTGACTTGTCCAAGGTCGCATGGCTGAACTGATGTCTAATCCAGGGCTCTCGGACTCCAAAACTAGCTCTTTCCTTTCTGCCAGACTGCTTAGGCAGCTTGAACCCCACTGAGGGGTGGGGACAAAATGTGAGTTTCTTCCCTAAAAACGAGCAAGCAGGGGACCTATACCCACATAACCACAGGGCTGTGATCTGCGCCTAACTCCAGTCAAGATTGTCCAGCGAATGGGTCTAAGCTTTGTCTGGTGGTCTGGTTTCCCTCCAGAAGCCAGGTAATTCACCTTACCTGCTATATGGGGATCTAAATTCCCCCACCTATGCCCTGGCAGGCCCTTCTTCTTCTTCTTTTCTTTTTTAAAAAAGATTTATTTATTTATTTATGGGGGGGGGGAGAGGGAGAGAATCTCAAGCAGACTCCCCACTGAATGCAGAGCCCAACGTGGGGCTCCATTCCACGGCCCTTAGTTCGTGACCTGAGCTGAAAACAAGAGTCAGATGCTCACCTGACTGAGTCACCCAGGGACCCCCTCTATCCTCTTTCAATACTGAAGCTAACTAACACCAAGCCACACTCCCAGAGGCCAGGATGACAGCTCCTGCGTGCATGTCTCAGGGGTTAACATTATCTGCTGAGTTTCGGTCCCCTTTCCTTCTTCTCTTTCATTTTCTCCGACAGGTGGTTGGAGCCAAAGAGCAGAAAGATCCACGGCTAAGTACACCTAACACATCACAGAAAAGAGTGAGCTGGCACGTTAAACTATTTCTCTGACTTCAAACTCCAGGTACTTTGCATGATCCCAGAATCACAGACATACAGAGCTTCCAGTTTGTTCTTCTAGGAACATAAATTAGCCAAGAACCAAAGAGTTCCATAACATGGGGGTAGTTTTCCAATTATCCTCGGAAGGTGTATTCAGATTTATTGACAACAAATTAGTAAGGGCTGATCTAAGGTACAAAATCCACTCTCAACAGACTCGGGTACCAGAATGCCTGAATTCATGTCCTGGTTCTGCCCCTTATCAGCTGTGTGACCTTGGGTAAATTATGTACCCTCTCTGTGTCCCACTGTTGTTATGTATGAAATTAGTATACTAGTTGTGTCTTCTTTATAGGGCTATTTCAAGGATGAAATGAATGTACACGTGGCAAGTGCTTAGAATAGGCTTCTGGCACAAAGCAAGTAACATGAGTTTCTGTTATTTTATTAGCTGTATTTTTCTTTTCTTTTTCTCACAAATATCTTATTCCTTTCCCCCCCAAAGATTTATTTATTTATTTACTTGACAGAGAGAGAGAGAGAGAGAGAGAGAGAGGAAGAGAGGGAGTACAAGCAGGGGGAGTGGAAGTGGGAGAAGCAGGCTCTCGGCCAAGCAGGGAGACCTGATGCTGGGCTTGATCCCAGGACCCTGGGATCACGACCTGAGCTGAAGGCAGACCCATAACGACTGAGCCCCGCAGATGCCCCAAATATCTTATTCTTAAAAGTAGGGAATGATTATTCATCCAACTGATGGGTTTCCTGACCATGTCTAGTCTTGATTTTACAGAAAAGGACACCCCACGGGTGAAGCCACCTGCCTGAGATCACATAACTGATACACGGCAGGCACAAGTGTTTAACTTGTCCGTGAAGCTCCATGTAATACCCACCTAAAAACAAAAATGAGGATTACAGGGCATCTTGAAATCAGTGTAGGAGCTGGCCCACGCCATATTATGTCCAGAGAGAACAAAGGAAATGTAAACCAATCCTTGTGTTTACTGAACAAAGGAGCCCTGCCACAAACAGAGGGAATTTGGATTTAACTATCGATAAAGAATAATGCTCAAATTTGTTTGCCATCTGTCGTTGCTCTCTTAGAACAAGCAAATGGTCTGGTCCTCAGTTTGGCAAAGACTAGAAGCATCAGAACAACATTTGGCCTAAACAACATGAAAGAAAGCATTTTGTGACTGGAATAAAATAAAATAAAAATGCATGTCTTTTTTTATATTTTATTATTATTTATTATATATTTTAATATATAATATATTAAAATATATTAATATATATAAAATGTATATTTTAATATATATTTATTATATATTATCTACTATAATATATTTATTATATATTTTAATATATTTTATTATTATATTTTATTTATATATTTTTATTTTATTACAAAATAAAATAAAAATGCATAGTCATTACTCTCAGTCTTGATGTTAACAAGCCCCTGGCTACAATCCATTCTCTTCCCAGAACCAGCTGGATCCTTCTGTAGCAGCCTCACGGGCCACACTGGGGGATCCATTGTCTTCTCTACTCCTAGAGCTTGGTGTGGCCACTGCAGGTTCTGATCCAGGAGTCATTCCTTTCAGGGAACCCCCAGGGATCTCTGGGAAGAAGCCCAGTACAGAGGACACCTGCAAAGTGGACGCGACACCAGCCGGGCCACTAGCTAGCCGACTGCATCAGTCGCTTCGCTTCCCTATACTCTGGCTTCAGGCTCTATTACACGGGCCTGGGCAGGCTGTTCCTCCTGAGTGGTCTGTGTTTCCATACGGAGTAGCCACGGGAAGCACCAGAGGGCAGACAGCAGGTGCCAAATCAGCCTGATGCCAGACAAAGCCATGGGGCTTCTACCTTTATACCTGGCTACTCATACTATCTTTCAGCAGCTTGATTCAATACCCCTGACGGTGTGTGCTTGAGCCATAGAAGCTTTCCCCTCCTACTTTCCCGTCTTCCTGAGGCCATAAATGCTGGCAGACTGGCCAGTAGCAGGTGGGGTAGAATCTGGCTTCAGAGAGAAAAATATTCCAATTCTGCTGACTCCACCCTCTAGCTCTGTGTTGCTGTGTCTCCCAGGGGTGGTACCGGTAATAAGGATGATCACGATGAAAACATCAACGATGATGATACAGTAAGGAGAGTGGTAACAGTTAACACTTAAAGGGTACTTACTATTATGGCAGGTGTTGTTACAAACTATTTTTATCATCCTCATCTTTCATCAGAAACTAGCGCACAGACAGGGTAAGGAAGCTGTCTGAGGTCCCACAGACAGTGAGTAGAAGTGAATCAAATTATTGATTCACTGCAATTATAGTCAAGATCCCAGCAAGTTATTCCTTGGAGACTGACAAGCTGGTTCTAATGTTTACACAGAGAGGCAGAAGATCCAGAATAGCCAAAATAATACTGAAGGAGAAGATCAGAGTTGGAGGATTGATACTACCCAATTCTTAATATAAAGCTACAGTAATCAAGACAGTGTTGTATTGGTGAAAAGACAGACAAACAGATCCATGAAACAGAACTGAGAGCCCAGAAATAGACCCACATAAATACTGTCAACTGACATTTGACAAAAAAGCAAAGGCAATACAAAGGAACAAAGAGAGCCTTTTCAACAAATGGTGCTTGGACTGACTGTACATCCACATGCAAAATCTTATACATCTCACAAAAATTAACTCAAAATGGATCACAGACCTAAATGTAAAATGCAAAATATAAAACTCCTGGAAGACAGGAGAGAAAATCTAGATGATCTTGAATATGATAATGACTTTTTTTTTTTTTAAAGATTTCATTTATTTATTTGAAACAGAGACAGAGAGAGACAGAAACAGAGAGAGCACAAGCATGAGTAGAGAGGGGCATAGGGACAAGCAGACTCCCCACTAGGCAAGGAGCCTGACATAGGGCTTGATCCCAGGACCCTGGGATCATGACCTGAGCAGAAGTCAGATGCTTAACTGACTGAGCCAGCCAGGAGTCCCACAATTATGACTTTTTAGATACTACCCGCAAGACACGATCCATGAGAGGAGTTAATTGATAAGCTGGACTTCCTTAAAGTTAAAAAAACTTTTGCTGTGCAAGACGACAATGTCTAGAGAATGAGAAGACAAGCTGCAAACTGGGAGAAAGTATTTGCAAAAGAAACATGCGATAAAGGAATGTTGTCCAAAATATACAAAGAACTCTTAAAATCCAATGAGAAAATTAAAATCTGATTAAAAATAGTCCAAGACCTTAACAGATACCTCATTAAAGATACTAAAATGGCAAATAAGTATATGAAAAAAAAAAATACTCCACATCAGATGTCATCAGGCAAATGCAAATTAAAACAAAAAGATCCTGCTATATACTGACAAGAATGATCAAAATCCACAACACTGACAATACCGAATGCCAGGGAGGATGTGGAGCAACAGGAAGTCTCATTCATTGCTGGTGGGAAGGCAAAATGGTACAGCCACTTTGGATGACAGTTTGGCAATTTCTTAGTAAACTAACCATATTCTTACCATATGATCCAGTAATCTTGCTCCTTGGTATTTACCCAAAGGAGCTGAAAACTTACGTTCACACAAAACCCTGCATACAGATGTTTGTAGATTTATTCCTAACTGACAAAGCCTTGAAGAAATCAAGATGTCTTTCAGTAGGTGAATGGATCAACTGTAACACATCTAGACACTGGAATACTATTCAGCCCTAAAAGAAAATGAGCTATCAAGCCATGAAAAGCCATGAAAGACACTTAAATTTATATTATTAAGTGAAAAAAAGCCAAACTGAAAAAACCTACATACTGTCTAATTTCAACTTATGACATTCTTGAAAAGGTCACACTATGGAGACAGTAGAAAGATCAGTGGTTGACGGGGGTTGGGAGGAGGGAAGCAGGAAGGGGATGAATACCGAGGACTGTAGGGCATTCTGTAATGGTGGATACACGTATTTACCCATTCATCTAAACCAACAGAATGTACAACACCAAGAGTGACCTCTAACATAAGCTATGGACTTTGGGTGACTGTGACGTCTTCATCAACTGTAAGATGTACCAGTCTTGTGTGGGATGTTGATAATGGGGGATCCTGTATACCTGTGGCAGCAGGGGTTATAAAGAAAATCTCTGTATCTTACTCTTAATTTTGCTGTGAACCTAAAACTGCTCTAAAAATATAGTCTTAAAAAAATTAGATGCTCTAATTTTCATTCTAGGACACAAATTCTCAAACTTTCTGGTTTCAAGATTCCTAAAGACTCTAAAATATCGAGGCCAGGATGCCTGGGTTGCTCAGTTGGTTAAGCATCTGCCTTTGGCTCAGGTAATGATCCCAGGGTTCTGGGATCCAGCTCCATAACAGGCTTTTGCTCAGCAGGGAGTCTGCTTCTCTCTCTGCCTGCCGCTTACCCTGCTTGTGCTCTCTCTCTCTCTCTAACAAATAAATAAATAAATCTTTAAAATATTGAGGACCCCAAAGAGAAAATTTTAAAACATTTGCTTACTAATTTATTGAAAAATAAAAAAGTAATGTTACTTTTTAAATATTTCAATGAAAAATAACCATATTTTATATACACACATAAATAATGAAAAGGATGGCATTTTTTAAATTGTTGTAAATCTATTTGGTTTAAGACCAGACAGCTGGATTTTCCTCTTTCTGCATTCAATCTGTTGAGATATGTTGTTTTGGTTAAAGTGTATGAAGAAAATGTGGCTTTACACAGCTGGAAAAGGGAGGGATTTTTTAACAGTCTTTTCAGATAATTTAGAATATCCTTCTGTGATACTATATTAAATTTGACAAGTGGTAGTTTCCTAAAGGTCAGTCATGATGTGAATTCAAAGTATTATCAGTGAACTTTTCATAATCTGTTGCATTAAAATGAGTTGGTTTATCTTGACTTTAAGATCTTTTACCCACATATGATTTTGTAACACCATGCATTGTTCATTTAGAAAATATTGTTCCAATGAGTTATGTAGCTCTTCCAAATGTAAACACATTTAATTATATAACAGAGAAAAGTCATTTTTGTTAATATCATCACCAGTCTCACCAGTGAAGACTAGAAAGTTATCATGGTGCCTGGGTGGCTCAGTCAGTCACTTGAGCATGACTTGAGTCAGCTCAAGTCATGATCTCGGGGTCCTAGGATTGAGTCCAGTGTCGGGATCCCTGTCCAGCAAGGAAGCCTGCTTCTCTTCCCTCTGCCCCTCTCCCTGCTCCCTTTTGTTGCTCTCTCTCTCTCTCCTCTCAAATAAATGAATAAATAAAATCTCTGAAAAAAAAAAAAAAAAGACTGGAAATCTGCCAAGCTCATGCTGGTGGCTAAAAGTTTCCAAAATTTTAATTCTGGGTTAGAAACTCAAATTTTATTATTGGCTAATACCATCTCCTGATTATTTGAAGTGCCGGACTTACTTTGCTGATTTCCAAGAATATTCAAGAATAACTAACCATAGTTTGAGTATTAGTCCTTCTTCTTCTTCTTTTTTTTTTTTTTGTATAGTTGACACATACGGTTATATGAGTTTCAGGTGTGTAACAAACACAGTGTTTCAAGTTCTCCATACCACTGATTATATTCCCTCCGCTGTACCTCTCCTTCTGGTGACTTATTCCTTCCACACCTGGAAGTGTGTATCTCCCTCTCCCCTCCACCAATTTTGCACCTCATCCCCTGGTAACCATCAGTTTGTTCTCTATAGTTATAGGTCTGATTCTGCTTTTTCTTACTTTGTTTACTCATTTGTTTCATTAAATTCCATGTATGAGTGAAATCCTATGGTGTTTGTCTTTCTCTGTCATTTTTTCAAGTAAAAAGGTGGCTAATGCATGTCACAACTCATACGCTTTTCTTTGGGACAACTGTAGGACTCCAGCAGCCAGTGTAGTTCCCATTTTGCCACACTGAATATTAAAGATATGTACTCATGGGTCAAGATTTAATTAATAATTTTTACTGCTTCATCAAAGACACTCTTAAGCACAATCGGCTTTTTTTTTTCCTTTAAACTACTAGCGCGTGCTGGTGGAGATGACAAGGACTTGTAGCAGAGTTTGATACCATTTTGCCACAACTGTCTTGATCTAAGCTAGGGCCCCAGCAGTGTTACCTCATCATTGCTTTTGTATGATCAGATTAGGTAGACCACAGTTTGGAGGACTTAAAGACTATCCCAGCCAACAAAAGGCAAAGCCAGGATTTGGACTCTAAGCTCTGTGCTCTTTCTGTCACACCCCACAGCTGCCCTTCACCACCCCTTTGGGCCCTGGACCGGTGTAAAGCTCTCAGAACAAAATAGTTTTTAGCTCAGGCCCTGTGCATCATAAGCCAGAGAAAGGCCTGGACGGCCTGTTTCCCATTTGTGAATAAGCAGCCTGGGATCTGGGGGCAACTCTTGATTACGGTCGATCCAGGCAAATTTTGGGACTCTGAATGAAAAAGGACTTGATATTTCTTATAATACAGGGAAATGAAATACTAGTCATCTTTTAATGCCACCATTTCCTCCATGACCCGTAGAAAGTGGTGCTTATAGCTAAGACTGTTTGAGCATTTACAGGGTACCAGACACCATCCTAAGTATCTCGTACACATTAACTTATTAATCCTGAGAACAGTCCCATGAATTAGACCCTATTATTACCCAAATTTTTGAGATAAGGAAATGAGACACAGAGCAGGTAAGTGTTTGTCGGAAGTCACACAGCCAGGAAGTGGAAGAGCCAAGACTCAGAGCCAGACCTTTGGACACAGGAGACCACACTATTAGCCAATATACCATTCCCAGTGAATCCAGACTGTGGTCCACTCCCCCTAAGCAGGACTACGGAATATTCTTGCCCTTTTAATGAATCCCTCCAGCAAGGGACAATAAGCACTAGTACCGAGAACAACTAAATCACTCCTAGTTACGTATGACGTAACTGGAAGTCACCGTCGAGAATGAGCTTTTTAAATACAGTACAGGCATCGTTCATACTGACGCTTAATCAACCTAAAAAGTGAGCTGTGAGAAAAAAGTGGTTTATGAGCTTTCTGGGAATTGAGACTCTATTTCCTCCTTTTTTCCTTTTTGTATTCCCCTTAGCACTCCATGTGTTATTGTGAACTTTGTAGGCATTTAATAAAGGCTAGTTGATTAAGTAAATGGAAGGCTCGAGTGTATTTAGGGCAAACGAGCTTTGGAGACACCCCATTTATTACTTACCCATTTGACAAGACATCACATCCACAAATCCTTCCCAACATTGCTTAATTTTCAAAGAGCCCTCCCACTCTCCTCAGGGAGAGAGGTGGGGCCAAGAGTTATATTCTCATTTTGACAGGTGAGGGAAACTGAGATATAAAGAGTTTAATGGTCCTTTGCCATGGCAACCCAGCCAGTCAGCCGGGGAGCCAGTCATAATTAGGCTTCAGGGCCTGGGTCTTCGTATCAAAGAGGCACACGCCAAAACCCTAGTCTCCTCCAGGACGGATCCTTCTCAAGAGAGGGAGGAGGCTCCCGACATGAAATAAAATGCTTAGCTAAACATAAAGGAAGGCTGCCAAACACAGTTAGGTCATCGCACTTGACTTTGAGAGAACATTCTGTTCACGCTATCAACGTGCATTCACTTTCAGCACACTTCACCATAAATACTTCTGACTCACTATCTCGGGAAATATTTTTTATCTTAATAAACTCAGTGCAAAACATAATCTAAGTCGGCTTGCACATTCTTGAGTTGGAGCCACAAGCTGCATTTAATAAAAATCAGTGGAAATAGCAGGGGACTTCTGAAAAACCGCAGTCCGTTATCGGACGCGGGGCTGCTGGGAAGTCTCGAACACACGGGGAGCAGGAGGTCGGTAAGTTGAAGGTATGGAGAGAGCTTGAGACCACTGGATGACCCCACTCGGTGAAGCTTAGCTCCCACCGGAGGCACTATTCATAAGAATGGGCTGTGGCGTGGTAATTAAGAACATGGCCCTGGAGTTGGATGCTTGGCTACATATCCGAGTCCTACCTCCCACCTGCTGGTCCTTGACATCTCCAGGCCTCAGTTTCCTCACCTGTGCAATGGGGCCAATAATTGTACTTACCCACCCATGCTGTTGCGGGGGGGGGGGTAGGTCACATGAGATAATCAATTTCGGGAACATCAAAAGCACTCACTGCAGGGAGCTCTAATTAGCAAAAGCCAGCGATTCTTTTTTTTTTTTTTTTAGATTTTTTTTTTTTTTATTTATTTGTCAGAGAGAGAGAGAGAGAGCTCGTGCAAGCGCACAAGCAGGCAGAAGTGGAGAGAGAAGCAGGCTCCCTGCCGAGCAAGGAGCCCAATGCGGGACTCGGACCCAGGATCCTGGAATCATGACCTGAGCCGAAGGCAGCGGCTTAACCGACTGAGCCACCCAGGCATCCCAGAGCCAGTGATTCTCAACCCTTGTGAACATCACTATCACTTGCAGAATAACAAACAAAACCAACACAGATACCTAGAGGTTCTAATGTAATTGATCCTGGGTGGAGTCTGAGTATAAGCATTTTTGTAGGTGCCCCCCCCCAAAAGATTCTCCCCAGCGGTCAATAGGAAAACACGTGGCTGCGGTAATTATAACCCCCACTTTCTAGCCACTAAGTCTGGCCTGGCTTCCTGCTAAGCCCAGTTTTTACTGCTTAAAACCCTCCAGGATTCTCCACTACAATCCCCATCGTTCAGAAGAAACCAAGGCAGAGACATTAAGGTGCAGAAACACCTCCACGAAGGCAAATAATTCCTGGCCCAGCAAAGCTGCTACAGATTAGGGGATGTGATGGTTAACAGTCAAAAGAAAGGAAGAGCTGGGCTGGGCTGGGGCTGGGCCTGTCACTCCCATTTTCTGGAGAGCTCATGCAGGAAGGCATCAAGCTGAGCTTGGGTTAAGGACCTCTGAGTAACAACAGGGGTTGAGAGAGTGTCCCTAGGCCCAAAGACAATAAATAGCCAAATATGCAGTTCCTTTTGGGGGAGCAAACACATGTACATCAGAAATGGGTCTGCAAATGTGCACGGAGAGCAAAAACCCCTGTAAATCTGGGCTAAGGGGAAAAGCAGCTGCCCCTCTAGGCCTTTCTTTAGGAAGCACAGCAAATACACAGCAACTCAAAAGGAGTTTAAGACAAGTACCTAGAGGCTGGATTTAATGAATAGGTCAATTTTTACAAGTAGACCAATTGTATGTAAATGGCCTCTTAAAAGCTCAGGGAAACTACTTTTCCCCTTAAGTAGCTAAGATCACCACAGAACAGAATGGCTGGCCTCCAGCCTTTAGATCGTTTTCAGCCACAGGTATAATTAATAAAGGCGTAAGGAAAAAGGAACAAACCCGTAGAGCACTGATTCTATCAGGCACTTTCTACATATTATTGCATTTTATCCTTTCTAGAACCTGTGGTGAATATAGGGTTTTGTTACGCAATTTTAAGGAAGATAGAAAGGCTAACAGAGGTTTCAGCACAGCTAGACCCAGCATGGCAGGGACCAAACCCAGTTCTACCTGACACTTTCCCCGCCTCCACTCCCAACTTGTCCCCTCTCAACCTGCTGTTTTATACTCCACTGGCATTAATAACTTCTTCCGCAATCAGCTCACCTGAATCCACCCAGATGAAACCTCCTTTTCACAGCAAAGATGCCATAATCTCGATATACCCTTATTTTCTCTCGAGGAGTCGGGCGTCTAATGGGATGGCCGGCAACTGCCAACAAGGTTACTCTAATGACTTTTTTTCTAGTTTCAAATTTTTTTGGACTTCTGTGACTTATTTAAGTATCCAATTTATTTTACCACAATTTTCAATCATTTTTATTATGTGGGGGGGTTATTATTATTAATAATCTGGGGGTTACCATTTTATTCATATTTGTCACGTGTATATGTTGTTTAAGCTCAGAAATCATAAGAATGCTTTAAAATGATGAGCAGAAGCACACTGAACCACTGAAACCATGACTTGACTTGGATACAATCAGTCCCATCTGGCTGAACTTCATAGGAGCACAAGGTTCTGGTTTGGGAACTGGGCCCTGCATCTTAAAGGATTCCCAATCTTGTTTCTGACTCACCTGGTCTTCTCTGTTTCTAACTATAAGGTAGAGATTATTATTACTATTTTTAAAGATTTTATTTATTTATTTGACATAATGAGAGAGATCACAAGTAGGCAGAGAGAAAGGCAGAGAGATGGGGGGAAGCAGGCTCCCTGCTGAGCAGAGAGCCCGATGCGGGGCTCAATCCCAGGACCCCGAGATCATGGCCTGAGCCGAAGACAGAGGTTTAACCCACTGAGCTACCCAGGCGCTCTATAAGGTAGAGATTATTTTAGCACATCCCTATTTTCAGCTGAATGCTAGGATGGTAAATCAATTCATGGGCCTAGGAATTCTTCAGATAGAATTCCCAGCCCATCCCTAGCAGCTTTTCCCAGCCCTGCAAAACCAAACCAAAGAACACCAGCAAAACCATCAGCTATTACCTTGCTTCACTAGAACTTAGAAAAATTCGAACCTGAAAACAACAAAAGAGCTAAAGCTTTTGATTTTCAGACTTAGGCCCTGCCTGTCATACTGCAACCTAAAAACTACATTCTTGCCCCTCGATGGGTGGGTTATAAGCCTTTGTAAAATGCTGACAAACCTTAACTGTTGCAGGACAGGATGAGTGGGCTTGCATAATGAACTTCTAAATTACCAGAGATAGTATCTAGAAGGCCAAGCCTGAGATAAGTCTCTGGTTCGGGCTGGGGGCCAATGCAAACAGCGCACATCGTAAGTCATCCCTGCGATTTCAGTACCGAGAGTAGGAGAGATGCCTCAGCACCGGCACAATGCGTGCTGCTTACTACGGAAGCTTCTAGATGCTTCTGCATCATGCAAAGGCCACAGTTTGCCTTCACCCCTTTCAGGAGCCCTTGTCGAGGAAGAACCGAGCCACATTTAGGGCTTTCAAAGATGAAGTCACCGTGTATTTTTACTTCCCTGGCCTGAATTCTAGGCAGTGGCTTGTCCAGTCATAATAAATTCTTGAGCATTTGATGGCTCTGAGGGGTGCCCAGGTGGCTTTCCAAATAAAAGTTTGCCATTCCAGCCAAGGAATTTCTGTCCCTAGAGGGACCACACGGTTCTCCAAGCTCAGTTTTCTAGTCACATCTTGACTGAACAGATCCCAAATCCCTTTGTGTGCCAGTCAGCATTCCAAGGCGACTCCACTGAGGCCAACATTCCAGTTTCAGGTTTTCCCAGAAAATAAACGTCAGGGGACATGAAAGGGCACAAGAACCATTCTTTCCCTTCTTCTCCATTCACTGTGCGAGGTTTGAATTTTAAATTTTGAAAGAATCTGCTGACTTGGCCCCAACTCAGATCTGCTGTGAGAGGGACAGTGTGCTAGAGGGGACCCTGTCACCTGAGTGTTCTGTTAGGCATGGGGGAGGGGGGATTTTGCTCTCAAATTTTGAACCGAATTCCTCAGAAATTAGTCTCTGCTCGACTGCCTTTTTTTTAAAAACATTCTTTTTTTTTAACTTTTTTTTTTTTTAAAGATTTTATTTATTTATTTGACAGACAGAGATCACAAGTAGGCAGAGAGGCAGGCAGAGAGAGAGGTAGGGAAGCAGGCTCCCTGCTGAACAGAGAGCCTGATGCGGGGCTTAATCCCAGGACCCCGGGAGCATGACCTGAGCCGAAGGCAGGGGCTTTAACCCACTGAGCCACCCAGCCACCCCTCGACTGCCTTTTCAACAAAACAGAAAAGTTACTAAGCCATCTGGAGATGAAAACAGAAGTGGGTGCTATTTTCTCGGTAGCAAGAGGGAGGAGTCAATGAAACCGATGAGGCAGGGAACACTGGGGATGTGTGTGTGCCCTTTTCCTCGGGGATGGCACCTTAAACTCTGCACGGGTTTGCTATGAATAAATGGGGAAAATGTTTGATGAAGAAATGAACAAATGGATTGACCTGTTCAAAGATCTCTCATTCTGGCAATGGAATCCAACAGGTAAAGAAACAGTCATGCTAGACCCACAATCTGAGGATGTCCAGGGTGATAGAAAAGGAAAGGGGAGCTGAACCTGCTTTCTGGGCCAGAAGTGACATGAAGCAATTGGTAGGCTATTTAAAGAGGAGGAGATATGACCATTGTCCATCCGAAGCTGCTGAAGATCTTGAAGGGAGGAGAGGAGGTATGCCAGGGTCTAATTTGAAAGTACAAGTCAGAGTGAGAGTAAAGCAAGGTGTGTGGTCAAGACATGGAGACCAAGGTGGGCAGGTCAAGGCTGCCATGTCTGGGTGGCAAAGGAACCCGGCTGGTCCCTGTCCTTTTATCAGGCCCAGTGGGCAAGACCCAGCACAGAGCAGAGGAGCAGAGAAACCCCAGACTTCTTGTCCTCTTGCTGGCATCCACAGGCACTGGGGGAGAGGAAGAAATGAGGAGGAAATGGAAGAAAAATAGCCAAATACTTCAATTAAATCCCTGTGGAGTCAGTGGGGAGGTACGTGTCCCATAACTCTTCACAAAATATTGGTGGAAAAGAAACCAATAAAAATAACCAGGACAAGGAAGATGCGAGGGGAAAAGCGCTATTTTCTAAGTAGGAAGGGGTGAGCATGTTTAGCCACAGAAATCAGGGAAGGCTTGACAGCAACGGGGCTATTCCTGAGCAGGGCCTTAGTGGAGAGCAGAGACTGAGAGCTGGGTTCTCAGAGCAGGCAGAGCGAACCTGGGAGAGCCAGGGGGAGTGAGGGCAGAGGGCAGGAGCCAGGCACCTATTGGGGAGCATGGGGATGCCCGAGGTGCCACCCTTGAGGACTATTCCAACAGGACCCAGATGTCTCTGCCTATACAGAGTGGCCTCCCCCGCTTCCTCTCTTCACTGTGTTCCTCGGTGGGGCGTGACCGATGGAAGCAGGAGGCTTCTTTCTCCTGCAGGAGGGCCCTGCACATGACAAGGCACGTAACGTCCTAGGCCTCTGCCCAATAAATGTCCATCCATCCCCTAATCACTGTAACAGTGAACAACAGCAGCACACATACCCAGCCACCTGGAAAGCCCTGAAGCATCTTTTCATCACGGCCTTAATAACCATCATGTTAACATAATACCATTAACATTTATTTAAAAGACATCATGGGACACCTGGGTGGCTCAGTCGGTTAAGCGTTTGCCTTTGGCTCAGTTCATGATTCCAGGGACCTGGGATGGAGCCTTGCTTCAGGGTCCTTGCCTACCTCTGCCTCTGTCTGCTGTTCTCCCTGCTTGTGCTCGCTTTCCTGATCTCTCTCTCTCTCTCTGACAAATAAATAAATAAAATCTTTAAAAAAAATAAAATAAAAGGCATCATTTTAGGAGAATGTGATCGTGGGACGCTCCCAGCCCCTCCCCTTGGTAACTCCTCAGCTTGGCTTATGGTGGTGGTGGTGGAGGGTGTATGTCTGCTTTTAGAAAGTGGAAACAGAGAAGATGGCATTCTGTGGGTACAGGAATGGCTTGAGGAAAAGCTCCAAGGCACGGGTGTCTAGAGTGAGTGGGAGCAACACAGACTAAATTGCCCCCATCTACCTTCTGGGAAGGTTATGGATAAACAAGCAGTAGGCGAGAAGGCCAGAAAGGCTGGACCAAGAATGAAGAACGACCTCAGAGAGTAATGAAGGATTTCATACCTTACCTGGCAGGCAATGGGCAGTTTTTACACAATACTAAGCCAAGAACCATGTGCCCAGACCTGGGTTTCACGAAGTGTGAGCTGATTCAGCAGGCCAGAGAGGGGAGAGCTGGTCAAGAGTTCAGAGGAGTTCTGATTTCGAATCCCTATTTCTTCTTCCCCAAGAAGCTGTGACCTCAGAAGTCTAAGGAAAAGCAGCCACAGATCTCTGATCATGGATTTCCATCAGAGATCACAATGAAAGGATTCCCCAAATTGGGGAAATTTTATTTTCCCCTCCTATCTCTTTACTCTTAAAAATAATGCTTCAGTGTATACCTTTATGCTTAAGTATTTTTTTCCCTTTTGTAAAATTTCTTTAGGTTACACTTTTAGAAATGTCTCTCCCTCTTTCTTGGCAGGCCCCAAATGTGCCTCATCTGTCTACTCCTCCAGAGGGCCCACCATAAAACCCAGCACACAAGAATTTTATGATAAAATGAGACCCTGTCTCTACCTGCTTGCCCACACTAACTCCTTGGCCACCAGTACGTGGCTATCAGACCCTATGATTGATTGTGGCCAGGAGAGGTGAAGGCATTGGAAAAGATGTAGCTGTCAGTGGGGCAACAAGCAATAACCTGAAACCATGGCTCCCAACTCAAATGTAAGCTCGGTGGGGCCAGAGATAAAATATTCATTTCTTTCCATATCCTCCTTATATGAAGAAGTATAAAGCAGAGATGCAGAAACAACTGTAAATTCTCGAACACTCCTCTCATCAAACGATGGCGTTTCTGCCCCCTTTCCTTACACTTGGCAGGGCCTTTGTGACTCTTTTGAGGAAAAGAAAGTTGCAAAAGTGCCATATGTGAGGTGAGTGCTGAGGCCAGGCTAGGCAAGTCTATGTAGGTTCTGATAGTTTCTGGTAGTTTCTCTGGGAGGCGGTCTTTCAGGGAGCCTCCAGCCACCATGTAATGAGTCCAGTTACACCGAGGTCACCATGTGGCGAGAGAGAGAGGGAGGGAGAGATTCCCATAGAGCTCCAGCTGTTCCAGCTGTTTGCATACTTTCAGCGCAGATGTCTACCAGATATGTGAATGAGAAAGCCTTCAAGATAATCTCCGCTCTAGCCACCATCTGACTGCAGCCATATGAGAGACCTGGAACAAGAACCATCTGGCTGAGCCCAGTCAATTCCCAGAACCATGAGCAACAATAATAAATGACTGTTGCTTGAAGCCATGAAGTATGGAGTGGTTTGTTATCTAGTGATAGATAACTGATACACAGTCCCCATCTGAGATGATAAGATGAAATAAATTCTCCAGAACAGCAGACATTTATTGAGAACGTGCCTTGTGACAGGTTCTGTACTAGGAAGTGAAGGTACTAATTCACACACAGTCCCTGCTTTCAAAGGGCTGCCAAAGGAAATAGGATATGAACACAGATCATCGTCAATATTAGGAAAAGACTGCAAGAGAGGCACAGAGAATATGTGATGGGAATACACTCTGGGAGAGTTCTAAATGAACTTGCTCTGATGTGGGGCTGGCAAAGGTAGGAAAGAGCCCTTTCAGATTGGAAATGAATGAATGAAGTGAAAATATGCATAAAGAACTTTAATCCAACTACACAGTCAGTTTGCTGAACACAGAAAACATATATTCCAGGACATGTCATGTATTAGGAGCTTGCTCACTATTTATTTATTGGTTGGATGGATAGATGGGTGGGTGGATGGATGGATGGATGGATGGCATCAGGGAGACAACCTGGTTGAGAGCACTGGCTGCCCTGAGAACCAGAAGGCCAGGAATCAAGTCCTGGCTGTGTGTGAACCTCGGTAAATCACTTCTCATCTACAGTCTTCAATTTCCTCATCTCTCTGAAGAGAAGACATGACTAAGATATCTTTGAGGTATGTTCCCAGCTCAAACCTTCTAGGGCACCAAAGAGTAAGTATGAACATTCATTTATTTGTTTACTTGTTCATCTCTGTAATCAAATAAGTACATACTGGAGAGAGGGTCAAACTGTCTTTGTTAAAACTTGGACTGAATGTAACAGGAGGTAAGTCAAGCTCTGTAGGAGGGTGAGGAGGACCAGAAGAGGAATTCAACTTAGGATTCAATGGGTTTCTGTGGCACTCTGGCAAGGGGTCCAGCTAGGCCTCAGAAGGAATAGAAACCAAGACTGGAAAGCTTCTGGGAACCAGATCAGGTATCTCCCTCCACTGTCTATCTTTGGTCCTTTCGATGAATCTGTTTAAATCTCTCTTTGCAAACCAGTGTTCTTGGATTTTCTACACACACAGCATATGACAATCATTTCATGTCATCTACCTCAAGTTAATCTCATGGCATTACCAGCATTGGTTGTCTCTGCATCCCAATTCCAAGTTCCCAGGAAATGACTCTGATTGGCCCAACCTGGGTCAAGTGACCTTCCCCTGGTGTGATCAACTCCCCAGAGAGGGGCAGAGTTACATTACATAAACATAGCTGCTGAAGGCACATCACCATGATCATGGGAGCAGTTATCATACAACAGGGGGTTCTTGTAAAGGTGTTTGCTATGAAGTCCAAGAAAATGAAATGACTATTGCATGGATTAGTGATAAGAATGAAAATTTTCTAACTTAAGCTCCATCTTCATGCCCACTAAAATCCTTTCCAAAGCCACTTTGGCTTTTAGAAACTCTGACCAGTATCAGAAAAAGAGTTAATTTTCACACTTAACCAGGTCCTAGCTTCTAGCATCTTTAAGATGGTCCTGTGAGCATTATGACAATGCTAACTCTAGGCTGCCAGGGCATGACAGAAAGCCCCCTTTCTTGCTACTGTATCAAAAGATAGGATTTTAAAAACCTAAACAAATGTCTCCACTGAACTCCCACACTAATGATTGAAAGCCACTGAGGATTTGGGTATCACTTTAGAAGCCACTCTATTTGTGGATGGCCCAGCAAGAGAATCAAGTCAGGCCATTAGGGAGATTTCACTGAAAGGTAAGTGCCTCAAGATTAATGGTATTGAATAAAGAAAAAGTAGTTCATTTTGACATTTTGATAATCACTTTGGGGTCTGGTTCTTATTAGCCCTATTTTTGCCTTTTAAAATGTATTCTCTTCTTTCTTTCTTTCTTCTTCTTCTTCTTCTTCTTCTTCACTAAAAATGTCAGGAAATTTGGAATAGAAACTTGCAAAAAAACATGTCCCCTTACCCTCTGATCTTTCAAATAAACAAAAATACTTAGACAACCCTGGAAGAAGGAATTTCTTAGTAGTTACCTGATATTAATTGTTGCATTGGTCATTACCATGTGCAATTGATCTTTGGGAAATGGAGAAAAGAATGAAGCGAACAGGAAAATGCAGAGAATGTGTGTGTGTGTGTGTGTGTGTGTAAGCGAGAAACAGATAGAACTCATTTTAGCTATAAATGCTTTAAAATCTTACAGATGCCAAAGGATACTCTCTTGCATACCTTTCTCCAATCATTCCATTTTGCAAGCTACATTATTCACAAATGAGACATTCAAGAAACACCAATTCTGAAATAAAAATGTGCACACTACCAGTGGAAAAGCAAACAAAAGCAGCTAATGTACTGTGGCTAAAAAAATTTTCAAACAAAGTGGCAGTAATTTACTGCCCTTGCTCTTAGCTGGACCTCACGAACATAATCAGAACCCCCAGGACTGATGGGAAAGTGTGATTTACAGTAAGTCTCAGGATAATAAAAGAAAATGAAAAAGCAAATTGCGCATGAACATGAAAGCCGTATTTCTTCTGCTTTCAGCAACTGAATCAAATTTCCAGCCAGAATTTCAGGGTGAAACTTAGAAGTCCCCGAAGAAGCAATCTATGAGCCAACCAGCATCCATACTTGGACACCACCCCATCTGCCTGAATGACATAATTAATATTTAGAGATGGTGGTGATTAGAAAGGCCCATA
This sequence comes from Lontra canadensis, assembly GCF_010015895.1. NCBI lineage: Eukaryota > Metazoa > Chordata > Mammalia > Carnivora > Mustelidae > Lontra > Lontra canadensis. The sequence goes on along the minus strand of NW_022631152.1, from coordinate 1,448,770 downwards.
CTGCCCCATCTGTTTGAGTGGGAAAGAGGTGGGAGGACCTGGCTTTGAGTCCTGGCTGTGTCACTGGTTATCAAGCGTCCTCTGGCAAATCATTTAACATCTCTAAGCTCCAGTGATACCTGCTCCCTCAGACTGGTACATGGATTACAGCAGGTAAAGGATAAAAGGGCTTGAGAGGGTGTTGAGCACAAGCTTGTCTTGAGAAATTCTGTTCTGAATTATAAATCATCCACTTTGTTAAGTGAGTTAGTATGGTTAAGCCTCTTAGAACAGCACCTGGCACAGAGTGAAGTCCTACAGAAGTGTTGTCAGTGTTATTACTGATAGTAAAACCTCGGTGAAGCAGAATGTTTAGACCACCAGTTGTCTGAAGTTTGCTTGATTTGCATTTAAAAAACCTCCTCCAAACTACTTTAGTGTTCAAAGTCTTTGAAAATCTTTCTAAAATGTAGGACTCTACTTTCTAGGGTAACTAAGTATAATATGTTCGGTATCAATTCAAAACTTCTTACGTTGGATGGTGCGTGGTTCTAGGAACACAAATCAGAAGCCCTGGGACTTAGCACCAACTCTTTGATCCTTCAGCTGTGGAACTCTGGGCCTCAGTTTACTCACTTGTAAAATAAGGAAGTGTTGTTGTCATGCCTTTCTCATGATAGTGTTGATGACTACTAAACACAATCATGAGTGTGACATTGTGAAAACAAAAAATGTGAGCAAATAAAAGATTGCCTTTTATTGGTTATTAGCACTCCTTAGTATATCCTAATATATATATATTAGGATATAATACATTATACTAATATAATATTAGTATAATAATAAAAACACATAAATAATGTGTTTGCATTCTGAGGATGCAAACACAAGGGAATGGAGATTCAAGAGTGCATCAAGAACAGCTGTGTGTGTGTGTTAAAATATACACAACACAAAATTTACCACTTTAACTATTTTTAAGCGTACAGTTCAGTGGCATTAAGTACACTCACATTGTGCGCAATCATCACCACTATCCAACCACAGAACTTCTTTCATATTCCCAAACTAAGACTCAGTACCCATTAAACAATAGCTCCCCAACCTCTCTTCTCCCCAGCTCCTGACAACCACCGTTTTCCTTTCTGTCTCTACCAATTTGACTATTCAAGGTACCTATGCAAAATCATATAGGATATTGCTTCTTCAAATAAATCTCTTATTTATTGTCTTATCATCCTTTCCCATTTTGCCTTTGAAAGGTGAGTGTAGGAAACAATGGTAGTTAGTTAAGGATTTCATTTCGTGAGTTCCAGATCCTTGAGGTCCGCGACAGGACTGTGATTAAGAACAAAAAGCACACCGCCCTGGTCGCATCCTAAGCCCTGATGGGGTAGGTTATGCCGTCAGGTCTCCATTCCAATTTTGGAAGACTTCTTGGAAGCTGTGATATTTTAAGGCTATGCAGTGACAACAGGGGAACAGGGTCTGGTCTCACCTCTACCACAAAAGTACTGTTTGATATTAAGTGACTCATTCTCCTCTCTGAGTCATGTCTGTTAAACTGACAGGAGGTCTGGAGGCTGATGGGATTAAATGATCCCAAAGTAGTGTCAACTTCATGTTCAAATGTTTTAATGGCATTTCTACCTTGTAAGATACTCAGATGTGTCATTCCCTCCCTCCTTCCACCTCCATCCAGGGACTACGTATTTTGTATAATAAAAATGGAAGGAGAGGATGATACCTGTGATATTTTTCCTAGGAAAACAAAGCAGGTGTGAAGAAAAACTCAAAACAACAACAACAAAACTGAGCTGTTTTTGGCTATTCATGGAAGTTCATTCTGTGTTGTCACCTCTCCTCTGACCAGGGATTGGTGGTGGTGGTGGTGGTGGGAAAAGAGTGGTGCAGAGTTTCATAGCACATGCCGAAATGTTATTTAAAACACATGAGTACACAGGAACAAAGGTTTTGTTCAAACTCAAGGCTATGACTTCACAACAGGAAAGAGAAATCCTGAGTTAAATAAACCATCTGGATGGAGAAGAGAGAGTTAATGATCATTTTTAAAGAGCCTCTAAAGTTACACCAACATGTATACCAGCTCCAGGATGCAAAGGCCCAGTTCTGTTGAATACAAAAAGCAGTCCAGCCAAATAGAAGATGTTATAGACCAGAAGAGTCATGCATTTGGAATGAGCAGCTATCATTATCATTCATAAACTCTCCAACTTGGATACAGTTGTATGAGCAGACGCTTCTGGTCTGATAAGAGCCTGGCTCCGGGAAGAAGAACAAGATGACCCAGATTCCTACAGAGGAGACACTTTCACACATGAATCACCCAAGAAAAATGGCAGCTGCTTCAGAACATTGGCTGTCTGCCCCAGAAGCTGATCCTGGGAGGGCTTAGTCTCCAGGGACCCACCTTCAGTATGGAATGCAATCAGGATAGCAAGGCTAAGTACCTCATCCATCTGACTTCCAGAGTCAGGTGACAACTTGTGCATATTATTTTTTCCTCAGCTAGAAGAGTTCTTATTTGAAAATGCAGCTCCTCTTGGCTAGGATCAAGTCAATTTTATTGGTAAGTAAGTACTTTCAAAGCTGTGTTCTCCAAACAGCTTTATAAATATAAAGTAATGGGACCAATAACACACTTAAGTACTGTAATGATAATTTGTAATAATCTTAATAAGAGTTTTATAATATGTCTTTCCAAAAAAAAGGCAGAAGACAGGTTTTATAGGTCAATTCCCATTAAACCAATGTCAGGGAATGAGAATTTCTGAGTCACAGGATTTGAGAGATGGAAGAAAACAGAAATATTAACTATACCAAGACCCTCAGAGTATGCCTGATCTAGGATTCCTGGAAAATGATCATGAACCCTGCTTCAATACCTTTAGGGAGAGGAAGAGTGCCTCTTCATGAAGGAATGGGCAGAGGAGATCAATGAACCACATGAATTCACACTAGGTCTTTAGCCTTTTGGAACTTTGATTTTCTCATCTGTAACAGATGGAACTGTTTTATAAGAACAGGTGGAAGTAGAAATAATGTGTGTAGAGCAATAGTTTAGCTCTTGGTTATCAATGAGTGTTATTCACTGCCTTTTTAATTAAAAAGGTCTTGCCTACATTGGAATGAAACCTGCTTCTTTGAAACTTAATTGGCAGTCTCAATTTAAACCTCTCAGGAAACAGGGAACCATTTTTTCTCTCTGTAAGGTATCACTTTCAATAGAGCTTCCTACGGTCTTCTTTTCTAAACCCACCCAATTCCCTCCACCGTTCCTTAGAACTAATCAATCACTCAAGACATACCTTTACAGAGTACCAACAAAATGAGGTCTAGACTAGTTGGGAGCACGTTAGGCAGGGTGTCTGCTTTCAAGGAGCCTAAAATGCAGTGTGGGTGCAATAGCGGCTAAATCAAACTACAAAGTATTATTATGGATAAGAAGGGGCAACTAAATATGATTGGAAACCGGAGAAGGCTTCATGGGAAGTGACATCTGAGTTGGGTATTCAAGAGCTGGAAGGATTTTGAAAGGCAGGAAGCTTATGCTGGGGGAACAGCTTAGACAAAAGTGTGGAGAAATGAAAAGTTATGAAATCTTTTAAGAAGGGTGTTATGGACTGAAATATGTCTCCCCAAAATTTAGTGGTGAAGCCCACTGTGGCTGTATTTGGAAACAGAACTTTCAGAACATAATTAAAGTTAAAGGGATCATAAGGGTGAGGCCTTCATCTGATAGGATTGGTGGCCTTATAAGAAGAGGAAGATCTCTCTCTCCTTCTTCCTCTACCCCAGTCCCCCTCACCATGTGATGACACAATGAGAAGGCAGCCACCTGCAAGCCAGGAAGAGAATCCTCACCAACAACAGCTCCCCGCCAGACCTTGATCTTGAACTTTCCAGCCTCCAGAACTGTGAGGAAGCAAATTTGCTGTTTTAGCTATGCGTCTGTGGTATTTGTTACAGCAATCTTAGCAGACTAATACAAAGGGCAACTACTAAGGAATATCAATGGCTAAAGACTGGAGAGGAGAATGAGTGGGTATATTGATCAACTGGCCAGAATGAGGAAAATAAATGGCCAGATTTTGGAGACAGAGAGACCAATGTTCAAAATCAGTTTTGCTGCTTTATTTGTTATGTGATGTTAGGCTAGTTACTCAAACTCTCTGAGCTCAAACCTCTTCTTTGTTATTGACAGAAAGAGATAATCTACATAAGGCACTATTCATGGTGTCTGGTATATGGAAGGTACTCTATAAATGTTCAGAATTATTATTATATTATTGTGATTATTGCTGATCACAAAACTGGTACTGAGGTAAGACATAAGAGTGATACAGGATATTCAATGATCAATTTATTTTTTAGAAATGTCCACAAGCTGAAAGATGGTAGCGTATTCTCTATTCTTAACATTCCTGGATGGCAACTGCCTCTCTCAGAATGCCAATAATAGAAATCTAATTCTCAAAAAAGAAATAATGTTTGCAGAAGAACAGCAGGAACTATGAGAGAAAATGAGCATGCAATTTTGGCATTCTTGTGGTCTAAGGAGATGGAATTTGACGCATGGCCAGATGGGTCCTTGATCTGTTTCCTGCTTTGCAAATTCCTGTGTATCTGTAATACCCAGCTCTAATGTCACCACCTCCATAAAGCCTTATCCACAACTACACAACAGCTTTGAACTAACAGACCAAAACAACTCCCCCACTCCTTCTATTTGTTCACCTACTTCTCTTAGTCTGTTTTCCCATTGGGCTGCAAACAGCTTGAAGACAGACCCAGATTATTTGTTTCTGTCCCCAGCACCTATGACAGTGCCTAATGCAGAGCTCAACAAATGCTTGTCAAATGACAAAATAGGGACAAAAAACAAATACTAAATTGAAAAAGTTCACAGAAACAGAAAGATGCTAACATAGGCCTGTGAACTCTCAAAAACATTACTTGAACTATATACATGCGAATGAAAGGCAGTTCTCCACACTGGCAACAAGACAAGGTATCATCAGGACAGGAGTTGTATCTATATGCTTTCCAGCCAACAGTCACATCAATGTCTTAGATGAGGACCAAATTAATGTGGACACAATGTCAGGAGATCATGAGTACGTTAAATGACAGCATCATACTATTTTCATGATAAATCAAACATGTTGAATTATAATAGGAATAATGTATAGTGAATAGTGAGACATAAGATATTAATAACACAAATATGAGAAAAGAATGATATAGGTATATGGCTAAAATTGTGAGAAACTCACAGGAGGTTTAGTTAACTAGAAGTTCATCATAAGTCAAGAATAAGATGATGCTACCCAGATGCTGAGAATTTTGGTTGTGGGGAAAAAAGTGCAAAACAAAGGCAGAGATGGTCCTGCTGCATCCTATATGGTCCAGGTCCCCCCAGCGTGCAGTGTGCTCACTCCAGGAGGCCACCTTTTATGGGGCAGGAACATGGAAAACAAATTAGGAGGAGAAATAATGAATGGCACCTGCTCAAAGCAAGGGATTACATGGCAATAATATCATAATGCTAACATACCACCACAGTCATACATGAACTCCCCCAATCCTCAGAGTAAACTCCTGAGGTCTAGGTGTCCACACACCAGGTCTTCCACCTAAGAACAGAAAAGACCCCACAGGGTCATTTGTCATTTTGTTCTAAAGTTCAAAGCAACACTGGAACAAATGAGAATACATCTGTGTAACAAGTTTCATAACAAGATTGTTGGGAATATTATATAATGACACTGATTTTGACTCTTGCTTCTTTTCAATGTACTTACAAATGTATCTAGTTGTAGTTTGGCTTTCTTTGCTAATCACAAATGAGGCTATAAGTCACTGCTTCAAATACTGCATACACACCTTTGAAGCTTTGAACTAACAGACCAAAACCAAAAAACCTTAAGTCATAGTCAATTTTGAAATGACCACACACAGCCGCTAAGCAAGGCAGAGCTCACGTTCTTTTAATCTCTCATTTATCTCTGTCTGTCTCAGAGTTAGGATGTATAATAATAGGAATTTCTGAATCCCCATCTTATACATGATAAAACCAGGGCCCAAGTAGGTTAAGTAATTTACTCAACAGTATAATAGTTCCTGAGTGCTAGAAGAGAAACCCAGGCCAATATGCCTGCAAAGTCCAAAGAAGAGACTTTCCAAGAAGGAGTAGTAGACATGGCAGAGAGAGGGAGAATGAAGACCAGTTGGCTTGGTTTGAGAAAGACCATCCAAACATTAAGACTTCTCAAAGAGAAGAATAAGTTAGCCTTGTGTGATGTTGCTAAAGAAAGTATTAATGTAGAAGCTTTCTAATCAGAAAGAAAGCATTAATGTAGAAGGTTAATACAGAGGACTTACGAGACTTTTGGAAGAAGAGAGTCACGTATCAGCTGGAAGGCTGGATTATATAATCTCTAAGAGTCATTCAGGTTGGAGGTATCTCTGAGTCTAGGTTGTGGAAAAGCAGTTGACTCTGGCAATAGATTAATTTCCTGCCTTCTCTAGGGCTAGAAATATTGCTCAACTTGACCCAGACTTTGGAAAGGAAGTGTTTACTTATAATATTTTCAAGGAACTAAAAGGGATTCCATTAAATTGGTGAAGGGAATCCTTTTCTAAGCATGATACCAGGGTAAAAAATCATAAGAAAAAGATTGACTTATTTCATTTCATAAAAATGAAAGTTTTCTATGTTATAAAAACACACGTCATAAGCAAAGTTGGATGTTAAACTGATTTTTTAAATGCAGATTTCAAATAAGTAAGAAAATATAAATATAAGTTGTAGTAGAATAGAGGAAGAAAAGAAGAAATACTCATCAGAGAAAAAATAATGGCTGTTAAGGGCAAAAAAATTCAGTCTTAGTTATCAAAGACATGGAAGCTAAAACAACAACAGCATGCCATTGTTGTTTTTATTTTTTAATTTTTTATTAACATATAATGTGTTATTTGCTTCAGGGGTACGGGTCTGTGAATCATCTGTCTTACACAAATCACAGTACTCGCTATAGCATATACCCTCCCCAATGTCCATCACTCAGCCACCCCATCCTTCCCACCCCCTCTTCACTCCGGCAACCCTCAGTGTGTTAGTCCTGAGGTTAAGAGTCTCTTATGCTTTGTCTCCCTCTCTGGTTTCATTCTGTTTCATTTTTTTCTCTCTTCCCCCATGATCCTCTGCCTTATTGTTGCTTTTAAAACAGACAATGACTGAAGCACCTGGATGGCTCAGTCGGTTAAACGTCTGACTTTGGTCCAGATCATGATCCCAGGGTCTGCCTCGCCCTGCCCATGTTTGTGTTCTCTCTCTCTCTCAAATAAATAAATAAAATCTTTAATAAACAAATAAAACAGAAAATGCCTAAGAAAATGACAATATCTATTGTTGGTGAAGGGAAACAGAATGTTGCACTCTCCTGCCCTATTGCTAGGGACTGTAAATATGCAAACAGGTTTATGATAACACCATGAAGCCAGGTACTGCTTGTCCTGGGCCCTTTAAAGCAATTTTCATCACAGTATTATTTATAACAACAAAACCTGGAATAATTCTAACTTTTTCAACTACAGAGGATAGGTTAAATAAGTTAAGAAATTCCCCTATAATGGAACATATTTAATAAGGCCAATAAAACTGATGTCATTAAAAATATTTAATGACACAGAAAGAGGCTGGTGATGTTGCAAAAAGACAAATAACACTAAACAACAGAGAATGCCCCAATATGGCTCCTTTTTGGTAAATATAAATATAAACACCTGTGCATAAGAAAAGATGGAAAGAAGGGACATGTTAGCAGGGACTATATAATTCTGGTTTCATTGCTTTTTCTAAGTTTTCTACAACAAATACATTGAGCTTCTAAAAGTACTTTTAAATTTAGATTTTTTATTTTTTTAAAGATTTGTTTATTTGACAGACAGAGATCACAAGTAGACAGAGAGGTAGGCAGTGGGGGGAGGGGGAGCAGGGAAGCCAGAGAGTCCAATGCGTGGCTCGATCCCAGGACTCTGGGATCATGACCTGAGCCAAAGGCAGAGGCTTTAACCCACTGAGCCACCCAGGCGCCCCTTAAATCTAGATTATTTTTTAGAGAGAGTGTGAGGTGAGCATTACCCCGGAGTGCAGAGGCGGGTGTGTTGTGGGGAGGCAGGGAGGTGCAGAGGGAGAGGGAGAGAGAGAGAATCCCAAGCAGGTTCCATGCCCAACACGGGCTCCATCTCATGACCCAGAGATCATGATCTGAGTCAAAATCAAGAGCAAGACGCTTAACCAACTCAGCCACCCAGGGCCCCCAAATCTAGATATTTTTTAAAGAAGAGAAAGTTTTGAGGAAAATATCAAAAGAGCTGAGCTGCTGAACCCAACTTCCTGACTGAAGTCTCCTGGAGACTTTAGTTTTCCTGAAACAAGAGTTGATGAGGCCACTTCAACTGACCCTGGGGAAAAGGAGCCAAAGCTGTTTAGGTGGATTCTTAAGTGGTCTTTCAAGAGTTTCCCAAGCCTTTCCCAAATCTCTCTCTTAGCAAGATAAGTAGTGGGTTTGTGCAGCATGGGAGGGATGGGCGACAGCAGGTGACCCTGAGTCCATACAGGACCCCTGTGTCATCAGCACTAAATGGCACTCACTTCAAGGCCAGCACCTCAAGGTCTGCCCAGGATTTACCTGGGATCCCGGCCCAAAGTTTGATGAGATTGTCATGATTGGCCTGATTGCCACTGGGAATCTTTAGCACAGAGATGCCCATCACCAGCAGGAAGCCTTCCTCGGAACTCCTGTCTTCCTTCTCCCAGCTCCCCGGCCCAAACATTCCCATCTACCCGAACAAACTTTATTATAAAGTAAAGAAACAAGACCAAAACATCCAGAAATTAAAAACCACAGTATCAACAGCAACAGAAAGTCAAAGTCTCTAAAAACACACACTACTAAGATTTCACCCCCTGTTTTTCTAGTTCTTGGGATGCACCTGCATGGTCAGGAGATGGAGAGGATTTCTGATCACCTAGCAGTTGTCGATGTAAAGACAAAGACTAGAAAAGCATATGCAGATCGAGTCTACAGCTCAGAGGGCATCCCCTTATCAGATCCGGATGTAGCACTGCTCTCCACAGACACCAGTACTCCTCCATGACAAGTGAGAGCCTTGCAGTTCCGATGCGTCTAGTGACGGGCCCAAGGTCCCCTTACCGGTTAGCAACCTTGTGGGCCAGGGTTCTGCCTCAGGTTAGGGGCAGTGGCACTAAAACACAGTTTCAGCACGGACCTGGTCATACCCACCTGGGTAGCCCTCTGAGGAATGTGGTACCAAGAAGAGTATCAGAGAAGCTTCTCGGTGTGTCTATTTTATGGATTTGGGGTTTTCTTATTTTTGTTTCATTTAGGCAAAATTCACATAAAATTCACATAACATGAAATGAGCTACTTTCAAGTGAAGAAATAATTCAGTGGCATTGAGGACATTCACAATATTATGTAAACACCACTTCTATCCAGCCCCAAAACAAGTCTGTCACCCCAAAATGAAACCCCATAACCATTAAGCAGTTGCTGCCTATTCCCCTCCACACCAGTGCCTGGCAAACTCTACTCTCTGTCTCTCTATACATTTAACTATTATGAATATCTTTTAGATGGGACTTTCTGTATCTGGCTTCCTTCACTCAGCAGAACATTTTTGAGGTTTATCCACATTGCAGCATGTTCCTTTTTATGGCTGAGTAACATTCCATTGTATGTACATATTACATATCACAATGTATCTACCAATTCTAAAGGACATTTGGGCTATTTCTGCCTCCTGGCTATTATACAGCGCGCTTCTAGGAACATGTATGTCCATGAAATTGTTTGAGTACCTGTTTTCAATCCTTTGTGGGTATACATGAGTTTTCTTATTTCCTTAATGTATTTTTATTTTACCTGACTATAAGAATATAGGATATTTATTGAAGAAAATAGAGAAATTGGCGGGAAAATGCAAATTTTAAAAAATCACTTAATTGTGATTAAGAATATCCTCTTCCAGAAAAGACAGTCTAAAAATGATAACACTAAAAAGCTTACAACCCTGTTCTTCCTTTCCTCCCTATACACATGGATTATGAACTAGGTAATCAATGAGAGGATGGACTTTGTAGTCATAAAAGCCTGGATTTGAATCCTGGCTCTGCCATTTACTAGCTGAGTCACTTCGCCTCTATAAGCTTATTGTCCCAGCTATAAAGTAGACACGATAGGACCTATTTCACAGGGTTTTTATAGCACATTAAATGGAATGATGTTGTGATTAAAGTGTCTAGTACAGTCCCTGGGATAAAACAGGCATTCAGGCTGCAATAGTTGTAATAGTACTTCCCACACAGAGATTTGCTAACTATACTATAACGTGAAGTTTGTAAGAGAGGAATTCTGTGTTTTTACCATTGTATCTTTAGTGCAGTGCCCAGCACATAGTTGGCACTCAATAAATATTTGTTGAGCGAATGAGTGAACATAAATGTCAGAGAAAAGAACTGAAATGAGAGATCTGGGCAAGAGCCCTGGGAAAACACAGCTTTCTGAGTTCAGAAGATAGGTGACGACCAACAGAACATTTTTACAAGGCGTCTTGAATTCGGTACAAGCATATTCCAGTGGCTGGTGTTGGTCAAGTCCGACTTAGGGCTCACGTAAAACGGAATCATATGCAGATAAAGGTCAGAAAATAAGTTCATCTTCAGTGCAGTAACAGGGGCAGAGCTAGGAGCCCTCGGAGGCATGTGGTGAGTTGAACTTCCTAAGCTGCTGGGCCGGCTGAGTCTCAGGGCTTTTTTTCAAAGCAAATGAAGCATTTGATGGAATAAACCCAGGCAAAGAGATATTTAAGCATGGGGCCTTGACAGGAACTGCCCTGAAGTAATATCGCTTGGAACTAAAGAGATGATTAGTGAGCTTCTCATGGCCCTACAGGAAATCTTGCCTGGCACAGGAGTGCAAAATTTTCCAACCTTGTCTAAAAACAGTTTCCCCACACTCCGCTGCCTCATAATGATGTCTGTAATGGGTTGCAGAGCTCACTGCCCATGGGAGGCCTCGCCGCCTTCCTCCTGTTGTGGGGTCCGTATCCCAATAAGGGACTTGTCCTGTTTGGAGACTAACTTCTCCTACAAGCTCAGGAGGGTTAAAAAACGGTGTTGTAGGCATGGAAGTTCCCAGGAGACCGGCCAAGAAAATGAAGGGCTGACCCTACCTCAGGTGGCAATTAGTAGGGCCTAGCCAGGAAGGATGTGAGAATTCTTTGTTGCAGGGTAACAGGCTGTCTTCATACAGGTATGTTTTCATACCTCTCCTTTAAATCGCCTGTCCCTGCTAAAATTAGATGATTTTTAGTATATGTGTGTGTGTGAAATCATTATTGAAAGTCTCTCTCTTCCACTAAACTGTAGACTGTTTCTGTCTTGTTCATTACTACATATTCAGCCCTGAGTAGAGGCTTTGTCCACTATGGGCACTCAGGAATGAATCTAAGGCATTTTATTAAAAAAAAAAAAAATCATTATTTATTTATTTATTTATTTATTTATTTATTTATTTTTGAGAGAGCATATGTGCTTACAAAGGGTGAGGCAGAGGGAGAGAGAATCTTTTTTTTTTTTTTTTTTTTTTTAAAGATTTTATTTATTTATTTATTTGACAGAGAGAGAGAGAGAGCACAAGTAGACAGAGAGGCAGGCAGAGAGAGGGGGAAGCAGGCTCACTGCCGAGCAGAGAACCCGATGCGGGGCTCGATCCCAGGACCCTGAGATCATGACCTGAGCCGAAGGCAGAGGCTTAACCCACTGAGCCACCCAGGTGCCCCGAGGGAGAGAGAATCTTAAGCAGTTTCCACACTCCGTGAGGAGTCCAACACAGGGTTCACTTGTTTAATTTTTGTATATATATACATATTTTTGAAAAGACTTTATTTATTTATTTGACAGACAGAGATCACAAGTAGGCAGAGAGGCAGGCAGAGAGAGAGGAGGAAGCAGGCTCCCCGCTGAGCAGAGAGCCCGACGCGGGACTCTATCCCAGGACCCTGGGATCATGACCTGAGCCAAAGGCAGAGGCTTTAACCCACTGAGCCACCCAGGTGCCCCTTTGTATATATTTTTTATATATTTAAATATATATATAAAAATATATTTATATATTTTGTGTGTATTTAAACGCCTATATTAGAGTCGGAGCTACCCGGATACATAAATAAGACATAATTCCTGATCCTGGCAAGCTGTTCTGCTGCCTTCATTCTTCATAATGCTCCTCCTCTTTGGTCTTCCTGCTAGAATGGAAGATCCACGAGGGGTTCGCTTAACATGAAGAAGATGCTTCATGAATATGTCTTGCATGGGGAAGAGGTAAGGGAAGGAGGGGAAAAACGTACATGAAAATAAGCATCCCCTAGGAATGTGGGGAGGCTCATCCACTTCCCCACTTCCCCCATAAAGTAAGTCATGGTTACCTATGGCATCAGGAAAGTGTTCTTGGAAGAGGTGAGGTCTGAACTGGGTCTGTAAGAATAACAAAAGGTTGAGAAGGGTCCTCACATCATAGCAAACACCCAGGTTTACACAGAGGCCTGGAATAAGGTGGGAGGCAATGAGCAGTTTGGTTCTAGAGCACAGCAAGCAGGAAAAGAGGGGCCAGATCAGTGGGAGCTGAGGCAGGAGCCGGATGGCAAAGCACTTTGTAGGATCTCTCTTCTCCTGCCCTTAGCCAAAGGACCTCTAAGTCCAAAAGTCCCTGTGAGTCTTTGAGCAAAGCTTGAGCAAAGCTTGACCAAAGCCACAGGTCCAGGACCAGAAAGACCTACTATGATCTCTAGGAGCAGGACCTCAGAGCGCAAAGTTCTAGAAGCACCTTAAGGCCAAACTCCAAAGCCATTTCCAAAGTGGGTGAACAGAAGGCTCCTTCAGAAGGGAAGTTTAAATCCAAACCAAAAGACATGCAGGAATGGAAAAGGATGGCCTGAGCAAATCGAGAAACTCTCTGCTGCCTCCTGATTATTTATGCCTCCAAGATGGTGCCTGGTCTTAGCCAGCAACTACTGAAAATGGTTCCAAGGGAGTAAGGAATATGAGACCCAAGAGAGGAGGTCAATAAATCTCTATCCTGATTCTAAATGGTAAAAACAGGAGCATAAACATTTCCAAGCTTGTCTGATCACTCCTCAGTCTCGCCTGGGCGGTGGTTGCTGGGAGCGGGGAGCCCGTGCTCCTCACACAGCCAAGCTGGACTTTTGTGGAACACCCTAGGGACTCATCCCTTTAAGCTGAACACCCTACTGACAACAGCCCATGGAGGAGGAGACCAGAGGGCTGATGGGAGGGACTGGTGTCAGAAGCTGGAGCTGTGAAGACCACTGAGTGGTGAGGTTGGCCCTCTGTTCCTATGGTGGGGCCCACTAACAAGCCCCTCTCTTCTGAGCGGGTTTTGAAGAGGCAAGATTGAACCGTCCAGGGGCATCTTCCTGTACTTTATGACAGAATTCCATAGGACTCCTCTTGGAGTTTCCTTCCCTAAAACGCATTGACTTACCAAGTAAAGAGGATTAACAAGAGTTCTAGAGAGCACAGCTTGGTTGAAGGGGAACTGATGTCCATGTCACATGCTTCCAGGCTGGGTTCTAGGCCAACGAACTGGGGACTTGTCAATTAGCAAAGGCTAAAGCAGACACAGCCGGGCTAGCAGAACTCCCCTGCTCTCCTATCAAGAAAGTACTCTCACTGCTTCCAGGACGAGGGAAGATTTTTTTTTTTTTTTTAAGATTTTTCAGGGGTGCCTGGGTGGCTCAGTGGGTTAAGATTTTTTAAATATTTATTCGACAAGAGAGAAAGCACAAGCAGGGGGAACAGCAGAGGGAGAGGGAGAAGTAGGCTCCCCCCCCCGAGCAAGGAGCTAATTGGGGGCTCCATCCCAGGACCCCGAGTTCTTGACCTGAGCCAAGGGCAGATGCTCAACCAACTGAGCCACCCAGGTGCCCTGAGACTAGATTTTTTTTTTTTTAATTGTTGTAAAGGAAAAGGAAACTAACAGTGGAGACTAACTTTGGCTGGTCAGGAAAAACTTAATTTGCATGGTTGACAACTGCGCCAATATCTGAAGAGGGAAAGAGGATTCTGGGTAGAAAGAATGGCCAATCAAATGCCCCTCAATCAAATGCCCCTGGACAAGAAAAGAGCTTGGCTTGCTGGAGGAACCTCAAGGAAGTGAGTGTATGTGGTGCAGGGCCAGCTCGGGAGCCCAGTGCAAGGCAGGCTTTGAGAGAGAGGGGCAATGTTGGATCACAGGACCCTGTTTGAATGTGCGCAACTATAGCCCCAAAGCTGTGATTCCTGCATGGATCTGTGATTCTGCCGCTGTCCTTTATGTCACCGTTATTAAATTATAACCCCTTGTGCCTCAGATCTCTTTTTATCTTTTTTAAAAGATTTTATCTATCTATTTGAGAGAGGGAGAGCAGGAAAGAGAGAGTAAGCAGGAGGAAGGAGCAGAGAGAGTGGGAGAAGCAGAATCCCTCCCACTGAGCCTGATGCGGGACTCAATCCCAGGACCCTGAGATCATGACCTGAGCCAAGAGGCAGATTTTTAACCAACTGAGTCACCCAGGCGTTCACTGCTTCAGATTTCTAACCTGTGAAGTTTTGCTCTACAAAAACCTTATTAGTCAAAATATTGCCTTTTGTAAGAGCTAATGATCAGATTATAATCAGTAATGATAATCCCTTACACTTAGATATTTTAAAGCATTATATACAGACATGGAATTTGTTTTAGAAAAATTTTTCATACAAAGTAGGTCTTGGAATTTTAAAACCAGAATGGGAATGAGAACATCACCTCATGGTCTGAGGAGGAAACATTGGTTAGCAGATTTCCCTCAGATTCTAGCTGTTGTTCCATTAGAGCAGCACCTTTGAAAAGAAATATAACAGAAACGACACACGCAAGCATCATGTGTAATTTTAAATTGGCCAGTAGTGACATTAAAAAGCATTAGGTAAAATCAATTTTATGATATATTTCACTTAATTCAAAACATGAAAATGATCATTTCAACAGGCAGTCAATATGAAAATTATTAATGAAGCTATTTTAAGTTCTTTTATTATATCAGGCCTTTGAAATCCAGAAGTGTTTTACAGTTACGCTACATCTCATTTTTGACTGGCCACGTTGCAAGTGTTCCATAGCCACAGGAGGCTAGTGGCTACTGCACTAGACCATTCAACACCAGACGCTCATAATGAAGAAGGCAGCCAGAACAAGGACTGATACCTCCCTCTTTACAGATGAGAACACTGAGGCCCAGAACCTAACTAACAAATCATGGACCTGGTGGTGGAGTTGAGTTAGGATTAGAATCTATATTCCTTGTCAAGTGCTCTTTCTCAAATCATACTTCCCTCCCCTTGAGAATAAGAAGGAAGAATGGGAACCATAAGAACTACCAGAAACAAGTACCCATCTGTACTGGACACTGGACAGGGGCTTCATACTTTATTTAACTCTTACAGAGACCTTGTGGAGTTGATGTCACTTCTCCCATTCTCCATGAGGCTACTGAGGCTCCAAGAGCTTCTATTGTTGACAGTGGCAAGATGGCATCTGTCCTTGGAAGAAAATGCTACTACCTGTATGAGGAAGATGTTGCTTGAGGCTGTAGGGGCCAAGGGCCAGCTGCCCCAGAATGGGCCACTTTAGTATGAGTGTTATTTTGAGTTAAAGGTGATCAAAACCCAGCAGAAATAGGAAAAGCTCTTTCCCTGCTTCTCAACTGCCTAAACTCAACATTGGAAAGGAGAGCCTGCAACTGGAAGAGAACTACAAACAGAAACTCCGTTTACCTAAGAAGCTTATCTGCATAATAGGGCAACCTTGTCTCCTTTCTTGGTCTTACACAAGAGCCTTCCTCCCCTTTGTATTCTCAGGCCCTACCTCTCTCCTTAGATAAGTTTCATAATGCTTCATTGTTTTTGGAATCTCATGTTGGTGTGGATTCCCCATAAATATGCATACGAAATCTGATTTTCTCCTGTTATTCTGTCTCATGTAAATTTGATTCTAAGACCAGCTAGAAGGACCTCGAAGGGCAGAGGAAGGTCAACACCTTCTGAGTTGGGGCAGTCTTAAACATCACAGGGCTACCCCAGGAATTCCACCAGGAATTCCTCCAACCAGCTACATGGGACACTGAATGGATAAGCTCTCAATGACCCCAGTCCCAGGAAGACTGCTCTTCAGTCCTTCCTTATGTAGCTCCTTCCCCTACTGCCACTGCTCCAAATCCATACAACCAGAAGTAAAGAAAAGGATCCAGCTACCCCATGCGGGCCAAGTGTGAACTAAGCTCCAAGCTACAGGCCAGTCAATATCATTTAAATAGACTTCTTAAGTGCCAAGGACAAATCCAGTGACAGAGAAAAGGGGACAAGAGAAAGCAATCATTCCTGAACCAGAGACCCTGTCACAGTTCTTAACAGTCAAGCTTTCAGGGAAAAGGTGGGCTAAGGGACTGAGGCCAGCATGTAACTGTCTGTTATGACCATGCAACCAGATGTCCTTGCCACAACACTCAAGTGTGGCCCATAGATGTGTTTGTTGGCCAGGAAAAGTCTTAGGTGATAGATTCAAATGCTCCCACACCAGAGGTGAGTAAAAGGAAGGTCAGAGTCATAGTAACTCCAGAGCTCATGCTCATAAGAACCACACCATACACTTCCCTACTATGTGTAAAGCTCTAAGCAAGTAGAGAAAACCAGGTCTCCCTTTAAAAAAGCAAGGCAGGGCAAAAATACCCCCAAATCTAGTCTGTCAGCACAGAGAATTATTTGAAGTTGGAAGCAAGCCTCAGTATTTTTTTAAGTAGGAGGCTCCCTCCCTTTCTGCTACCTACGGGTGCAATTTCCAGTCCTTTCTCCAAAAGAAACATTTGGCTTTCTACAGAGAACCTCTGAGACTTCATGTGACTGAAAATGGAAGAAGGCGAAAGAGGCCCTCATCACACCCCATCCCCAAACCCCAATGGGGAAGCTGAGGTTGGGCCCCTGTAGATCCATTTATTTTAGAAGGTACTTGGTTCTGAAGCATTTGTTTCAGAAATTACCCCCATGTCCCATCAATAGTAGCTTTCAACGGCTCTCCCCGGCCCTTCCCGGGTGGCCTTGTCTCTTTTCAATTTCATTTCCTGTTGGAAAGGATAAACAGGTAACTGTTTAATGCCACTGACTGGACTCATTTAACAGAAAAAACAGGACCTGAGTGAGGCTGGGGAACCAGGGTGGGGTTGATGGGTGGACCGGAGCAGCTGGGTGAAGAGAAAGGCATCACAGAACACCAATGGCGGGGCTTATTCTACTGCTCCTGCTTGTGACGGAATGTCGCCCCTCGGAGGTTGGTCTAGGAACACACATGTAATCAGCTGCCATGTTAGACATGGATCCCTAGACTTGGCCTGGAGGCCTTGGTGGGATCCTGGCACTGCCACTCCCTACTGGTGCCCTTCCGTCAACTCCTTCAAGCCTGATGAGCCTCGGTAGCCGGTCTGTTCTCCCATACAAGGTGCTATGAATTTGAACGATGCATGCAACGTGCTTAGCCAGTGCCTCGCACATAGTAGGTATTCGCTTTCAGCAGCTGAGAACCAGCATAGGAACCCAAACAATGTAGCGCCATGTTTCCTATTACATGCCAGACACTGTTGGGCAATAAGAGCACGCTTATAGATGACAGAGTCCCTGGCTTTAAAACAGGCAGGCACGAAACAGATAATTTCAATACAGCATGGTAAGGATCCTAATCAGGATAGATATGGGGTGATGTGTACCCCACATATGAAGTGTCTAGGGGCACTGTTAATGGCATGGTCAATGGGACTGATAAAAGGACTCATTCATTGTCTCTCTCCAGAATGCAAGGTCCAGCAAAGCAGGAACGCTGCCTGTCGTATTCAGCTCTGTACCCATTAGGAGCAATAAGGGAATGCTTGAGGCGGTCTTAAGTAAAGAAGGAATTAGCCAGGAGGAGAATGAGGTTAAAGGCAATCCAGTCAGAAGGAACAAAAGTGCAGAGACTAGAAACAGAGCGATACATTTAGGGAATTAGAGGCAGGTTGTTGAAACATATGAAGTATAAAGTACGGGGGAAGGGATGAGGTGAGAGGAGTCAGCGTGAGGGTAAGACCATGGAGAACCTTGCTTATCAAGATGAGTGTGGTGCTGGTGTGGGTGAACACACAGGTGTGGAGGGCCAGGATGGAAAAGCTGCGGACACGGGCTGATTGAACAGGATCTAAAATCTCGAAAATATGCTTTCCCTACATGCCTGCCAAAGTACCTATGACTTTTTTTTTTTAACAATAAACCCCAAAGTAATAATCATATTAACCAAAAACAGCTGTTACTTCTTATTCTCCAATTAGTTTATCAGATTTGCGAGCCAGGTCAATTTTCCCAACAACCAGATGAGGTAATTACTTTTGTTATCTCATCTTACAAGAGAGGAGACCAAAGCACAGATCGGTTGAGTGGCTTGCCCAAAGTCACACAGAATGTAGGCAGTAGATACAGGATTCAAACTTAGTCACCTGGGCCCCAGAGTTCATTCTCTTAACCACCATGTTTTCTCAAACCTACCTTCATTTCATCATTTCTGTCTTCAGCTGAATGCATCTACTGTTTGACCCGTTTGATGAGCTTTTAATTTCAATAGCTCTATTTTTCAGTTCTAGAATTTCTACTTGGTTCTTTTAAAATCTTCTTTTTTTATCATATAGTCCTGTACTTGACCTAAGGTTTCCATTTCCTCTTCACCATGAGACATTTTATTTATTTATTCTTCCCATGAAACATTTTAAACATATATTCTTTCTCAAATCGGTCTATTGTCTTTAGTTTCAAAGGCCTGAGCTCCTGTGTTTGGTCTACCGATTCTTGTTAACTGGGTTTCTTTTATTCCTCTCTTGCACGTATTATACTTTCTAAAAGTGCACTTAACCTCAGTAGGAATCTGCTGTTGTTATTTAGTGGTTATGATTTTTTTTTAAATTTCATTTTTGGTGGGAGCGCCATAGGCACTGGGATGTCGAGACATTTTGTGAGCTGGTTTTAGGTTGTCCCCAGTCAGGGTCTCAGAGTTTAATCAATTCCAGACCAAGTTTTTACATTTGCTTCTCAGTTTGTAGCTTGTGTATGACATGAGAAGAACTCCAACCCCCAAGCCCCATGTAACACAGGTTGGGGTTTGTATTTCCCCTGGGTGACCCCAACAACCCAGGGTCGTTCATAGACTTCCACACCACACCCTCAGTAGAACTGGCCTTTCCTGCTCGGTTCAGTCATCCCTCACTGACAGCCTAAGCAATGAATTTGTTTCTTATGGCCTCAGTTCTCATCTCCATGGGATATTGAAACTGTAGCCCCAGAGAACCATACACATTTCCCATATTTTTATAAAACCTTTTATTTAATTCCTTCTTGCTGATCATCACTCTACCTACCATGGAGCTTTCTCTTCTGGCACCTAGAGATTTCTCCTTTTTGGGTACCAGCCTGTCAGTGAATTTTTTTCATTGTATCCTTCCACCAGCATCTCTGTATAATTAGGGGGGAACGTCCCTTGACTGCCCACATTTAGATATCAATCTTTCCCACTTGTGTTCAGGGAGGACGGAGACCTTTGTCTAATTCATCTTTCAATACTAATTTTTCAGACGGTGCCCAGACCAGAGTAGGAAGCAAAAAAGATCTGATCAATGAATGAAAGAATTAATCAGCTTTCTTTCTCATTCTAATGGGAATGAAAGGCCATATACTAATTTTCTTCTAGAGAAATATAACACCAAGAATCTCTGGAAAGCTATCCATGCCCTCTGGAAGGCCAAATTGAACAAACAAAAAGCTGGGGGCCTGTCTTAGACCAGCTTTTTAGCAAGTAGGTTCATAGCTATCGACACTACTTTTTTCTTGAAGGGCACCCACTGCTAATTACCGTGCTGGTCTGGTAGAAATTCAAAGCCTGGCAGCCTCACCCCGTGACTGCATGTAACTGATGTCCTTTTATAGCCATAACCGAAACCTGATCAAAACATGTAGTGTACAATGATATCATTTTTACTGCTGGTGCCATAAGGAGCTTGCCAATTATGTTCACATTCTTGAAAGCACCTAGCAAAGTGCTTGTCACAGAATGGGCACTGAGCAGACATTTAGCGGGCTTTACGTCTTCTTTCACATTAAAAAAAAATTTAATAAATATTTGTTGAAAATCCACTGCCTCCTAGGCATGGTGCCTGGTGCTGGACATGGAGAGAATAACATACAGTCCCTGTTTTCATCCTAAGTTACAAAAAGAATGTCCAAAATAAAATTGACAAGAGAAAATGATTCTAAATGCCCTCTCATTTAAGGTGAAAAGATATCTCACATCATCCCACCACCCTAAAATGCCTAACAAAGTATAACCACCAACATAACCTTGCCTATTACTGTTTTATAAGCTTTTCTCGCTTCAGGGAGAAAATACAACTCCCAGGGAACACATAGGCTGACAAAAAGAGCTGATGATCAAAGTTGTCTGACACATGGGACAATGACTTTTGAGCTTTTGTCACTATAATCCCAGAACCTAGAATCATACCTGAACTAAAGCAGAAACTCAGTAAGTTTGTTGAATGTATTTGCACATATAGATACAGATGTGCCCATCCATGTATATGTCCTGAGATAAGTTGTGATTCATTATTCCACACATACTGATTGAGGATTTCCTATGAACAAGAGTCTGTCCTAGACTTGGTGATGGAGACAAAGACAAAGACCAAGGACAAAACAGAAATCCTACTTAAAAGGAACTTTCAAGCTTCAGAATGAGATAGACAGGTATATAAATCACCGTGCTATAACATAGAAAATGCAAAGAGAAGCAGAGGAAAGGGCTATGGAAGTTCCAAAGAAGGAATGGTCACTTCCTGCTGAGGGATTAGATAAGACTGTGGCTAATAATTTGTTCTTGGTCTTGAAGAATAAGTAATTTGTGGCACGCAGAAGGGAGAGAATGGTTAGTGGCAAAGAAAAAAGGGGTGATTCAGTTGGAAAGAACAGCTTAGGCAAAAGCTAGGGAAAGAAAAGCACAGGGTAAATAAGAAATAGAAATGTCACTGGAGATGCATAAAGAGACATAAAGGGGAGGAAAGGGAAACAAGGCTGGGAGGGTGGGATGAGCCAGCCTGCAGGGGCTTTGACTGTGTCCCCAATTTACCATTCCAGGACACGGGATCTCTATGGAGTAGCCAGTGCTTAGCATATGGCGGAGCTTAATTAATACTACAACAACTTCACAGCAGGAACCTGTTCCCCACGTGCGCGCAGGAAGCTGCCATCTGTACGCACAGGCAATTACAAACATTCCAAACACTCTGCCCTGAACTCTGCAAGCACATCAAATACTCGCTGGAAAAGGTCACCCAGCAAACAGCTCTGATCAATCCTGTCCCAGGCAGAATCAAATCCCCTAAATAAGATCCACTAGATGCAGTGTCAAGAAGGTCAGAAACAACCCTATTTCACATCTTGAAGCGTTTTTACCATATGGAACATTTTAGAGGAAGAAGGGAAAGGAAAGGGGGGAAAAAAATCCCTCCCCAGAAATAATAGAATTCCAAGTAATTAAATGTTAAATAATCACAAAGTAAGCAAGGGATTTATTTTGGCCCCCGCCACTTTCTAAGGATCTAAGAAGCAGTTGATTTCAAAGAAGGCCATGCCAGGATTAAAAATGGAGTTTCACGCCTCCCCCTCTTCCCTCCCCCCATCCTATGCATCCCCATTGTGTACCTTTGTCGAGTTCACTTGAAATGTTCCACGATGAGGTAGGCACTAACTCAGCAGTGACTGACAACTCTGTTTCTGGAAAGAAGAAGAAGGGAGGGGAGAAAGACAGGGTGAGGGTAAATATATAAGTAACTTATGGGCTGTTAGAAGCATTATGGGAGACTTCCAAACGCCCTGCCCTGGGAGAGAGACCAGTGCAATCCCGGAGTTTATTAAGCAGGAATGCCCGGGGAAGGCTCCTGATTTACGGAGGCTATCCAGGAGAAGAATCGGTAGACCAGCGTGCAAGCCTGTTTTCTTTGAAACATGGGCTTGAAAATTAAAATACAAATATTTCATGAACAAAAAAATCAAGCCTGCAGAAATGACCAAACATTGTCAAACATCAACTTTTCTTTTTCTCGTTAGAAGACCACTCCTAGACTATTCAATAGTCTTTCCATGGAAAATGAGAGCTACATTGCTGATTTTATTTGTTGTATTTGTGAATTGATGGGATTTCTATTAGTAGAGAAATCTATGTCTCTATGTGGAAGCTTATAGTCAAGACAAACGAAACCTAAGTATTTGAATACGAGAGTCAACCAAGGCAATGCAACTTAAAAGGCAATTTTCAAAACCACCATTAATTAAAGCAAATATGAAGATCAACAATCTACAGGGTACAATATACTATGGAGATATAAAAATTCTTTAGTAATAGACTATACTATACAAATTATGTTTTTATTGTTTTTGAAATTTTAAGTCACAACACTGTTCTACCAGCACATTTTAATAAGGTTTCACTAACCTTCTCTTAGGCTACACACACACACACACACACACACACACACACACACACACACACGCTGTATTACAGAACTTTAGTACTGAGCAATATCTCAGAGAACTCAGAGCCTATGACATTGGATACATGGCACCCAGGGGTCAGTCAGTTAAGTGTCTGACTTTAGTTCATGTCATGATCTCCAGGTCCTGGGATCCAGCCCCATGTTGGGCTCCTCGCTCAGTGGGGAGTCTGTTATCCCTCTCCCTCTCCCTCTACTCCTCACCCAACTTGTGCGCACTCTCTCTCTCTCAAAATAAATAAATAAAATCTCTTTAAAAAGAAGGAGAGAGAGAGAGATGGCACCCATGCTGTCAATTCCTGTTCCTTCATTCAAGTGCAGACCTCCTTAATCAAGTATGGCTCTTTTTGCCTATTAAACCTGGGACTTGCCTTAGGGTCTTTTTGACAGAGTGCTCTAGGCAGCCACTAAAAATGGTTCTGAAATGCAACTTTTTAGTGAGTGGAAGAACTGGGATTCAGATCCAGGTCTGTTACTGCCCACACACCTCCTCATAGCTCATGCTACCTGGTACTCAACTCTGTGAAACCTAATTTGTTTTTCATCTTGCCTCTCTCTCTGGCTTCACCTTTTTACCTAGATAAGCACATTTTCTACCATTTCCTTATTTACTGATGGGGCTTGGCTGCCACTTGGCCATAGACGCCACACACCATAGTCAGTGAACTTTGCCAAGAACAGGATGTTTACCCACGGAGACCTTGCAACGGCCCACTTTTAGTTTGTCTACTGCATCTCTGATCAACCTGTCACACACAACAGAGACAAAGGGTTTGTTTGGTTTGTGCAGAACTCCTAGGGTTTGCCTCTTTCCCTGTCTAAGCGGCATCTGGGAAAGAAAGTAGAAGAACCCCAACCCAAATGGCCCCAGCCCTTCCTATGTCCTGAGTTAAAAACAGCAGAGCATCTTTTAAGGGGACCTGAAGCCAGATGGGCAGTATGGCAGGAACCTGAAAGCACATAAGATTCCAAAATATGAAAGAAAAAAGAAAAAAGTATCCCAAATAGGAAAAATGCTTCACCCAAAACCACAGTGCTCCTGTTCGCAATGAACCATTTGTCCTATGAATGAATAATTCTTGCAGGTGATTCCACGAGGAAGATCTAACTGCCTACACTTGGGGGCCCTCCATGAATGACCCCAACCACAGCTCTACCCTCACCCCAATCCTGCCGCCACCCACTTTGGCTCTTTGAATAATGGCCCTTTGTTTGCTGTATCATGGACGACTGCGGTTCACCATATAAAAGAGCTCATCAAGCACTCCAGTACCCAGACTTCAGGGAGCTGGGGAATAGAAGCATGGCAGCCAAGGCAGCGTTTCAGGCAAGGAAGCAAAAGGTGGGGAAGTGGTGGGATTAAGATCGACCTTGACAGTATTTACATTCAACATTTTCATAGCTTCATCTTACTGCTGCTCACAGTTACACTGCCAGAAATACAGGTTTCATTTTACAGTATTAATTTTATAGAAAGTTAGCCCGATGTCACTTGGTTTTTCTAACCTGAGTTTGAATTGCTGATTGAATATAATTTGGGACCGATGACAAATGAATAGATTCTTGGCACTGCTAATGGCAAAATTGTTCCCCATGTGTCTCTGGACACTAATGACTACTCTGCTCTTGGACTAAGGCAACAATAATTTCAATTCACAAGCTTATTAAGTGATTGTGATGATTCTGAGGAATTTTGTTCTCGGTCTCAAGATTTATTCCTTTAGATAACCACATGTTCAGCTTTTCAGACAAAATGATCATAAAAACAGATAAAATATTTTAAAATATGAATAACCTCCCTAAAAAATATTATCTTCCAAGGCCACATTTTTTAAAAGAAAGGCTGATTATTTTCTGTGCAAAGTGTAGTAATAGTAATACCCCCTCACAAAAAATGATGTTACTAGGTTTCCCCTCCCCCAAAAGGAAGGCTGACCTTTATGTGAGAAAAATTCAGTACTTGTCAACTTGCACTCCATGGAGTTCACAGTCAGTAACAGCTTTAGAGAGAGGCACAACCACCAGCTTTGTCTACGTAGGATCTCCACTAATGGATTCAGCTTCTTTCCTACATCCTCATCATGGCAAAAGGATAAAGTATTTCCAAGTACATTTAATACCCGCTAGCAACATCTCTTTGTGTAAAATTATTGTGGTAAGAACAAAGTAATATGGGCCAATTAGGAGATAGTAGACTATTTAATGGAAGCACACACCTAGATTAAAATACTAATTTCATGATCATGAGCAAGTTACTTAAAAACTTTTGGCTTCTATTTTCTCATCTATAAAAAGGGGACAATAAAAGCCACCTCACAGGATTGTGGTAAGGATTACATTAGATTATGGTCCAAAGTGGACCTGCACACTGTCCAGCACAGAGTGGACCCCCAGATCTTCTGTGCCTTCCTCTCGGTCTAGTAAAGCAGACAATAGCCACCTGTTAAGCAGACATCCTCCGGTTAGCGGCTATGTCACTGTCTAGGTTTGAAATAACACATTCTCCATGCTTTTAGGAAAGACTCTGTATTTCTCATGCTCTACTAATCTAAGCCAATCTTTTCATTTTTGTGAGGTTTTCCCCGAATTGGTCACCAGTTCTCTTAAGAACATAAGTGCTTTTATGCATTTTTACCCAATTTAGGCAAATCAAGCGTATTTTAGAAAACTCCAGCCCTTATCTTCCCTGACCTCTGCAGAAGGGCAAACCATTCTTCTCCCGATTTGATCAATAGGAGCTATTATCTTTGCAGTTTCACTGATGATTGACTTCTTGGCACTGATTCTGCAAACCATAAGGTTTTGGTATTTAAGCCTGAACAGTGGGAGTGTTATTTGGAGGAAAGGAAAAAAAAAAAAAAAAAAACAAGCCTTGAATCCTCCTCATTGATAAAAGCCTGTGCTCTCTGAAAGGATTACTGGTTCATCTCAGCAGTTGGCAGGTAGAGACCCCACGTTCACAGGATGTAGAATCTCTTGCAAGAAGCACCCAGCCACACCACATCCTGTATCCTGAAGCAAGGATACGTGAGCTTACACAGACATAGACCAGCATACTCAGGAGACTCATGGCCAGCCCCATGGTCACCAGGGCCAAGTATGCGGGAATAAGTGGCTACTCCAGTGTCCTTCTTGACCAGAGTCCCTGAGTCCCAGAATGTTATACTCGGGTATGCCTTAGATATTTTTTATGCCCACTGGATTTTGTGGGGGGTAATTTGATAGAGTAACATCAGAGGCTGTAGAGGGAGAGAGGACAAGAGGACGGGGCTCTAGACCCTTCTTCAACAGGAACAACTTTCCATATCTCTGTTTTAACTATCAGATATTGTGGAAAAGTCTCTGATGCTTTAAACAAAACAAACAAACAAAATTAAGCCTCTCCTATGGTACAGGCTCACTTTACAGATGAAGAAATGAGGGCCACAGAGGTCAAGTGAGTTGGTGAAAATCACAGAAGTTCTAAATAAACCCAGGCCTTAGAAATGACTTAGAAATAAATGCATGCTGCCTTCTCTCTGTGTTCATTATCTTCTGTCTGTGCCCCTAAGACGTGCTATGTATCCTTAGAAGCTGAGTTCAGAGACACACACATGGCATTTTCAAACAGCTAGGGTCAGTCACACAAAATCAGTACACTTTCTTCTCTGCTCATGGTCAGTGGGGCCCAGGGGAGGGTGGGAAGGAGGTGGGCATGCTGATGGCTTCAAGTTCTCTGCTATGCCGTGTCATTCTAGATATTATTTGGTGATAGCTCTCAGCCATGGTTCCTTCCTGTCTCCAGTGCCTGAGTGGAGGAGAAGCCCATAGCCATAACTTACTTGTAAGGTAACTTACTTGTAAGTTACTTTCACAGAGAGCACCTGTTTGGGAAAGTAACAGCCAAGCAGGGCACGTTCCCTAACAGTACAACGGATCAGTCAGCCAGGGCACTGTCCCAGCTCTGGGTTCACAATCACCCTATATCTGGGGTCCTGAAAGAGGGGCCCCTCTGCTCTGGGAACTGAACTTACTGAGGAGAGGGCAAAGTTAGAGCCTTTCTCACCCCATGTGAAATAGTCAGGACTGGAGAATTAATTACTGGGCTCAGTATCCACTATGACCTCATAATCCTCAGTGACCTCAAATTTGGATTTCTGATGTAATCTTTCAACAAAGTTATCAGGACAGTCAAAGACCAAAAAGAGAGCACAATTCTGCCACCTTAAACCCCCTGCTCCATCCCTAACCACACTAACTACACGACACTATGAAATCATATTTTTTTCTTATAAAACCTGTAGTAACTTTGTAAATAGCATAATTACTATGCAGGTGGTAAAGCCATTAATTTGTTGAAGAAAAATTTTAAATATACCAAAATTTGTAGTATTATTCATATTTTTGTAGAGAGGGAATTGTTAAAAAAAAAAAAAAGTCCAGGTTTTCTTAATGTGTGAGGGTCTCAGAGATCTTGTTAACAAGTTCATAGGTACCATGACTATCTCCATTCTTAGACTGAAGAACCGGAGGTAGACATATTAGGGCACTTATCTACTCAGCTTGTTGGGAGAGGGGTAGGATTTCTGATCAATCTGGGCAGGGCAGTCTGACAGTAAAACCAGAGTGTCTCCAACTGTGCCCCAATAAGGAGGCAGGGGGATGCTGAAAGGTGTAGCCACTTCTCTCGGGCTTAGGCCCCCTTCAGCCCCAGAAGGTCCCTGTGAATTCTAAGCTCCATAGAACACAGTTTGACAATGGGTATCTGAGACATTATACCTCCTTCCTATCAATGCCCTGTTTCTTAATTCTAAAACCCAAAAAGGACAGTGAGGAACACAAAGCGGGGGGGGGGATACTTCTTGAATCATCCTTAAATGCCTTGTTTTTCTTTGAACACATTATTTGCTTCTTTAAGTCTTCTAAATTAATATAACAGATCACATGCACTTGTATTTAAAGGAATTATGTTACACAAAGCACCACAATGACACACATCCTTTAAAGTCAATAAAAATAATCTTGAGAACTATCTTACTTAAAAATACCATACTTGGGCTCTCTTCCATGGAACTCTAGAGAGTCATGCACCCATTCACTCCCTCACTCATTCATTCATTCAACACACATATGTATATGCACTTCCTATGTATAAGAACTAGGATGAAAAATCTTGTCCTGGTCCCTAACATTTTCAAGAACTCACAGTCCACTGGGAGAATACAGAAACACAACCATAAACTGCATGACAGAGCAACAATAGAAACTGATAGAAATAATCTCCCCATCCCATGAGTCATTCCTCCCACCTTACCCTAAGCAGGCTAAAAACACCAAGAATACTGAATAAAATATCACAAAACAATAAATAATGCATAGCTGAGATTGAAAGGAAGAAAACAGTAAGTAGAAGCTGATGTAGAAGGTGCCTTATAAATATAGACCTTCTGGGCTGGAGGCTCAGTTTCAATGCTCACTTGAAAACCAAAAATGTGACCAGAGAGAGATCTAGGTTCTGGCTTAAAGTCTTTACTAGAGCCTAGGAGAACATCCCCATCTGTGGAAAGGAGCTGAACAACATTTCCTCCAATGAAACTGCTGGATGCCTAGAATCTAAGAATTGGGAAAGGGAGAAGGCACATCTCTTCAAGAAATCAAAAGGGTGTGTAAAGACCGGAGAATTCCAGTGTATCCTTCACCCAGTTTCTCTCCATGATTACAACTTAAATAATCATGGCACAGCATCAAAATGAGGAATTTGATATTGTTACTGTGCAAATGTCAAGTTCTATGTCATATATAGATATAGATATAGATATAGATATAGATATAGATATAGATATAGATATAGATATTTCCTCCCTTTCTTCTCCCCCTGGTTTCGGGTCTCTTCTGATTTGGTTAGTGTATATTTTTCTGGGATCATTGATACCCTTTTAGAATTTTGTTCTCCCATTCATCTATTCTTATCTGGATAAAATGACAAGGGAGAAAAACAAAAGAACAAGAGGCAGTACCAACAGCTAGGGACCTAATCAATACAGACATTAGTAATATGTCAGAAATAGAGTTCAGAATGACAATTATCAAGGTGCTAGCTGGGCTTGAAAAAAGCATGGAAGATATTAGAAAATCCCTTTCTGGAGAAATAACATACCCTTCTGGAGAGAAAAAAGAACTAAAATCTAACCAAGTTGAAATAAAAAAGCTATTAATGCGGGGCAATAAAAAAATGGAGGCTCTTGCTGCTAGGATAAATGACGTGAAGAGAGAATTAGTGATATAGAACACCAAATGATGCAGAATAAAGAAGCTGAACAAAAGAGAGGAAAACAACTACTGGACCATGAGGGGAGAATTCAAGAGATAACTGATACCATAAACAAAACAATATTACAATAATTGGGATCCCAGAAAAAGAAAGAAAGAAAGAGAGGTAAACAGGAGCAAATTATAGCAGAGAATTTCCCTAATTTGGCAAAGGGAACAAGCATCAAAATCCAGGAGGCACAGAGAACCTCCCCCAAAATCAATAAAAATAGGTACACACACATCATCTAATAGTAAAACTTACAAGTCTCAGTGACAAAGAGACAATCCTGAAAGCAGCTAGGGACAAGAGGTCTGCAAAATACAATGGTAGAAATATTAGATTGGCAGCAGACCTATCCACAGAGACCTGGCAGGCCAGAAAGGACTGGCATGGTATACTCAGAGCACTAAACAAGAAAAACATGCAGCCAAGAATACTATATCCAACTAGGCTGTCACTGAAAATAGAAGGAGTAATAAAAAGTTTCCAGGATAAACAGAAACTAAAAGAACCAAAACACCAAACCAGCCCTACAGGAAATATTGAAAGGGACCTCTAAGCAAAGAGAAAGCCTTAAAGTAAGAGACCAGAAAGGAACAGAGAAAATATAAAGTAACAGTCACCTTATAGGCAATACAATGATAGTTCATATCTTTCATATTCATATCTTTCTTTCAATTCATATCTTTCAATAGCTACCCTGAATGTAAATGGGTATCAGAATGGATTAAAAAAACAAGACCCATTAATATACTGCCTACAAGAACCTCATTGTAGACCCAAAGACACCTCCAGATTTAAAGTGAGGAGGTAGGAAACAATTTACCATGCTAATGGACATCAAAAGAAAGCTAGGGTGACAATCCATATATCAGATAAATTAGATGTTAAGCCAAAGACCGTTAAGAGATGAGGAAGGACACTATAGCATATTAAAGGGTCTGTCCAACAAGAAGATCTAACAATTTTAAATATCTATGCCCTTAACATGGGAGCTGCCAAATATATAAACCAATTAATAACAAAATCAAAGAAACACATTGACCATAATACAATAATAGTAGGGGACTTTAACACCCCCCTCACTGAAATGGACAGATCATCTAAGCAAAAAATCAACAAGGAAATAAAGACTTTAAATGACACACTGGACCTGATGGACATCACAGATATATTTAGAATATTCCATCCTAAAGCAACAGAATACACATTCTTCTCTAGTGCACATGGAACATTCTCCAGAAGACATCACGTCCTTGGTCACAAATCAGGTCTCAACAAATCAGGTCTCAATCAGGTACTTTTATCAGGTACCAAAAGATTGAGATCATTCCCTGCATTTTTTCAGACCACAATGCTCTGAAACTAGAACTCAATCATAAGAGGAAAGTTGGAAAGAACCCAAATATATGGTGGCTAAAGAGCATCCTACTAAAGAATGAATGGGTCAACCAGGAAATGAAAGAAGAATTGAAAAAATTCATGGAAACAAATGATAATGAAAACACAACTGTTCAAAATCTGTGGGACACAGCAAAGGCAGTCCTAAAAGGAAAGTATATAGTGATACAAGCCTTTCTCAAGAATCAAGAAAGGTCTCAAGTACACAACCTAACCCTACACCTAAAGGAGCTGGAGAAAGAACAGCAAAGAAAGCCTAAACCCAGCAGGAGCAGAGAAATAATAAACAGCAGAGCAGAAATCAATGAAATAGACACCAAAAGAACGGTAGAACAAATCAACGAAACTAGGAGTTGGTTCTTTGAAAGAATTAAAAAGATTAATAAGCCCCTGGCCAGACTTATCAAAAAGAAAAGAAAAAGGACTCAAATAAATACAATCAAGAATGCAAGAGGAGAGATTACAACCAACACCAAAGAAATACAAACAATTATAAGAACATATTACAAGCAACTATATGCCAGCAAACTTGACAATGTGGAAGAAATGGATGCATTCCTCGAGATGTATAAACTACCAAAACTGAACCAGGAAGAAATAGAAAACCTGAACAGACCCATAACCAGTAGGGAGATTGAAGGAGTCATCAAAAATCTCCCAACAAACAAGAGCCCAGGGCCAGACGGCTTCCCAGGAGAATTCTACCAAACATTTAAAGAAGAATTAATACCTATTCTCCTGAAATTGTTCCAAAAAATAGAAATGGAAGGAAAACTTCCAAACTCATTTTATGAGGCCAGCATTACCTTGATCCCAAAACCAGACAAAGACCCCATCAAAAAAGAATTACAGACCAATATCCTTGATGAACATGAATGCAAAAATTCTCACCAAAATACTAGCCAATAGGATCCAACAGTATATTAAAAGGATTATTCACCAAGACCAAGTGGGATTTACTCCAAGGCTCAAAGGTTGGATCTACATCTACAAATCAGTCAATGTGATATAATACATTAATATAAGAAAGAACAAGAACCACTTGATACTCTCAATAGATGCTGAAAAAGCATCTGACAAAGGACAACATCCTTTCTTGATCAAAACTCTTCAAAGTGTACACATAAAGGGTACAGACCTCAATATCATCAAAGCCATCTATGAAAAACCCATAGCGAATATCATTCTCAATGGAGAAAAACTGAAAGCTTTTCCGCTAAGGTCAGGGACATGGCAGGGATGTCCACTATCACCACTGCTATTCAATATAGTACTAGAAGTCCTAGCCTCAGCAATCAGACAACAAAAAGAAATTAAAGGCATCTGAACCAGCAAAGAAAAAGTCAAACTCTCACTCTGTGCAGATGATATGATACTTTATGTGGAAAACCCCAAAGACTCCACTCCAAATCTGCTAGAACTTGAATAGGAATTCAGTAAATTGTCAGGATATACAATCAAGGCACAGAAATCAGTTGCATTTCGATACAAAAACAACAAGACAGAAGAAAGAGAAATTAAGGAGTAATCCCATTTACAATTTACACCCAAAACCATATGATACTTAGGAATAAACCTAACCAAAGAGGAAACGAATCTGTACTCAGAAAACTATAAAGTACTCATGAAAGAAATTGAGGAAGACCCAAAGAAATGGAAAAAATGTTCCATGCTCATGGATTGGAAGAACAAATATTGTGAAAATATCTATGCCACCTAAAGTAATCTACACGTTTAATGCAATCCCTATCAAAATACCATTAATTTTTTTCAACAAAATGGAACAAATAATCTTAATATTTATATGGAACCAGAAAAGACCCCGAATAGCCAGAGAAATGTTGAAAAAGAAAACCAAAATTGGCAGCATCACAATTCCAGATTTCAAGCTCTATTATAAAGCTATAATCATCAAGACAGTATGATACTGGCACAAAAACAGACACATAGAAAAATGGAAGACAATAGAGAGGCCAGAAATGGACCCTCAACTCTATGGTCAACTAATCTTTGACAAAGCAGAAAAGAATGTCCTATGGAAAAAAAACAGTCTCGTCAACAAATGGTGTTGGGAAAATTGGAGCCACATGCAGAAGAATGAAACTGGACCATTTCCTTACACCACACAGAAAAATAGCCTCAACTGGATGAAAGACCTCAATGTGAGACAGGAATCCATCAAAATCCTTGAGGAGAATACAGGCAGTAACGTCTTCGACCTCAGCCACAGCAACGGCAAAAATGAAGTATTGGGACTTCATCAAGATCAAATATCTGCTGGGAATAGAGGGTTAGTCTAACCTAAGAGGTTCCAAATTTTCAGTTCCTTTTAGCTTTCTAATTTACATTTGGTCCTAGAAAGAGAAAATAACCATCCATTTAACATGCTATTATGCACAGGTTAAATGACTTCTGCTCCAGGAAGGCCAACGAGGAAATAAAATACATAAAACAGAAAGTTTGATGCACAAATTTCAGCTCCTTGAAATAGTGTAATGCTGACATAAAAAAAAAAAAAATCTTTCTAATGTTTGAACCTGAAATAGGATAATTCTCTGTTTAAATGGCAGCAATACAGCCATGCAAGTAAATAGGAAAACAAAATAAATTTGCTTATTCAGTAATATTCTTTTTTGTTGTTGTTGAAAAGACAGAAAAATACCTGGAATTACTCTAATTTTCTACTTTATAATTCATGCTTAATTCTATGGTCCATGTGTCCTTGGCCACCAGTGAGTAAATGGTCTTCCTTGCATTCTGAATAGACAGTTAATTTCTTGAGGGCAAGGATTATGGTCTTATGCTTCCTTTGTACCCTACCTGGCTTCTACATGATCCTGAATAGCCTAGATGGGAGGCAGAATAGCACAGAAAGGTGCTATGTTGACTGAGAGTCAGATATGTTCAAATCCCAGCTCTGTCACATACTAGCTTATGACCTTGGGCAAATTACTTCACACCTTTAAACTTTAGGTCCTCGTTCATAAAATGAACATAAGGGTGATGACCTCGCAGGGCTGTGATGAAGATTACTTAGGAAAATTATCTGGAAATGTGTTCAATGCCCAGCAAAAGGTAAAGTAAGCGCTATCACTGTCCAATAATTTTTTTTTTTTTAAACTGGCCATAGATATATCTTGAAGGGCATTTAATGCACCGATTCCCAAAACCAGCTGGGGAGCACATTAAAGAAATCCAGAATCTGGGACCTCTATCTTTAAACTATCAAATCTCCCTAAATGAGTCTTACATAACCACCCAGCATTAGTCTTCTATAAACCACCAGTTTAGGGAAACTCAAATAATCAAATAATGATATGCCTGCCAAAAAATGAAAAACACAGAAAGCTTTAACTGAATGATAAATTTAATATAATTTAAGAATCAAGAGGAAAGGGAATTGGCAAACCAAAGCTTATCTTATATTTGCTATAAAATTCCAAGGTGGTCAGCAACCTCAATATTGAGACAGCTCCTTCAATACTAATGAAGACAAAATTGGTACCTCTTGAATGACTTTCAAAGCCAAGCATTTCTTTAACTTGAAGGTTTTCTTAATTGGCTAACCAATGATTCAGCCAATTAGACTTTTAGGAGAAAAATTATCATCCTGTGAAGAATGAAGCAGTATTGTCTCAAGAAGAATCTACAGACATAGGATCTCAATGGGTGGGAATTCTGTTTGTGGAACTCTCTTCCCAACGGGCAAATTGGACACTCCCTAAACATATGCAGTCATCCTATCCTAGACATAGAAGAAGAAAGAAACAAAACCCTTTTCAGCTTTGATTCTCAGCCACTTAAAGCATTTGCAAAGAGAAGCCCACTTTGGAAGCAGTTGAAAAAGCTATTAAGATTCCAAGCACCTTATAGTGACACAAATACCTTGCATCTAGGTAGCACTCTTCCTTTCAAGAAAGTCTGTACACAAAACAGACATGAGCTCATGACTCCACATGGGAAGGATCAAGGCCCGAGATAATCATACTCCAGTTGGAGCTGAAGAAACCCAGACTCAGCCAGAGAACTTGCCTAAGGTCCCCTGGTGTCATCAGGTGCCAGGAGAAGGTGGCCGCAGCCTTCGCTCACCCAGCCCGGCTCCATACAGGCCCTCTGTTACACGGCTGGTGAAGATGCTTCCCCAGTTCTAAGCTTTATTTTTTCTCTAATTCCCTCCCACACCGTTAATTCAACCATTTCAAAGTTCCAAAGAGTGAGGAGTAAAATTTTTTAAAGATTTTTTTTTTTTAATTTATTTGACAGATCACAAGCAGGCAGAGAGGAAGGCAGAGAGAGATAGGAGGAGGAGGCAGGCTCCCCGCTGAGCAGAGAGCCCGACGCGGGACTCGATCCCAGGACCCCGAGATCACGACCCGAGCCGAAGGCAGAGGCTTTAACCACTGAGCCATCCAGGCGCCCCGAGGAGTAAAATTTTTAAAGAGAATTACCTTCAGAAAAAAAAAAAAAATCTATTGAAAGTATAATTTCTACCTTCTGGTTGGCCCTGGAAACCAAATATTTAAGTTAATAGGATTGAGGACCTCTTGGATTGGTGGAAATTATTTTAATCAGAGACGTACATTTAGGGGGATTACTATTATCCTACAAGATAGTGAGATGGTTTTGCTCCAGCTGTATTAGCCTGGTGTGTAGGATCTAGATGGCTGGCAATTTTCAAATACTTAATTTGTCTCAAATTGCTGCAGTTTAAAATGCTTTTGCCCATCTGGACCAGGTTTCCTGTTCCATGTCATTGTTGATAGCCTAAGGAGATCAATAATTAAAACTAAATAGAGGGAAACACT
This sequence comes from Lontra canadensis, assembly GCF_010015895.1. NCBI lineage: Eukaryota > Metazoa > Chordata > Mammalia > Carnivora > Mustelidae > Lontra > Lontra canadensis. The sequence continues at coordinate 1,413,538 of NW_022631152.1, read as the reverse complement.
ATGCAGAGCCTACGTTGGGAACAGAATCCCTTCCCAGAGCCTCTTAGTTCAATTTCTCCCTCTTTTGAGGTCTCGTAGGGTTTTATCTACTCCTCCCTTAAGACACTTAATAGTTTGTAAGGTAACCTACAATTGCTTTCAGCATGCTTCTCTGCTAAAATTATATGTTTCCTGTGGCTACAGATAAAGTTTTATGTCTGCATTACACAGAGCTTCAACTGTTGCTCTGTAAACACAGTAGGCACTAACAAATGTTTTCTGAAAGCAGAGCTGACATAATAAGGACTCTCTCCATGTATTATTACATGTATTAGTGTAAGGTAGCATGGTAGGAAGCAGAATGGCCACAGGTCATTCCTCCCTGTTATCCACACCTTTTTGTAGCTCTTCCCACGAAGACGTGGGGTCTCCCTCCCCAGCCTGAATCTGGTCTGGCCCTTGTGACTTGGTTTGGCTAAAAGAATGTGCCGAGACCTTGGTCTAGTCTGGATGAAAGAATCACACAGCCAATATACTGACTCAGGAAATAAATGCTTGTCTACAAAAGTTTTGGGGTGATTAGATAGGACGATGTGTGGGTAATAGATACCCATTTAAAGATAAGAACACCAAGGCTCAGTGAAGTTAGGAACCAGCCTAAAGCCAAAGAGTGAAAAGGCCAGGATTTGGATCCAGTCTTTCTGATTCCAAAGCCCACAGTCTCTCCATTAAATAAACTAACCAAATTTCAAATATTCTTGTGCATTCAGAAATAAGAGACAAATGGGGGAGGAGCTTCCTTTGGTGCCTGTGAACTGCCCTGGGAGGGAGCCGCCCGCATCTGACAGGGCTGTGTGTTGGTGGCTCACCTGATCAGATTTAAGAGATACAAAAGTACGGTACCTCTTTTTTTTTTTTTTTAATCTTTTCTTTTTGGTGTTCCAGAATTCATTGTTTATGTACTACACCCAGTGCTCCATGCAATACATAACCCTCCTTAATACCCACCACCAGGCTCACCTATCCCCCCAATCCCCTCCCCTCTAAAACCCTCAGTTTGTTTCTCAGAGTCCACAGTCTGTCATGGTTTATCTCCCCCTCCAATTTCCCCCAACTCACTTCTCCTCTCCATCTCCCCATGTCCTCCATGTTATTCCTTATGCTCCACAAATAAGCGAAACTATATGATAATTGACTCTCTCTGCTTATTTCACTCAGCATAATCTCCTCCAGTTCCATCCATGTTGATACAAAACTTGGGTATTCATCCTTTCTGATGGAGGCATAATACTCCATTGTATATATGGACCACATCTTCCTTATCCATTCGTCCACTGAAGGGCATCTTGGTTTGGTGACTGCGGCCATTGCTGCTATGAACATTGGGATACGATATCCGTTCTTTTCACTACATGTGTATCATTGGGGTAAATACTCAATAGTGCAATTGTAGAGTCATAGGGAACCTCTGTTTTTAATTTCTTAGGGAATCTCCACACTGTTTTCCAAAGCGGCTACACCAACTTGCATTCCCACCAACAGTATAAGATGGTTCCCCTTTCTTCACATTCTCTCCAACACTTGTTATTTACTGTCTTGTTAATTTTGGCCAATCTAACTGGTGTAAGGTGATATCTCAATGTAGTTTTGATTTGAATCTCCCTGATGGCTAATGATGATGAACATTTTTTCATGTGTCTGTTAGCCATTTGTAGGTCTTCTTTGGAGAAGTGTCTGTTCATATCTTCTGCCCATTTTTTGACGTGATTATCTGTTTTGTGTGTGTTGAGTTTGAGGAGTTCTTTATAGATCTTGGATATCAGCCCTTTGTACTGTCATTTGCGAATATCTTCTCCCATTTCATGGGTTGCCTCTTTGTTTTGTTGACCGAACCTCTTTCAAACAATGATCTGGAAGGAATGATATTCCCACATCCACCAACCCAGAGCTCAACTAATAGCCACTGCTACTCAAAGTTGGCCGTTTGGTCATTCTCTTGTACAACATACTTTTTATTCATTTCTCTAATCAGAAAGAAAAATAATTTTGCATGTAGTTAATTTTTGTGACTGTTCTCTTCCACCATCCATCTGCCAAGGCTGTTTTGGTTTCCAAACCCAATGAAAACAGTTTGAGCTGGTTCCCAGGGACTGATATCTACATCTGAAATGTAGTTCTACCTGATATTTGTGGCTACAGGCCTGGGAACTTCTCACAGCAGTGCAAGACCCTGCTTTGGGTTTGCCAAAGAGCCCCTCTGATGTGAAAAGGATGGCTTTTTCTCCTCCCAGAGCTGTCCAACAGCAGCATTTCAGGAGGCCTTTCCAGTCAGCTGCAGTGAACAGGAACGACCGATGCTACCTTGCCCATGATGGATGGGGCAGCCTGTTCGCTCATGTGTGTCGCCTGCCGAGATGGGCTACTTGATCTCCGGCTGATAAGAGAATGTTCTTAATGGCTGCTTTGCTCAGAGAAGATGTAAACCTTCCCCATGTGGAATGCAGTCATCCATTGCCGGTGAGGGATGACGAAGGTATCTGGGAAAATTTGTTGTGGCCGGTGGAACCACTTGGGAGAGAAGAGCAGCCTGATAGGTCCTGTTAGGCTTCTTCTCCCTAGAGTTCACGGCCGAGGTCCTATGCTGTGACATCAACCACTAGAAGGCCTTCCTCACCGGCCTGCTCTCCTGCCCTCACTTACCTCGACCTGCTGCCTTGAGGTCTCCACACAGTCAGCCTATCCTCAGCACCTGGGAAAAAACTGATGCAGCAATCTTGGAGGGAAAAGGGCTTTTCAAAGTTTGACATGAAATTTAAAAGCCATAAAAAGAAAGATGATAAATTTGAAGGCATTAAAAATATTCTACAAGGCGAAAAGCAAAAGTAGTATCAGAAAAACAAATGAGAAACAGGGAAGAAAAAAAAAATCATTGCAACTTGAAAAGCAAAGGGCTAGCTGCCATAACATAGGAAGCAAAAGTTCTACAAATAAACAAGAAAAAATATCTTTTTTTAAAAAGATTTTTTTATTTGACAGACGGAGATCACAGTAGGCAGAGAGACAGGCAGAGAGAGAGGAGGAAGCAGGCTCCCTGCTGAGCAGAGAGCCCAATGTGGGGCTCAATCCCAGGACCCTGAGACCATGACCTGAGCCGAAGGTAGAGGCTTTAACCCACTGAGCCACCCAGGCACCCCAACAAGAAAAAAATATCTTTAATATTCCAAGAGGTAAGCGGGAATGAATGGATGAATTACAGATAAGGAAATATATGTGCTTTTCTTAAATGCGTGAAAATGTACTAAACTCACTGGCAATATAAGAAATGTAAATTAAAATATCAATGAGATGTCATTTCCTCCCAATCAGATTAGAAATTTTAAAAGAGTTTAATAACTCACTATATTGAGAGGGACACGAGGCAAAAGGCACCCTTATATTGGTAGGAGTGTAAGTTGGTACAACTTGGCAACTGATGAAATTTTAAATGCAAATGCCTTGTGAACAGCAATTCTACTTTGGGGAATATATCTTACAGATGTCCTCTAACCTGTATGAAACGATATTTATATAATATTTTTTAGTATTTAGTAGTATTGTTTATAAGCAAAAAAGATAGGAAATAACCTACTTGTCCATCAATAGGGGACTGGTTAAATAAATTACAGCCTAACCAAAATTTACAGTGGAAAATGATGCAGCGGTTAAAAAGAATAAAGAAGCTTTGTATGTACTGATTTGGAAAAAAAAAAAATCACCAAAATATAACCTTAATTTATTTAAAAAAAAAAAAAAAACAAAGTACTGACCATATATAGAAAAAAACAACAGCACTTGTATAAAAAAGAAAAAAAATGCTTGTATGTTCTTGTATTTGTGAGTATACATTATGTTGAATATTATATGTGTGCATTCATATGTTGTGTATATACACATATTCTCTATGTACAAATATACATTCTTATTCAGATATGTATTTCTATAAAATAGCTATAAAAGGATTTACAAAAGTTGGGAAATGTCAACATCTGAGGAGGGGAACTGGGGGCCGCCATCGGGGACAAGCAGACTTACTTTTAACTATATATTCTTTTGTACTTATACATTTTTATAGCACGTGCAAAATGGGAAAGTTTAAAAAAAAAGAGTACTTGATGATTATTCTTTTGTTTGATGAGTGTTTCTCTCAAGGTGTGCCCAGCACGTTATAGTACCCAGAGGAAGAAAGCCATTAGAGTGGATGGGAGAGTAATAGAACTGACCATCAAAGGTTGCCAAGGGATGTTGACTCTTAGGTCTTCAAGAACAAGTAGACATCAGCTAGGCAGACAAAAGGCTTTTTTGTACCAGGGAGCTGAGCAAATTTGGGAAACTACAAACAGTTCATTATATACCGCTGCACATTCATTTTTGCTTCTTTTGAGTACTCATCTTTACATCCTCCAGGGCCTAACATTTGCCGACTGGCAGTTAGAAGAGGACACTGGCAGTTAGAAGAGGACACACGTCAGAGAGGCAGGACCTGCCCGAATGGTTTACGTAGATGGGAATGAGCAGGAGGCAGTGCAGGAGGAGGACTTCAGCAAATGCAACACTAATGGGACAAACATATGAGTCACATTTCCTCTATCAGTGATAGCTTGCAAAACATATTTACACATATTTCCCCAAACATTTATGAAGGGTTATTATTCCCACTTTCAGTGAGACAAAACTAAGGATTAAAGAGTGACATACCAGAAGTCATTGCTAAAAAGGGGCCAATGAAGACTTGAGCCCATGGTCCTGTCCCCTACTCTACAGTAACCTCTGTTTAAACCATCATTAACGAAATCCTTTCACTAGGATGTGTGTATATATTCCACTCCTTAGACACAAATACTCTGAGCAAAAATCCACATGACATAATTAACCAAAATGGAAATATTTGCTCCATTCCCTGGGCTTTTTAGGTATCACTTATAGTTTGAATTCTGACATCTACAAGGGTTATGTTGTTTTTGTTTTTGTTTTAAGTTCACAGAATGAAACAAAAAAATACACTAAAAGAAGAAATTCTCCCCAAATGTCAGTGTTAAAATATAAGGTCTGTGAATTTTCGTCACAGTGGACAGACATCACATTTTCCTTTCCTATTGTCCTATCATGTTCTCCACACTAAAATGTGAAATGTGAGAGGTAGAGTTAGTCAAGCAAGGAAGCTGATACAGCAGAGAGTAGGGTCATCACATTTCATGACAATGAGGTTGGTGATGGTAGACTCAATGCCCTAAAATGCTTAGAGGTTAACATCTACTGATAATCCCCTCTTAGGTGTTCCTATCTGTGTAGACACTCCTAGGTCTTCCTTTTTTTTTACCTTAAAGAAACTCAAAAGCATTAATTCCTGATGTCTGCAAACTTCCCCAGGTGGCAGATCTCAATGTATATAGCAACTAAACCACGGTGTAACAAAAGTGAAATCTGTTGCACAGATAAACCAACAAGAGCCCAGCTTAGACCTGGGAGACAATGGTGACCACAGTCTTTCTCTCCCTGCCATTCATTCACTGGTGATGGGCTGGTTTTCTATACCACTGGTGACGGATGCCTGTGCTCGGTGCTCATTACAAGGCATGCATGGCGTCATTCCAAATGGCAAACAGGCAAACTAAGAAGTGACCACATTGCCTTGACCTTGCAAGACAAGACCTCATTTAGCTGTATGTCAGCAATTTGGCAACCCCAAATATTTGAAAAATGTCTGTGAACTATAGATAAATATTTTTCAATGTTCTGAGTGGGTAAAGTAGAAGTCACAGAACCTATGCCATAAAGCTCATGTATATCAATTGTAAGTGAATCTACTAGTCCTTTCCTAAAGATAGGGTTTTTAGCTTACAGAGTTTTAACATGACTTTCAACTATAATAGTGCCTTATGTCAGGAGGATTCTAGGTACTCTATTAAAATGCCAAGAAAGTGAGTTATTCCCCTTTCCCCATCACTTTTTTTGTTTTTAAAGACAGGAAGAGAATCTGGCTTTTACCTTTTTTTTAAATGTAAACATATGACATGATACATGAGGAACTAGGTTTTCAAACACACACAGTTGAGTTGCTGGAAAAGAGTGCCATTCAAATATTTTACCCTTGACAAAAATACAACTTCCCTTCTATGGAAAAGAGGTTTGGGATTTGGTTTTTCAGGGTAAAAAAAGTTCACGATGGAACAAAAAAGTCTTCTTGGATGTTAAAGAGCTCATAAAGAAAAGACACTTAGATGAGTTAGGCATGCAAATCAGAAATATGCAAAATCCTTTCAACTGCTCAGGTCACTTCAAAAACAGCACCATTACTTCCAAGGCACTCCATTCAGCCTCCCAAGGGCAAATGTGGAAACTGGCAATTTAGCTTGGCATTGAAGAGTCAATGAATTACAGGACAGGGTGGGGTGGGGTGAAGCAAGCCCTCCCTAGACTTTCATGTCTGATGACCCAAGTTCAAAGTGCTCCTTGGAGTTTCAGCCAAAAAAGCCTCCCACCCCATCCTTCTCTTCCTGGGCAAGTCTTCAGGTGTTCACTTCAACAATGGAAAAGACCTCTTAACAGCCAGTGCCCTCAAAGGATCCTGTGACTATGTCAGAATACACAGCTCCATATCCAAGAGGGCCCCTCACTTTTATTTCAAAAATACAGCTCTTTGTGTCCTCTGTTTGCTGGCGGGACCATGAAGAAGGTATACGGGAGCAGGGACTACCTACTTCCTTTTAAGGAGTAGAGAGCTAGGAAAGAAAAAAACAAACGGAGATGATGTGAAATGATTCCAGACTGATCTGAAACTGAAGAAAAAGCAAGCGCTATAGACATGAAGCATTCTGAGCAACGAGGAAGAAACACTGGAAAGAAATGAGGGGCAGCTTAGTCTGTTGAAGTGATTCACCAATATCTACACATACGTTCTTCCTAACGGACATCACTGTTAGGAAGCAAACCCAAAAGGATGGGAGAGATGATGAAGTTCCCAGTCACTCTCTTATCTGAGGCAAACTGCGGTCCAGAATCTTTTGAGACACGTGACCCAAGATCTAAACACCACATCCTCAAGAAACAACGAAGAAACCCAGAATGTTTGGCTAAAGCAAGGGAAGACAAGGGAATAACTGATGGGTGTTTTCAAATATCAGAGGGGTGATATGTGGAAGAAAGATAAGATTTATCCTGGGGAACCATAAAGACCAGAATGTGCCTGGATGGCACATTCGGTTAAGTGGCAGTCTCTTGGTTTCACTCACATTGTGTTCTCAGAGTGCTGAGATAGAGCCCCCTGTGGGGCTCTGTGCTCAGCTCCCAGTCTGCTTAAGACTCTTTCTCCCTCACCCTCTGCCCCCCAACCACGCTTGTGCACATGCACGTGATCTCTCTCAAATAAATAAATCTTTAAAAAAAAAAATCACAGATGAATTGCAAACAACTGTTCCACAAGTTAGAGAAGTTACATCAAAATAGGTTTTAATTGGAAATTAAGAAGATAATCTAACAATGAGAGCAGCCCCAAAATAGAATGGACTAATCAATGACCACCAAAATAATAGTAATAATAATAATAATACAAAAAAACCCCAGAAATATTCAGTAATAGTCTGCTGTTTTCAGACACTGAACTAAGTATCTTTTACAGAAAAAATCCATTTTATCCTCATAATTATGTTAAGGTTCATCATCAGCTCCTTATTTATATTTTAACAAAAAATCAACGGAGGCTCAAAGGGACTAAAGAATTTGTCCAAACTCATACAATCAGTATGATTGAGCCAGGTTGCAAAGCCAAAGTCCATGCTCTTACGATTATATCATATTGTTTAAAAAAGAGTTTAAAAAAAGCCACACACACAGAAAAGAGCAAGTGTTGGTGAGGAGGTAGAGAAAATGGAACCCTCGTTCATTACTAGCAGAATTATAAAATGGTGCTGCCACTGTGGTAAATGGTATGGCAATGCCTTAAAAACTTAAAACATAGAATTACCATATGATCCAGCAATTCTATTTCTGGATATATGCCCAAAAGAACTGAAAGCAAGGACCTAAAGATATATTTGTACACACATGTTCATAGCAACATTACAGTCAATAGACGGAAAAAACCCAAATGTCCACTTTCACATGAATAAACAGAATGTGGTCTGTACAGACAATGAAAGAGCATTAAGCCTTAAAGAGATGGGAAATTCTGACATATGCTATGAGGATGAACATTTAGGACTGTATGTTAAGTAAAATAAACCAGACACACAAGGACAGATATGGTATGATTGCGATTATATGAGATACTTAGAGTAGTCAAATTGATGGAGACAGAAATCAGGCTATAGTTGCCAGAGGACGAGGGGGAGGACGGAATGGGGCATTATCGTCTGATGGGTACCGTTTCAGTTTAGAAAGATGAAAAAGTTCTGGAGATAGACGATGGTGATGGCTACAAAACAGCATGACTAAACTTAATACCACTGAACTATATACATAAAGATGGTTAAAATGGTTACTTTTATATTACGAATTATTTAACCACACTATTTTTTTTAAAAGGAGTGAGCTGTCCATGGCTGAAAGTATTCAAACAGAGCCTAGATGTCCACATGTCAGAGACACTGAGTAAGTATTATTCCAGGAAGGGGCTGGATTAAAGAAACTCTGAGATCCCTTCCAACTCTAAAATTCTATGACAAGATAAGCACGTCATCAATTACAGAAGTAAAAAATTATTTTATTTTTCCACAAAAATTCAGACTACCTTTTATCCTGGAGCTTCCTTGCCTGGGCCTGGAGACAGCTGGGTCCTGGAGTTGATTTACAATCAGATTCTCTCACTGTTTGTAAAGCATATTACCAGAAAACCATTTCCAGCTCCATTTTAAGGAGGACCAATTTGTTATTATTATTTTGGGGGGGAACCTCTGACTACCATTGTTAGAGAAAAGATACAAGAAAAGAAAACCCAGGTCTTGCAATTCAGGAATTAATGAAGGCCCTCAAACAATTATGCCTTAAATATACAGAGGTCTTCTTAATGTAAATAGACTGTATTTCATAGCAAATCTTCTTAGAACAAGGGATCCATTTCAGCATGACAGAGTGGGCAATGCAGCAGGGCTATAGTCTGTACTCAATTTGCAATTTTACTTCCGTTGACGTTGACTAATGTACAAATAGCCTAGCTTAAAGGGTCTGGGAAACACTAGGTCACAGTGTGAAATATATGCTAATATAGCACAATTTATATAAAAATAGAGGAATGTAAATAGCTAACTAAAGCCAAAGGTAGTTGCTCGAGCCAAGTGAGGACTGAGGAACATTGATAATGCAAAGAGAATGTTGTTCTCGTTAAAACCTCCAGGAACACTAACCTCAAACTTTCCTCCAGTTGAAACGCAATGATAAATTTAACCTGAATTTCTGGTGCTCTCTGAAAGCATGTGTGTGTGTCTGCATTACTGATCAGGATATGACACGTTAAATAATCTAAATTATAAGTCAGAATAATACAAAGATTAATTAACATTCCCAGTCCCCAAAGTTGAAGGAGCTAACAGAATAATGCAGATAAGCCAAGAGCCCACATACCTTAAAAAAAGAGGCGGGGGGCAAAGCGTGTTAAACTGGCAGTCAGCATGACAAAATGGAATAAGCATGGCTAAAAACAACTCCTGTTTATTTAGTCTTTATGGGTCAGGCATAAGAATTTCACACTCATTATCTCATTTAATCCTCATGATTTGGGTTAAGAACCAGGACAAAATGGGATGTAATTCAGTCATTAATAAATTCCACTGGAATCATTCCACGGCACAATCACAGCTGACTCATCTCTTAGCCCATTCCCAGAGTCCGGCAGTCTCTCTTACCTCTTACAGGTTTTGACTGCTTAGATTTGCAGAACAGCATAAAGGACGGAAAAAAATGCTGTTGATCAGTTCTGGGTCATTGAGCTGAAAACCCAGAATTAAAGCCTACAGGTAAAGTTGAAAATTATGTATAATTTATTAGACGGTACAGGTTCGCTTCTGTGCTGTTGTCCATCTTCCATGTCATAATATAATGCCATATGGCCACACTTTTATTAAGAACCTCCAGTGGGCATCTGTCCACAGGACATAAATTCAAAGCCCTCAGCAGAGCATGCAAAGTCCTTGATCTTCTTGTCTCCCATTACTCCAGTTATGCTAAAGTACAGCTCGCCAGTCCACCAAACACACTCCGCCTTTTCTCTCCTTGATTCTCTTTACTGGGCTGCCCATTTCATCCCTCTGCCCCGCCTCCCCATTCATTCTCCAATATTCAAAGTAGAAAAGGGATCATGTCTGTTTTATCCACTACTGTAATCTCAGTGCAAGGAATATAGTTGGTGCTGAATAAACGTTTGTGGACTATAAGAATGGGAGATAGAAACACAATAAATGAAATAAAAGAGGGAGGCAGAGAGGGAGCAAATTTTCTCCTCTTGTCCTTCATCCTTCTAAGCAGACCCCATTCCCATCTCCGAGCTGTATGGATACCATATACTCTGAGCTGCATACACCCAGTTACGCCATTTTCAAGTTTATCTATTTCTATATTTTCTCTTCACCTAGATTCCAAGAATCCCAAGGGAAGGGATTGCATCTGTCTAGACTGGTAAAGCTTAGCTCAGGGCCTGGCGGTAACCCAAAAATATTGTTCAAGTAAGAACTCTTTCTGTTTTGGTGAACCAACCTAAATTTATGCACTGAAGGTTTACTCCTTAGAAATGTTCAAAAGAACTTCACTTAGAAGTTATTTATATGCACTCTTCACCAGCTTAGTTATCAGATTCCCCAGTCCAGAGTTGACTAAACACAACGAATTGAGAGCAGGAAAGGAGATGTAGGCAGATAAACTAGAAAGTACTCTAAGGAGAAAGAAAGGAGGTCCAAGGACTCAAAAAGCTTAACAGCTTGGGGCTCCTGGGTGGCTCAGTGGGTAAAGCCTCTGCCTTTGGCTTAGGTCATGATCCCAGGATCCTGGGATCGAGCACCGCATCGGGCTTTCTGCTCAGTAGGGAGCCTACTTCCCTTCCTCTCTCTCTGCCTGCCTCTCTGCCTACTTGTGATCTCTGTCTGTCAAATAAATAAATAAAATCTTTAAAAAAAAAAAAAGCTTAATAGCTTGGGGCAATCAGTACAGACTTCACCAGTCCCTGGGTATGCACTCTAAGGCAGCACTACCCAGTAACTCACAGCGATGAAGTGAAAAGGTAGCCCTTTTTAGCAAGACAGAGGTGTGTGGGCAATCCATTAAGGAAGATTTCCATTAAACAGCAAACCATTTGGCATTTAATAGGGAATGCTATGATTAGTTGGAAAATTCACTTAGGTGGAACAGTTAATGAGCAGACAATGCCAGATATAAAATGTGTTCCTACAGAGACCAAAGAGACGTCACCTTGTGTATCTGTCTATTTGCAACTATCCCATACATGGAAAAGGACCAAAAGAAACAGTAGTGAAAGACACATTAAGTCAGGATCCTGAATACAATTCCAGGAGAGGCTGCATTCCCATGCATCCTAACTTCTGAGGGCTGCCTGAGTTCTTAAATGGCTCTCTGCATAAGAACTCTTTGGGGAGCTTCTATTTGATAAAAACAAAGTCACCATGAAGTCAGCAGGAGCAGCCAGCTCCGAGACCCTAATGACATTTACAGGACGAATACCCAAGGTGGAATTAGCCAGGGAAAAATCTCTCTCTGAGCCACAAACAATCACTATGCACTAAATTTCCTCCTATTCCATATGGCGCTCATTCGACAGTGACAAACAACAAGCTTTAAATGGGATTGGCTGTGGTCTGGATTGGGGATGGTGGAGGAGACAAACACTTAACCGAGAGTGGGCAGCAGTATACAGGCCCCCAAATGATCTCTCATTAATCAGATCCCTTCCTCCTCTCCCCCACCTTTTGGCTTCCCTGAGTTTGAGGTTCCCAGGGCAATCTGGGGACCCCTTGGGAGACAACATTCTCAATACCCGATCTCCTACCTTTTGGCCACTCTCATTCATTCCACCTTACTTAGAGCCCATTTTGTCCCAGGCATTAAGCTAGGCAATTCCATACAAATGATCTCATTTCTCTAGCAAATTTGGCAATGGCATGTTTCAACCTGGTCCTCCAGAGCTATATGGCACATAGAGAGTTTATTAAAGAATAGACTGAGGCTTGTTTAGAAAGGATTATATGAGGCTTGCTAAGAGAACGTAATCACTAAACCGTAGTTTAGTGAGCCGCTTGGGATGGGGTACTTTGCCTCCCTTTGTATCTCTTTTGATCTTTACAATCACCCGGCAAGGAAGCATTATATATGAAGAAACTGTTTATCGCATGAAAATTAATCTCGCCCAAAATTCACACAGCTCCTTGATGACAGAGACCAGATTCAGACCTGGGTCTCTTGGACCCTGCAGACCAAGCTTACTCCATGTTACCATGGTAACAAAGAACAGGAATTTTTTCCTTTTGGAAAACGGAGAGCTAAGGGAAGTTTTAAAGCTGTGGTCTGATGGGATGTCATCCTGTACCAACCCAGTTGGAAACCCTGGGGTGTTACAAAGTATCAACCCCGGACTCCCGCCATGATGAATATTTTTAAAACTTAGAATCTGGTTCAGAGCAGCTTCAAGAATAGCCCTGAGTTGGGAGCATCATCACAGATTAGCCTAGAACCCTGAAAGGGTGTGGAAAGCCCAACCTCAACTTTTTTGGCCATGGTTTCTAGAGGGGTCTTCCTTCCCCTGGTTGTCCATGGCTCAGCTGTGTGGGCAGCGCTTAGGACTCTGGGCAATACCTCTCCCCATCCTCAGGATCAACCAGATCCAGGGCCAGATGACCTGCTACCAGTCGCCGGGCTTTGGTAGTTTGGGGAGTTAGTAAAAAATAAGAACTCGGGCGCCGGGGTGGCTCAGTGCGTTAAATCTCTGCCTTCGGCTCAGGTCACGATCTCAGGGTTCTGGGATCGAGTCCCGCATCGGGCTCTCTGCTCAGCAGGGAGCCTGCTTCCTCCTCTCTCTCTCTGCCTATCTCTCTGCCTACTTGTGATCTCTCTCTCTCTCTCTCTCTCTGTATCAAATAAATAAATAAATAAATAAATAAATAAGAACTCTTAGAGAGCAATTCAGACTGTTACCCTGGGGACCCAGCTTCCATAACTGTGAGATGAGGGTTGGTAAAAATCTTTGTGGTGGTTGTTAGGATGATTAAAGAGATAATATTTATAAAGTGGGGAGTGTACTACTTGGCATACTGGACATTCTTTGTTGTTGCAGCTGAATTTTCTCCTCTTGCGTTGTTCATGTTTTGTGCGCCCAATAAATCGTAATAATAGCATGAGGTAACTTTTACTGAGGGCTTACTATGCGCCAGGCACGGTTTCAATTACTTATTGAATCATCACAACAGCTTTACAAAATCGGTACTTTTATTATTCCTACTTTTACCACTCAGAACACTACGGCAGAAATTAAATGATTCGCCCGGGTAGTGTATCTAGTTAACCAGGAAGTCTGGTTAGATAGTTAAAGCACTTCCCGTTACTCCCCCAGTTGTAATTACCATCATTATTACTTCGTATTACTACTGTAGCTCCCTTTAGTCCCAAGACGGCCATTCAGCTCCTTGAAAGCAAGTCCTAGAAAACATTCTAATTTATCAAAAGCATATATTTTAAACTCCTGTGAAAGGACATCCAATTCTCTGACGCTTAATGCAATCTCTTCAGTTTAACTTCCTGGCTCTTTAAAGACAACTTGAGCTGGCTCCAAGTTTACTGAGCTTGCCCAGAAAACAAAACCTTCCTAATGGCTTTGGTTTCATAGACTTCGTAAACATTCTTTGAATGATAAAAGGATCACATGCGGTGTTATCTTATTGAATAATGGTCTGGTGTGTCTTCTCCTAAATGAAATGTTGGAGCAGTGTTTTTGTAGGCCAGTGATACATTAGAATAATACCATATATTTACACAGTGCTTTGCAATTTTCAAAGTGCTTTCCCAATTACTGCCTCATTTGATTCTCACCGCAGGCCTGCAAAGCAAGCAAGGCAACTATTACTGCCATCCCCACTTTATAGGCAATGTGGTCAAGCAGAAAGCATCCTGGGCTTTGAAGGAAGACAAAATCGGATTCTGTTCCCTGCTCCTCAATGCATTTCTTAACCTTTTCAAGCTTCGGTTTCGTCATCTGCCCATTTCCCAGGATAATAACGTACAAGGTTATGCAGAGGATCAGATCAGATCCAAACGCAACGAGGACAGAGCCTGTCCCCAATTATTATTAGGATTAGTTTTAATTTTTATTTTTAGTATCTTTTGCTTCCAGAACAAAACACTGTTAAACAAGGAAACCAAAGGGGAGGCAGCAAGAGCACAGAACCAAAACAAACTGGCGAAAGTGAGCCATATTCACGTTCGCTTGGGCCTGTCAGCCCAGAGGGGCGGATCTGTGTCCTGACTGGGTAATGGCACGAGGTCCCTTCTCATTCGAGGGCCTTCCCAAAGGTAGGACAGGACCCCTCCTCAGGGAAGGAGACGAAAGAATAACCCCCAACAGAAATCCTGCCTTTGAGACAAGCCTCAGTCCGGACTTCAGGAAGGTTCCACTTCACTCCGCCTCTGAAGCTTCAACCTTCTCGGAGCCTGAAGCCCCACGTCGCCCCGTCCCAGCCCCGGCACACACTAGACCCCTGGAGCCAGGGCAGAACCTCTGTGAGGAAGGAGCAGAGGCTGCGGGAGCTCTGGGACTGGAGTCGTCATCTCCCGGCTCCGTTCCGGGCTCAGCAAGCTGCTTTACCTGTTTGACTCCGGTCTCCCCACCAGAAAAATGCGACATTGTCATGAGGATGGAATGAGAACACAGAGGTCAACCTTGAGCACTGTGCCTCCTGTAGAATAAGTGAACAAATGATGATTTTCTGATTACTCTCACTACTGTCGTTGCTATGAATCACTCTAAGCTGATTTGGGTGACTGTGGCGCGGCGGCAGGAGGGAGCCACACAAGCGTGTCGATCAGCCTTCTAATGATTCCCAGAATCGAAAGTGTCGTCTGCTCTCCTCTCATAATCTGCTAGTATGATCACTATAGCATTCGTGGGGCCATTCCTAGAACTGCCCTGTCCTAGAAACCTAGCACGGAGAACTCTCGGGAGGGGGAGAGGATCATATTTGTGGGCTGACAATACCATGGCCCTGGACACAAGTGTCCCTTGAGGGGCAAGCACTCCTTGGCCCTCTTACGCAGAGCCCCAGAGCAGTTAAGACCATCCCCATAGACTTTTCTTCCACAGTCAGGTGGCAGGAGCCAACCACCCTCGGGCTAAACCCAAACCTCATTTTCTAAGCTTAACATAAACCAAGCGAGCTGCCTGTTGACAGATGGAAAAGGGCAAGAAATTCAAAGTGACCTTGCAGATAACAGCTGAGGTGTGTGTCTCCTTAGGCCCAACCTGACCATCCCCTCCCCCAAAATGATGCCATTTAAAGGAGCTTTGGCTAAGGATAGGGGTTAGGGCCAAGGGTGGTAGTTTTCTCAGGTACATCCTCAAACTGTAAGTTCCTCACGGGTTGCCAGGCAGCAGCACAAAAACGAACAGCAGTGAAGGGAGGGAACACAGTCTCACATCACCATATGGTATGAGCATCGGGACCAAGGATGGTTCTGGCCTCTCGTTCCCTCAAGAGATCTCCCACTACTTTCATCACCTCAGGCTGACTCCTCTAACCTCTCAGGTCTTAGCTGCCTTATCCTTATCACAGAGAAATTAATACCAACTACATTTTCAGTTTTTGTGGAAAACATGGACCATTAGCACAGAAGGTTGAAATAATCTGTCCCCTCGTTCATAGCACATTTATCCACCCTGGTCCATGAAAGACCACTTTCTTATCTAGGTTTCTGGTAAATCCCTTTATTTTATTTTTTTTTTAAAGATCTTTATTTATTTATTTGACAGACAGAGATCTCAAGTAGACAGAGAGGCAGGCAGAGGGAGGGGGAGGCAGGCTCCCCGCTGAGCAGAGAGCCCAATGCAGGGCTCAATCCCAGGACCCTGAGATCATGAACTGAGCTGAAGGCAGAGCTTAACCCACTGAGCCACCCAGGCGCCCTGGTAAATCCCTTTAAATTCTCATTCCTCTCCTCTACCATAGGCAGCCATCCCACAGTGTGTGATGTGTGTGCTTTTGCTCCCAAATACTCCGGCAAATGTGCATTATAATTTGATGCGTATGTATTTTAATTTTTGTAACTGGAATTGTATTTTACATCTCTTTCCGTTTCTTACCTTTTTTGGCCATGCATTATCCTTTCAGATTCATCCACGTCATTAAAATTTTCTCTATCTCATGACTTCTAACTGCTACCTACTGTCTATCTGGCCATTGGTCCTGGGCCCTTACAGGCCCATTCAGTCATTCTTTGCCTGGCTCTGTGTCCCCAGGACTGGTCTTTACAGATATGTCTGCCAGAGCCCAGGCCTCCTGGCTTCCTTCTGGTTGTGTCTGGCCAATGGGAAGCACCAAGAGAAGACTAAGGGCAGAAAGAAAGAGAGGTCAGGTGGATAGGCTACCACCCTATAGGCTCTCCACATGCTCTCTCTCTTTCTCCATGACTTACTGAGAACGGGGCAGTAGGTCTATTCCTTTAAGGTTATGGCCAGCTTCTGCTGGATCACCTCCCCTCCATGGCTCTGGTCTCACTAGGCTCCAACTACATCATTCTCTCCCCTTATCCTTCGGGCCTAGGGGTGGTAAGGATTTTCCCTACTTGATAGCCCCTGGGTTACTTACTTACTGTCCCTGTTTATCCCTTAACTTGATCCACCACCGTAAGCAGTATCTTTGATAAATTCTTTTCATTCGAAACTCTCTTGAACAGGCCAGCTCTTTCCTGTTGGGACACGTACTGATACAGTACCCCAGGGTCTACATCCATTAACCTTTACCTACCTAATCTTGCAGGAATGGTGTGATTGCTAAATTTGTGTTGACTTGGGTGACCTACAGTGTCCAGATGTTTCTGTGAGGGTGTTCTTAAATGAAATTAACATTTAAATTGGTGGACTTTGAGTAAAGATTGCCTTCCATAATGTGGGTGGGCCTCATCCAAACAGTTGAAGGCCTGAATGGAACAAAAGGGTGACTTTTCCCAAGTAAGAAGGACTTCTGCCAGCAGAGAGCCTTCCACATTGAACTGTAGCATTGTGTAGCATTGGCTCTTCCCTGGTCTCCAGCCCGCCAGCCCACTCTGCAGATTTTGGACTGGTCAGCCTCCATAATTACATGAGCCAATTCCTTTATATATATATATATATATATAGAGAGAGAGAGAGAGACAATACATGTATCCTACTGGTTCTGTTTCTCTGGAGAACCCTTACACAGATGGGTATCCAGATTGTCTCCAATCCCCAACTACCAACAACAACATTGGGATGAACACTCCTGTATATGTTCCTTATGGAACTATATGAGAACATCCTTGGCTTATATACCTAGAGGTGAAATTTCAGGGTCATAGAATGATAACTGTTATAAAAATTAGAACATTTTGCAATTATTTACAGATTCTTTTCCATGCGCCAGTCCCTATATGTGGGAACTCAACACAGAATAATCTACAAAATCAATGTGATGCTTGCCCATATTGAACTTTCAGCAAAAAAAGTGTGTAAATAATCTGACACATATTTGGTGCCTAAGAAATGTGTAATTATTGTTGAGACCAAAATTATCTATTCCACATGCCTTGCTGTCCACATTCATATGACATCACTATTTCACTATCTTCATCCATGTGACTTCACCATTCCAGGAAAATCTCAACCAGAAAGATCAAGATTATAGATAACTTCCTGAAAAATCCATTTAAGAAACATCAAACTGATCAACTTTTCCATAGAGAGCATGGCATGACTTCTTCCTCTCCATCTTTCTCATACATGGTTGTGTTCACTCATTCTAAACTATTATAGCTTGATCTTTATGTACATCAATCAAGTCTTTGGATTCAAAGATCCATTTAACACAAATCTCCAGACTTCATAAAATCACCACATAGGCCTTCCTCCTTTTCCTTTTTTTTTTTTTGAAGATTAATTAATTAATTAATTAATTAATTTGAGGGAAGTGGGAGAGGAGATCCAGAGGGAGAGAGAGAATCTCAAGCAGACTCCTCACTAAGCATAGGGCCCTCCATGGGACTTGATCTCAAGACCCCAAGATCATGACCTGAACTGAAACCAATAGCGGAGCACTTAACCAACTGGGCCACCCAGGCACCCCAGCCCTTTTCCCTTTTTCAAGGTACTGTTCTCCCTTAACATGAAATGAAAAAGCTTTGCCCTTTTAACGGGTCATTACAGTGGTACTTTCAAGAAGCCAGCGTCGACTATCTCTGTGAAGCATGTCTTACATTCCATCTTCCTCTCCCTCTCCCTCCCTGTGCAGCCTGAGAGGAGTGTGTGTCAGAGGCAGGGACAAGCAAGCTCAAACTACACAGATAATGGTGGCGTTGAAGACAGTGAAGAATGCCATCACATTTGCCATGTGCTTGGCACTGTTCTAAGCTATATGAATTCATTTCATTCTTAGAACAATTCTACAAGGTCAACAATAACGATCATTTCCGCTTTACTGATGAGGCAATTCGGCGAAGGCAGGCAATTTTCCAGAGCTGCGGAATGCCAGCCAATGTACTAGCTTCATCTTCTTACACCCCTCTGAAGGTGCTAATGAAGAAAACCAAATGGCTGCCAAAGGAAGAGGGAAAAAGAAAACAGAGAGAAGCCAGAGATCTAGATTTTCCTCATGCTAGAAATTTCTCCCTCATGGCGAAAACTGATGGTTCTACAGTACCATAATTTGGCAATGATGTATTATCTAGTTAATGGCATCGTGTTGCCCCTAGACCGGAGCCTATATTGTATTTATCAAGTCAAATCGTGCCTCCCAGAGAGAGCAAATAGATGGTTCCCAGAGGGAAGATGGGTGGAGGGGATGATTGAAACCATCCAAGGGGATTAAGAAGACACTTACCGCGATGGGCACTGAGCAACGTATAGAATTATTGAATCACTATATTGTATACCTGTAATGAGTATAACACCGTAGGTTAATTATATTGGGATTAAAAAACCAAAAATAATCATTTAAAAAATTGTGTCTGTTTGCTTCTATGAGTTTCCTGAAGTAATACTGGAATTTTGATTTTTACAGTGGGCCATTGTTCCCCCTCCCTGAGCATCTACAGCTTTTCCAGAATCATTGATTATATGCATCAGCCATCTCAGAGGAGCAGAAAACAGAGTCAGAGGGCATGAGGATGTCTGCATTCAAGCCCCTATTCCATCCTTGCCTGGCATTTCCTCAGGCCCATCTTTTTAAATTCTCTGTGCTTCAGTGTCCTCACTGGCAATGTGAGAGAACTGGACAAGAGCACCCAAGCAGTACTCGCACTCCATGACCTTACCTTGCCTCAACCATTGGAGCATAGCACGGCCACCTTGTTTTCATATTTGTTGCTATTTAACTTGTGAATGCATGCCTTGGCTCTCCAATAGACTGTAAATTTCCCCAGGGCAAAAGCTCTACCATATACTTGTTTTTGAAACCATATAAAATACATTTTTTTAAAATTCCACAGCACTACTAGCCCAGCAGATGATCAAAAATACTTTCCAAATGAATGAATGTCCCCTTGCAAGTCATGATTTATGTTTCAGACAATTAAATGCTATCTGTTTTAGCAATCCTCAGCGTGAACTTGGGAACACAGCGAGACACTGGATGTGGGCTGAAATGATGGAAGCCTCTGGGCTTCCCATTCACAGGTCCCCAACACTGACAAGATCTCACCCACCAAGAAAATGCCTGATGGAATACTGCCCCAGCAGATTATATAGCATCAACCTCAGACAGGATCGTGGGATCTCAAAGCCAGGGAGAAATTACATAATGCTCAGAAATTTGCTTTGGCACAGGGCGAGGACACTGTGGCACCGCTTCGTGTGTGTTCAGCAATCTCAGCATCCCATGATGTTTCTGTTTGATACTTCCGGACATGAAATAGAAAGAGCCCTGCATAACTGCTTAACTGGTAGATACCCCACCCCCAACAAAAAAAAGAAAAAAAGAAAGAAAGAAAGAAAGAAAGAAAGAAAGAAAGAAAGAAAGAAAGAAAGAAAGAAAGAGAAAGTTGACCCAAGAAAACTTCATTTCAGGGAACTCACCCAGGCAGCTAATTATGCCATCATAGTTATTAATTCTCTTTTTAAAAACTAAAGGTCTTCCACTTTAAGAGCCCAGATTTCACTGCTATTTCTAAGGCAGAAAGAAATACAGAGACACAATTTATGAATCACTCTCTAGTCCAACACTAGCATGATTCCACTGACAAGACATGCAGTACTGTTAAACGATAGTACTGTAAACACATAATCAACTTTTATTCATTTGGGAGCTATTTCTAACTTGTGGAGAATCCAGATTCCTTATTCCAGTGTCCTCTTTTTTCCTGTTCCTTCTGCCAGCCATTTGGTTTTATTATTCCTTAGCACTTCCAAAAGAACATGAGAAAATGAAACCAGGAAGTCAGGCGGCTCTGGCAAATCTACTGGGCTAAAACGATATTGAATCTATGCTAACTGTCCTCTACTTATTTCAGATAATAAAGAAATAACTCTGATGCAAATAGAATGTTGGAGCTGGGAAAAACCTTGGAAGCCTTCCAGTGCAAACCTACTTTATAGATGATAAAACTGAGGTACAATGAGGCAAAATGTTGTGTTCGATGTCACATAGACAGCCAGAGGCAAAGATGGAACTGGGACCCAAGTCTTCAGACTCCCAGTTCAGTCCTCTCCCCTTAAACTATTTAGTAAGTGTGGTAAAGTCATGGCTTAAAAAAAAAAAAAAAAAAAAAAGACATGAAAATATAAGAGTTTCTCTTTCTAATACATTCTTAGGAAGATTCAAGTAATGTCTACAGTAAAGACTCATGTTCAAATACTATTTCAGGCTAATTCAAGTAATATTTAATAATATTTCCTGACCACCTATATAATGTGCCTTTTTACTTCATGTTTTCACATATATTCTTCAGCATAGACCAGTAAAGTTGGTTTTAATATTTCCATTTTGCTGAGAATAAAGCTAAGGCTCAGAAAGGGAAAGTAATCTGTTCAAGGGCACACAGCTAATAAGAATTTAATCCTAGATCTGAATCCAAGTCCTCTGGCTCAATTCAGAGCTTGTTTACTCATCTCAGTACTTCATAAATTTCAATTATTCACATCCTACCTTCACAGTTTTTGTTACTGGAACTATTAATTACTTACTATTTCCCTTTAAATTGATTCATTATTCTTATTGAAATTAATTTAGTCTTCACTTAAGATATAATAGCCACGAAATTATGAGTCTAGTGTGTTAATTTTATACGTGTTTTATATACAAGTTAAACATAAAACTTTTGAAAATTAAAAAAAAAAAAAACCTTTAAGCATCATCCGAAATTTAATCTGTGAACAGTGATATCTATGTCACGCTTTGAGAAACCGGTACCTCACAGGCATGCTATAAGGAATAAATGTATAGCTCTTAAACCACTCAGGGCTCTGTTTTCATCATTATCATTGTTATCATTAGTCAAACCTTCCTAATCTTTGCACACATGAGACTCTCGAGATACTTGTTAAATGCAAATTCCCAGACCCCATTCCTAGATCTGGGATGAAGTCCAGGAATTAACACTTTTAACAAACGTCCGGCATGTCTGGAGTTGCTGATGCTCCTCAAATCCTCTTAAGAAACCCTGTGCCACAATAGTGGGGACTATATGATTTGCTGAAGCAGGAGTCCCTGAGCATAATGACCTCCATTCATACTTTCCACAAGTATCAATATTACCGTATAGTTACCGAATCATAGAGTGGAAGTGACTCCACGGGTCCCTTAGTTTGGACCCTATTTTAGGAAGTGCACCAGCCACAGAAAATTCCAAACAGGTTGTCCTTGATTTCTTGGGTAGTCCCTGTACAAATCTCTCTTCTCCCACTGGGACTGAGTAGAAGTATCCAGGGGGGAGAAGTTCACTCTCCACAGACACCACATTCTCGTGGGTGGAACTTTCCAAGGCAGCAGAGTCATAAATATGCTCTGGGCAGCTCAGGGGGAGCTTTTGATCTTCTGCCCAGTGATCCCTGCTTGTCATCTGCTCAACCTCATTCATCACAATGAAGCCAAGGAGCTAAATTAGAGAGCAAGATCCAGTGTCAGTGATCTCTTCAGAAGAGACAGGACAGTCATCAAACCCCCTCAACAGGCCAAGAGGGCAAGGGGCAAGAAGGTGGTATGGCTGAGGCAAACCCAGGCATGCCTGCAGGTGAGGCAGACATGCAACCAGGCTACTGAGGATGAGGAGGAAGAGGAAGGACCTGATCCTTCCCCAACACCGGCTCCTGCCTAAGAAGCACAGGCCCTGGGAGCTTCATGGAAAGCTCCATATGTAGCATTCAAGGCAGGGAGTGGTAACCGCTCACCATGTGTCGTTTAGCTCTTTAGTCCTTTTTATTTATTATTTATTATTTATTTTTTATTTTTTTAAAGATTTTATTTATATATTTGACACAGAGAGAGAGATCACAAGCAGGCAGAGAGGCAGGCAGAGACAGAGAGGGAAGCAGGCTCCCCGCCGAGCAGAGAGCCTGATGTGGGGCTCAATCCCAGGACCCTGGGATCATGACCTGAGCCGAAGGCAGAGGCTTAACCCACTGAGCCACCCAGGCGCCCCATCTTTAGTCCTTTTTAAAATTTAACTTAGCTGCTAACATTGAAAATACGGAAATTTTACAAGTAAGTACGAATTTCCAGTTTTCCTGTAACAACTGAACATCTCAGAATGCTAGGCCCACATTCTAATGGGGCAACAACTGGTTGGAGCTAAGGAGTGGTCATCTTCCATTAGACACACTACTGATGTCCGATTAGAATGAATCCACACCATTCCATCATGGATTACATCCAACCTTCTCAACTCAACCACCTGCCCGTCCTATTGGCATCTGAATTTGTGAATCCCATGAAATGCATTTCACCAAGTAAAATACCAATGTCATTAACCATATCATCTCCTTTCTTCCCACAAACATCTATGTTTCTTTAAGGCCAGGGCCCAAGAACTAAGTAACACGTCATAGGTTCAATAAACATGAGCTGAATGAATAAAGACATTTATTAAGCCTGAAGCTGTGCTATATATTTCAGGGGGTTACAAAATTGAGAAAGACATGCCTAGGACTTCAAGGAGGAATCTGGGGCAGGAAAAAAGTATACCAGCATTGGAGTCTGACTTAGCTTTGTGTCTTTAGGCAAATCATTTAACATTTCTGAGCCTGGGCTTCCTCATCAGGAAAGTAAGGCTGATAATACCTCACAAGATTGTTTTAAGAGTTAAGTGAGAGAATGTATTCGAGAGCCCAGGCTAGTGGGAAATTCCCTAGAAGCACAACAATATTAGTAAGTGAAAATATGCATAGAGAGGTGGGCAGAGTGCAAAGGAGGAAGAGAATACAGCAGGCCAAAGGGCTCAGAAAAACCTTCGGGAAGAAAATGGGCTTTAACTGAGATCCACAGAGGCTCAGGTCTTACTGGGAGATAAATGAGAAACTTCTAGGCAGAAGAAAGGGTAAGCATGGAAGGGTATCAAGTAGCAAGGAGGGTTTGATTAGGACAGGGAGTGCGGACCATGAACGTCAGGCTAAAAACCCAGAACCTGAAGACATACAATATACTATCCACAACTGTTGTGAGCAAGACAAGGGCTTTATCATCTTCAGGGCCCCTTTAAACCTAAGCTAATTCCTTTTACTCACATCCATCAGGTAGATAAAAGACCATGGTTTCAGTGACGCCCCCCCCCCAACACACTGGTAGCCAGACCATTCAGAGCCTCCCTCTATAAGCAAAAGCAATCCCATTAGAATGTCCATAATAAAGGGCTTTAAATCAATCTAGGCATGGATCTTTAAACTTGGCCCAGCTTTCATAAGATTTATGAAAACCTTTCATGTGGGGTTTTGCAGATGATTTATTTTTATCTTTCTGGAAAAAATATGTATATTTAAAGCCCACAATGAAATGAAATAACTGGTAGATTTCTACATCTCGAACAGTAGTAGAGTTACCCTGGTGCTTAATACTTAAAGCATCCTAAGAACAGTTTGAATAAATAGGAACAAGATCATTTTAAATTACGAAAACACTAAAGGCACATACTTAGTGCTTATGATGTGCCAAGCCTTGTTCTAAACATGTAACATAACATTAATTCCCATAATCGCTACAACAGCCTATGGAGTCCTAATATTATTAGTATCTTCATTTTATTTTTTTAAGACTTTATTTATTTATTTGACAAAGAGAGAGAGAGAGATCACAAGTATGCAGAGAGGCAGGCAGAGAAAGAAGGAGAAGCAGGCTCCCCCCTGAGAAGAGAGCCCGATGCGGGGCTCGATCCCAGGACCCTGATAACATGACCTGAGCCAAAGGCAGAGGCTTTAACCCACTGAGCCACCCAGGTGCCCCAGTATCTTCATTTTATAGATGAGGAGAGCAAGACATAGGGAGGGTAAATAATTTGCCCAAGGTCATGTATCTAATAAGTGGCTGGTTTGAGCCCAGGTAGTCTCAATTCCAAGTCTATTCTACTTCCCACAAAGCATATGCACATCTATGCAGGAGGTAAGGATGGTGCCACAGAGGGCTTTGAGAGAGGAGCTGACCCCATCTGGATTGGCTACGTCCAAGGGCAACCAGGGATAGGATTTGAGGGAGAGGAAGACAGTGAATGCCTTATTGCCCACAGACCCAGCTTCTGCTACTGAGAACCAGAGAAAATTTAGCGCTTTAGTGATCAGTCCAGGGAGTGGAAGTATGCTGGCTAATACTGTGAGTCCTGCAATCAGCCCGCCGGACTTGGCTCCTCCACCTTCTGCTCTGTGCCCTATGCTTAACTTCTCTGGATCTCAATTTTCTCATCTGCACATGGCAGATGAGACTTACCTCCTAGAGTCATTGGGGGGATCAAAATCATTCATGTAAAGCGGTTAAAATGGTGTTTGGCATATAAGGAGCTTTCAGTGAATGCTGGGTATCATTTCACCTTTCCCCTCCTTCTCATCAGAATCTTACATAGCAGCTCCATGTGTGGTTGGTTTTATTCCAGTTTTAAGTATGGCTGATCTCAGGGTTCAGTCACATCCAGGCAGGGCCTGTGAGAGTGGACCACCCGAGGTCAGCTTGCCAGAGAGCCTGGAGATCTTCTAAAGGAAGAAAGAGGTACATCCGAGGTCTGGGCCAAGGAAGGACGAAGAAAACAAAACAACTCTTCTGTTATTATTATTCTAATGTTGTCCTTATGCCCAGATTAATATGGTCCAGAGAAATAAAGGATTATTTTTAATCACTATTTGTTAAGTTTTATTACCTATTAATAAGTGATGGATTACCTCTCATTGGACTATATTCTAGAAACACAAAGTGTGATGTCCGTGCCCCCACAGAGCCCACGGTCTTCTGGTGAGAGAGACGGCCCAAGCAGGGTCCTAACAGTGATGGATGGGGGGCTATGCGAATAAAAGGAGAGGTACCCAACCCAGACTTGGGAATCTGAGCAAGAATTCCTAGAGAAAATAACATCTGACCCACGATCTACAGAATGAAATGGAGTGGTCCAGATATATGAGGGAAGGGGTGGCTGAAGCTTTAAGATTTAAGGAAGAAAGGAGTAGAAAATGAGACTGGAAAAGTCAGCAAGGACATGCTGAAGAGACTAGATCCTATTCTGAGGGCACTGGGGAGCCAAAGGGGATGCTATGCAGAAGAATGATGTCATCGGGGTTACATCAATTGTCTGGACTGTAAAGAAATGAACCTGAAGAAAAGAAGCAGAAATTAGTGTAAAGAAAAGGGGACCGAAATGAACACTATATCTCCATAGGAGAGGGAGTCTGTTGGTGGGCCATTAGATGTGGATAGCAGACAAGAAAATGTAAGCATAGAGTTTGATTTCTGGTTCGGACATGGGATGGACAGCAGGGCTCTTTGTGGAGATGGGAAATACAGGATAGAAGCCAGTTTGGGTGGGGAGGTAGGGAGATGACACCAAATCCAGTTTGGGATAAGTGGAGGTCGGGACGGTCCTTAGACTCCCAAGGGCAACTAACGATAGGTTCCATGAGTCTGTAGCTCAGAAAAGCCACCCAGGCTGGACATACAGATGGGAAGTCATCATTCAGGAGGTAGTCCCTGAGACCAATCCATGAGGATCCGCAGAATTTGGTGGAAAGGTAAAAACAGGGGTTGCCTACAAAGTGAAATCACGAGTCCATATCTACCCCCACCCCGAGGGCATTAAACTTTGTGAGGGCAGATGCTTCATTTTGTTTTATCCTTCATCTTGATTTTATTCCCAGCACCTGGCACAGAGCCTAGTACAAAGCAGCAACTCCTTGACTCTTTCTTGAGGGACTGAGTAAATTGTCTAAAGTCACACAACCAGAAAGCGGCACAGCCACAGTAGTCTGGTTGACTCCAAACAGGATTTCCCACCCTCTTGCAAACTGAGAGAAGAATCCAGGATTTGGAATAAAGTGCTAAGGAAGGTTCTCTCACTGCTCTGTACTCCAGGATTCCAAGGAAGAGCCTGTTTCATATTCCTCATCCCAAAACACTTAATGGGAAATTACTCAATCATTTTATGATTTCCTGGGTCTGCACCACCAAGCTCTGGGTTGGGCAAATTCCCGCACACTGGCTGTGCCGCCGTGGTCACTGGCAGAACCATGTACAGGGTGACCTTCTCATTCTGCCTGCAACCACAGTGCAGTGGGCAGAGACCCCAGCCAGACAGTCCACTGAATGACACAGCTGGGGCCTTTCAGAGAAAGGCCTGCTACCAAGCATGAAAGCAGTGGGAATGCTCAGTAAAGTGGACATTGGGATTGTTCAATTCCTCTCACTCTTTTCTGGCATGCAAGGAAATCAGCACTGCTGTTCTTAGCATTTGTTACAGGAATATCCGTATTTTAGGTAAGGTGCCTCTATATTTAGATAAGATTTATCTAAATATATAAGTAATCAGGTACATAAACATCAAAATATTTAGATATTTGGACAAAGTTCTGTTTTTAGATAAGGTTTCTATATTTTAGATTTCTCACAAGAAAAATAATATAAGGTTTTAAAAAAAAAACTTAGAAGGAGAAGCAATAATAAGAGAACAAAAATATTTCACAATTCCACTATCCAGAATAATCATTATTTTCATTCAAGGTATTTTCTTTCCTTTTTTTTTTTTTCTTTTTTTAAGTAGGCTTTACCTCCATTGTGGAAGCCAACACCAGGCTTGAACTCATGACCCTGGGACCAAGATCGAGCCGAGATCAAGAGTCAGACACTTAACCGACTGAGCCACCCAGGTGCCCTTCTTTCCTGTTCTATACACTGAACAAAATATCTTTGTATAATGCTTCCTAATGCAGTATTTATTATATATATGGAGTTCTATTATATATGGAGTTCTATTACATATATAGTATTAAAATACTATATATAGTATTCTACTGTATGCATATTATATATAGTATTCTATTATATATGTATTTTATATATATATATACATATATACATATATACATGTGCCAAATTTCTATAATCACTCCCCTAAGAAGAAATGCTAAGAAAAATATATGCTAAGCATTTCTTTTGTGACCAGTTTTTCAGTACTATAAGATTATTAATATTGTTGTTAATAATATTATTCTTGTCTATAACATATCTACATTCTAGGCCATTTCTCTAAAACAGATTCCTAAAAGTGAATTACTAGGCCAAATACAACTTCATTACTATTTAACCTTCTTTAATCTGACAGAAAAAAATTCTTACCATCTACCTGTAAATCACAAACAGACGCAAAAGTATACACAGATATATACACATATACATACATCCACATAATGCTTACGTATAATCCTACCAATTTCTAAAGGCCTAAAGGTACAAAATGCAATGAGGAATTTATGCATCAGTTGTCAGAGGAACTTCCCAAACTTCCCAAACAGATTTCTGCATAATTCACGTTCCAGGATTAAAAAACAAACAAACAAAAAACTTGCATTTAAAAAAAAACAAAACGTGTAGAACTATACCTCATCTTCGCATGCATGTTTCCTCATAATCTGTTAGAGCACACCACCAGCCACGGGAACTGAAGGCCACAGGGGATCATGACGTTCCAGAGGCAGGAGGGACTCAGGACACCCTCTAGTGCAAACCCCCTCCCATTGCATGAATGAGAAAGCTGAAGTCCTGAGAGAGAGACTGACTTCATCTCCCACTTCAGAGATAAAGCTACACCAATAGTAAATGGCAGCATTAGGATGAGGGCAGGTCACATCAGGTCACTGCTTATTAACCACCTTGCACATGCCAGACACTGTGTTAAGTTTTGGAAATCCAAAGGTAAACAGAACAGGGTTGATGACGGTGGCAGGGGATGGCATGGGGAGAACGGCAGGAGGAGCTGTTAAAGGAATTGTATCCATTCTCCTCTGCAAGTTCATTTTTTTTTTAAGATTTTTTTTTTTATTTGACACAGAGAGAGAGAGCGAGAGAGCAAGAGAGAGACCACAAGCAGGGGGAGTAGGAGAGGGAGAAGCAGGCTCCCCACTGAGCAGGGAGCCTGATGTGGGACTCGATCCCAGGACCCCGGGATCATGACCTGAGCCGAAGGCAGATGCTTAAGGACTGAGCCACCCAAACACCCAATGTATCCATTCTCTGAAGGGCAGTATCTCTACTCTGTCACATTCCATCTTATGAAAAAGTTGTTTTTTCTCAACTTGGGTTCCGATGATTCTGATAATGTTATTTCTTAGGAAGGAATGAAAACTTCTTGCACTTATTACCCAAACTGGATCCAGGACATAACTAATTATGTCCACCAGGTTTCATAAAATAACAGACTAATAAAAACAACCATAATTGCTCACATTTACTGAGTGGTTACTACGTGTGGAGTGCCACTCTACCCCTTTCACTTACAGTAATTTGTTTAGATTGAGCTTCTATTAAATCAAAGCAAGTCCTCTTATGAACTAATTTGAGAAAATCCCACACTTGGTGGGGCCAAATAACTAAACTTCACAGAGCTTAGAGAATCCAGTCGGATTAGGCAGCACCTAATCAAAGAATGAAACCATATAAGTGGGAAAAATAAAGGTCTTTGAAAAACAAGACATGAAGGCTTGCTGGCAAGGTGGTATCATCTGGCACAGGAAATTGATCTGAAGGGAAGAACCTTGCAGACCAACTGGTTCAATGCTTGGTCATTCTCCAGTTAAGGAAATTAGTTTCACAACATGCAGTGCCAATTCCCTCAGTTGAAGATGGAAACTAAAATTTGACTGACCTGAACCCATACTAATTTCTTTCTCAGTCAGGAGGTTTTCAGAGGCAAACAAAGGAGGAGAATTCACTAATTACAAAATAGAAAAAAAAAAGGGGGGGGCTTAAATTAGGACTGCTTGGAGAAGAGACTCACCCCGAGGAAAGAGTGTGAGTTGAGGGGATGGGATCAGGGCAACCCTCCCTTAGCTTCCTCCAGTCTCAAAACTCACCTCAGATGAGGTAAATTTTTGCAGTCCCCAAATTACCCAGCGGGAAGTTTTACATACTGAGGCCTCTGTTTATTCCTGTGCAAAACTCAAAGACTCTGGGGTAGGACAGACTGTTCTGGTGAAAAGCCACGGTTGTGACTCTGTCAACACGCTGAGCTCGGGTGTGTCCTGCCGGCCGTGAGGGCACCACACGCGGGAGAGACCCGGGAGGCAGATCTTGACATGCACAGCTGACGCTCAATGTGGGAGATTCCAGCTGTGTCTCTGACAGTCCTAGGTAACTGAACCAACAAAGCAGAGTCTCCACTTGCTCAGCATTTTTCGCCTACTTGTTTGGCAAGGTGCAAAAGAGCTAACCAGTTTTGACTACATCTAAGACGTTACATGACAGAGCATGATGATCAGAATGCACTCGACATTTACCCCGTGCCAGGCACTGCGCTCAAGCTGGACCCAGTGCAGGATTCAGTCCCCATGGCAATCCTCTGAGGGTACTATCTCGAATAGTCATATCCCCACTTTAAAGAGGAATCAGCCGAGGCGAGAGGTCTAGTGACTTGCCCAAGGCCACACAACCGGCTAGCAGGGGAAATGGAATTCGCATCCGTGTCTGTCAGACTCGGAAGCCCCTGGGATATTCATTTTTAGAACCACTGGCTCCCATATTTACTTTAGGAGTTCCTCAAGCTTAATTTGTTATTTTGTTAATGAATTTGAAACCTGAAAGTCTCCAAAACAGAACTATCATCTTTAATAGGCATACAATTTAAGACAAACTGAGTCCTTAGACACAAGAAGTGGAACTCTGGACCCTATGTACTGAGTAGTTGTGTTCCCCCGGAATTCCTATGTTAAAACATAATATCCAGCATGATGGCATTAGCAGGTAGGGCCTGTGGGAGTGATTAGGTCATGAGGGTACAGCCCTCATAATTGGGATTACCCCTATAAAGAAGGCCCCACAGAGCTTCCAACCCCTACTGTCATGTGAAGTTACAGCAGAGAGATAGTCATCTATGAATCGGGAAGCAGGCCCTCCCCAGACACTGAACCCCCTAGCACCTTGGTCTTGGACTTCGAGTTTTCAAAACTGAGGAATAAAATTCGGTTGTTTATAAGACACTTGGTTTATGGCATTTTTCTTTGTTTTTTGTTTTTGTTTTTCTGAATTTACTGAATGAAGTAATAAAAGCACTACAGCATAAAACAATCTCTCTGAACACTTCTGATTCTCAGAGGCTATGACGTGTGACTCCGCAGAAGTTCCTGGGAGAAGAGTCCTCGCATCGCTTCCAGAAACCCAGGGTCGTTTTCCATCTTTTAAATTAAATAACTACAAATTATGATCGGTCTGCTCAGAGAGGTTTAACAAGTTGGGTGTTTTCCTAAACAAATGTAATGTCTGGGAAAATGTTAAATGTAAGAACATCATTACTGAAGTCTCCAGGGACAACACTATTTGTGATAACAGCCAGCCATGACTAGTCACGGTCACCAGGAAGTCAGGTGGTCTAGCCCTCCCTGTCTAGCCTCACCAGGGACAGATTTTAAGTATATACATCTAAAATCACCTAAGGAGGCAGGAGATTGCAGTGGGAATCCTTGGAGTAATGAAGACCTGGGATTTCTTAACTTCTCCAAACTTCAATTTCTTCATTTGTAAAGTACAGATGATGATACTTCTTCATGGAGGTTGTTGGAGTAAAATAACTGATGGTGGGTAAAGGGCACAAAGTATTAAGAAGGGCTCGTGAAACAGCAGCAATTCATACTAGGTAATCTTCTATTTCCTTGTACCTGTTGCGGCATAAGGCCATGGGGACATTGGAATGCAAAGTTAACACCTAAGTGAACCCTTAACCCTAGGTTTTCGGCTGTGAGTCTCTTCATGCCCCACTGAGAAACTCATATTTCCTTTTAAAAGTTGCCAAAGCTTTAGGTCATACCTACAGCCCATACATCCAAGGGTTGAAACTCAAACCAAGAAGTTAGGATGCACCAACACACACTGAAAGCAATCAAAGGGCCTGGCTACCAAGGGTACGGGCTTTTTTGAATAGCCCAGTTCATTTCGCACAAACTGATGAAATTCACGAGTTGATCTGCACTCACCTCAGGAGTAGGAAGGGAAGGAAATCCTTCTTTCAAAACGCTGGAGATCAACTGTAGGTTCCTTTTGGGACAAGGAGTGCGATTTATTTATTTTTGATTCCCTTGCTCCTAGTACAGTACTAGATATAAAACAGGACTTTCATAAATATTTGATGAGGAACGAGTAGAATGAAGAAATCAAATTCAGACTACTATGTCTGTCTTTAGAGAAGGGACCCAGATTCCATCTGTCTCACTGCTTCACCATCCTCAGAAAGATGGAGGCTGGTACCCTACACAAAAAATCTGCATTCCAGACAACGGCAAGGAAGAAAGAGAGAGTGGAAGGGGAGAAGCCAAGGGTGCATCCTCGTCTTCCAGAAGGCTTTTTTGAGTTCCAAACAGCACTTGTATTTGGATCTCATTAACTAGGACTTAGTCACATGACCACACCTAGGTGTAAAGGCGACTGGAAAACAGGTTTTGTTTTGTTTTGTTTTGTTTTAGCTGGGAGGCAATGTACATAGCTACAAATCACAGTTCTTTTACTAAAAGAGAAATGAATACTGGGAGGTAACTAGCACCCTTTCACACATGCAGTGCGTGGGATACTATAATTAATGAATTAATTAAAGTACTCATTAAATAAACATCATTAAAATTAAAACTTTACTAGGTATGAGATACTGATCTAGGTAGGCATTAAGGGTATAAAAATAACACACGGCATCTGTTAGTGAGAAACGCACTGTCTAGTACACAAAGCACCATACCCTACCTCGTCAACCAAAGTCATCAGGCATTAAGTCCTAACACCTCCCCAAATCTATCTCCTCTCTTTATCCTCTACCATATCCAAGTTCGGGCCTTTATCTGGTTTACTGAACGATCTTATCTAATCTAATAGCAGCTTCCAAATTTTCTTCTTCTCCTCAAAAGGCACCCTTAAAACTTCTTGCTTAAGATCCATCATGCATCCCATTACGTCCAGACAGAACCCGCATCTTTCACCTGGCACGTACTGTGGGCCCCCACTGACATCTCCTAGCACCACCTCCCATCACCACTGCCCTGCCCTTCCTCACAGGTAGCACACAGACAGTGTGGAATCACAGCCTATGAGATGATGCTCTTACCTCCAGGCCTTTGCTCATGCTTGGTTCCACCTGAGGCACTCCCTCCACACCCTTACCTGATGGACACCAGTGAAATCATCACCCACTCTAGAGAGGCTCTCTGCCCCTGCCTCACTCCTTTCTGTAGCTAGGAGTGATGCTGCCCCCCTCTTTCTGCTCCCTTAGCAGCCCCCATGCATGCATCTCCATGCATGATGTCCCCGTGTTGCAGGAAAGTTAGTTTTTCCCTTCCAGATTGCATCTTTTGTCTTGGTAGTCCCCAGTGCTTGGGGCATTGCAAGCATCCATCCCTTCCTCCATTCATTCGAGAGAGCCTCTATGAACAAGTTAGATCCCTCCCCTGCTCTGACAAACCTTACAATCTTAATAGCATCTAATAGGAGTTGAAAGGGGAGAAGGAATAAAGAAAAGGAAGGAAGGGTGGAGGAAGGAGGAAAGAAGGGAAAAGAGAGGAAGAAGGAGGAGAGAAAAGAAAGAAAAGGAGATAATTAAATGCCAGTTCAACCCTCTGGGGCATCAAACTACTCGGCCTCCTCATAGTTCGTAAGATACCTGAAAACTATGCTCATAGGCACGTTAATTCTTCTTTTCCTAACTTAAAAATGATCTTTAAACTTTTTCCAAATCCACATCCTCTAATACCATGTCTATACTTAACATCTTCATTTTGAAATTGCCCCCTTTTCCAAGCTTGATTCTCCTAAGAATAAACATTTCTCCTGCAAGATCTAATCCCTTTTGTATTTTTTTAGAAGAATGAAACTTAAGCATATCAGTAATTGGCAATAAATGGAGAGGCTGGGAGTTCAAAAGTTTCAACCAGTCTTTTGAGGGGCTCTACAACACAGGACCCTTTTAAGGAGCCTTGACAAGAATGTTAATTACTTAAGCAAAGTCACGCATGACACACACTTACACCAAGTATCTGGTCAAACTTTAACAACAAATGTAACTTGAGGTCCCTGGCTCATCTTTCTGCTAAACAGAGCCCCAGAATTCAAATGGGATTAGTGCCACAGACCTGTTCCTATTTAAAAATAAACCATGATAGAAAGCCTAGCATTTTCTTCATGGGGTCTCACGAATCCCTTCAGCTGCACAAACTTAGACTTTCTCCCTTGACGATCTTAACCACAGAGCTGCTATTTGAAGGTTTAGAATAACAGCAATTTCAGGCATGCTATATGCTTTGATGAAGTAGGAAGACATCTTCATCATGATAGGGCTGTGTGTAGGTCTTCCATCACCAAAAACAATTTCCATCAGGGAAATTCTTACTTACTCTTCCTCTGGATCAAAGTACTGAACAGTATCATTCATTCATTCATTCATTCATTCATTCCACAAACAGTAATGAGGATTCGTTTACACTAAGAGGTTGAGTGGTAAACTCGCTGTCCTGCCCTCAAGAAGCTCAGGGTCTACTGGGGGAAGACAAACTCGTACATTAATTATGATGACACAGTCTGATAAACTGTGACAGCAGTGACCTGGAGAAACTGTGAGCTCAGTGGGAAGGATATTAATGCTAAGGAATTAGAAAAGGCTTCTTGAGGGGCACCTGGGTGGCTCAGTTGGTTAGGCATCTGCCTTAGGCTCAGGTCGTCATCCTGGGGTCCTGGGATTGAGCCCTGCACTGAGCTTCCTGCTCAGCAGGGAGTCTGTTTCTCCCTCTCCTCCTCCCCCTCCCCCAGCTCACGTAGTCTTTCTCTCTCAAATAAATAAATAAAATCTTTCAAAATTTTTTGGAAAAGTCTTCTTGCAAGAATGATGCTTGAATGGGGTCATTTAAAGTGAGCAAAGTATGCTAACAGTGGGACTGGAGAAGGGGTTAAGAAATGAAGATACTCCAGACAGAAGGGCCAGCTTGGGCTAGTATGAACTTACTAAAGGATACAATGAACCCAGGGAAGAGAATTCAGCATGGTTGCAGGGTTAGAATTTGGAAGAATGAGGAGAGCAATGGAAGTTGGTGTTGGAATGGTAAACTGTGAATTCCTAGCTCCTTAGTTCATATTGATTCAGTTAGCAAACCCACTACCCAACTGTGCCCAGCAAAGATGGCACACAGAACTTGGAAGTTTTAAAGGGGTATGGGGGAATGGAATTTAAACACATCATCTACTTCTAAATTATGGCCAAGTGTTATACTAAATTTCCCTGATCATCCAGGAACAACAGTTTATGACAAGATCCCTAAAACAAAGGAGGCAGAAACCTAGATGATGGGCGAGGTCAAAGAGATATAAACTTAAGCTACTTCACATCTCTGCTCTAAGAACCTACTATTCCGTATATGTCAGCACTTGTTGAAATGAGAAATTCAAACAATGGATCAAACCACATAAGACGGAAACTGCTAGCTGCCTACCCAGTATCAACTCTTCCCTCAGCCGGTACTATCAGAACCCCAGTGCAGGTAGGTGTGGCCATGTGACCAAGTTCTGGCCAATGAGATAAAAAGATAAGTGTTATGTGGGATGTCATGCAAGCTCCTAAGAAGGAAGACAGCGGGCACATGCCTCATTTTGTCCTTTACTCTTTCACTTTTCCCTGCCTGGAATGCAATGTGATGGATAAAGCCCCAGAAGCCATCTTGTGATCCTGAAGATGGAACTACATGTTATGAAGGTAGCATATATGTAGAAGGAACAGAAAGATAGGAGGAGCCATGATCTTATAGGGCCACCATGTGAGCCTTGACTTGTCACCTACTTCTAGACCTCTGTTACGTAAGAAAATAAAAACTTCACATTGTGAAAGCGACTATATATTCAAGATTATCCTATCCATCTAGCCATATAGTTTTACTTTCCTTCTTTTCCTCTAGGCAAAGAAAAAGAAATGTCAATCCTGTCTGAAAATGTGCTTCTCTTGCTCATGACTCAGAATATGCACTTAAGGAAAAAAATATGCACCTGGGGATTTGCACACTCATATGCCATTGCTGCTACTCCTTCCCCTGAAACCACAATCCTGTATTTCTGTTGTCAAAATTGTCAAGCAAAGGATTATAAGCGTAAAGGAAGAATGGGCAGCAGCTGGAGGATTCACCAGGAATAAGAAACTAACTGACACACTGTTGTTTGTGTACGAGGTGACAAAAAAAGGAATTTGCAAAAGAAAAAGAAAGAAAATATGAGCAGAGACCATGAAGTGTTTTTCAGACATACTTGCATAACCATAAATAATCTATGCCAGTCAATAAGAAAATGAGTAAATAAACTTTGATAGAGCCATACAACAAAACTCTTAACAGCTGTTTGAAGGGGTGAAGTCCTCTTCTAACTGCTGCAATGGAAAGATTATCAAGGGATACTGATCAGTGCAAAAGCAAACAGCAAAACACTTCATAGGGAAAAGTTCCATGAATGCATAAAAGGCTAGATCGACAGACAGACAGACACTGAGTCATGCAGTGGATGGACTGTTTTAAAGACATGCAACCAATGTGCTTCCATTTCCTCCCTAGCAGCCATCCCACGGGTATGACCTTAGGAGGCAGCAGGAGCTGAGGAGGAAGAGAGTCGGATATAAGGGGAATCCCCTCCTCCCTTTAGGGGGACATGTGAAAAGAAGAAAGAAGATGCTTCCTGGCATCACGGAGCCTCATTCCCCACCATGGGCTGACATTACAGAAAGGCAAAGGGGGGCAGAGTTATGCTTGTTAAGGGGAAAGCAAAAGCCATTCAGAGCATGTACTGTGCTCCTGCCAGGAACTCCTGGAAGGCAGAGGGGACCTCCAAGGCCTGAGGCCTGTACTGAATGGAACTGCATGAGCACATCACACTGGTGTTTTCCAGTTGCAGGAGGGCACTTCAAGGGCGTCCTTGACTCTCAGGAAGATGTAGCAGGAGCCAGTGGTGACAGAAGACAGCTGACCACACATGTCATGACATATAATCTGGGTGACATTTCCCTTGGGAGCATGGCCGATAAGTTCATCAGTCACAGACTTATTCCACAGACACAGGCCCGAGACTGGCCCAGCCAAACCCAAAGCAGAGGACGCCGTGAGGCCGGAGGCCCAAGCGTGAATCCAAATCCATTTCCCACCTCCACTGTCCCACCGTAACTAGGAAGCAGGCAGTACGGAGGAAGACTAGCTAGTCAATAAAAAAGACATTACCTCTTCTTCGCACATCTCAAAGGTAATGTTTTCAATTCCAGTACATCTGTGTATGCATGTTTTATAGTTTCAGATGGAAGGATAGCCAAGAAAATGGTAAATGGCACCAGGAATCAGGACAAGGGTGGGCATACTTTATATTCTTCGGTCAGGTTTGAATTCTTTCACCACAACCTTCTCTTTTAAAATGTTTGAAATGAGTTTTAAAAATATATTCCTCAACAGTTGATTCCACAAGCTTTTTCCACAAGGTAGCAGGAGGTTTATGAGCAATTCATAAAATAAATATATGATGGTGATACAGGACCCCTCAGACACACTGAGTTAGTGGGAGCCAAGGGAAAGTGTGGAATTTGGGCCACTGCCTTGGGCACACCTGATTATAGCTGATGCTTACTGAATGCTTACTAATGTCTTAGGTACCACGTTCAGCGCTTCACCTGTATTAACTCACCTACTCTTCAACAATGTTGTGAGTTAGATCCGGGAACTCTATGTAAGATCTGGGAATATTTGTTTTGGGGGGTCCCCTGGTTACATCCACTTTCCTCTTCAGCCTCCCGAGAGCTGTGCTGTGTTGCTCAGTGACTCCCCTGACCTCTATGGCAATGACCTTTGCCTTTCTGACGCTGACAGCAATCAAGCTGAGGAGGACCAGCCTTCTTGTCCTTTTCCCTTCTCTTCCCAACCAAGTACTCAATGACTAAATCTTTGTAGAGATAATTACGGGTGAGGCACACAAGCCTCAGATCCAGATGGCCCTCAAACCCAGGCTCCCCTGCCTCTCTAGCTGAGAGGCCCCTGAACCACAGTTTCCTCATCATTGAATTTGGGGACAGCCAGAAGTGAGGTTGCATCAAGGAAGTCTGTGAGCTCAACAACACAATACAGTGAACACAGGCACTTGGGAAAATTTAATCGCAATTACCACAGTTCTTGAAAGCACCTGTGCCTGGCTATCATGGAGCCTTGAATGCCACGGGTGCTCATCTAAATCAGATATGGAGGAGGGAAGGGGGAAATAGAGAGTGAAGGAAGGAGCGCCAGAAGGACACACTATTTCCCATTTATTCCAGGTTTGTTAAGGATGTAAGCTGTGCTCGGTTCCTTTCTGGTCCTGAGGGAAAGATGGAATTTTGGCATTTTTAGTTTCCCTCTAGCAGAAGAAATAGAAACACAAAAACAGGAAGCCAGCTGAATTTCTCTCTCCTACTTTGATTTACGCCTCCTTTCAGCTCACAATCATTGTTTTTAAATTAATACTTTAACTGTCTCTCCCAAGAAAAAGGAGGGATAACTTATCTGTTTTTAAAAAGAAAATAAGCCCAAAGGGCAAAGAATCTGGCCCCATTGAAATAATTCTCTTCAGAAAAGCTATAAATAAGATTTCTGATTCAAAATTGAGATAAGATTATCTGAAGGAGATGGAAGAGGGAAAAAAAAAAAAAACTGCCAAAGAAAAAAATTTATGTCTACATTAGCAAACTCCTTAAAAGGATTAGTTCCTTTTGGTTAAGAGGATTTTTTTTTCTTTAAAAGCCTCTTCCCAATTAAAAAAAAAAGTAAAATTAATATGTGTAAACCCCTTCAGACATATGAACTTAATTTCACTTAACCTGGCTGCCCCCTGGGGTTCCAGCATCTTCCGAGGTCTTTCTGATTGCCAAACCTCTCCAGGGGGACTCACACCCGCTGCCTCCACTTGTCCAGGCTTTACCTCTGCAGTTCAGCCGTTGTCCATCTCCACCTCCCACAACCGAGAATGTTCCCCAGTGAGCTACTAATCACCAATTCAATTCACTCAGACTCTGTGATCTGACAAAGCTGTCCACTGTTCCATCCCTCAACACCAGCCTGCTTTGCCTACTGGTCTAATCTGCCACATCTTCTGTTAGCTTTTTAGGTACCTCCATTGCCGTAACAAGCAGTCTGACTAAAAAGCCCAACTCGTTACTGCCATCTCACCTTTTGCTCCATGACCTCACCCATCCTGCAGTCTTTATTTAATGGTACCTGTGGCAGAAATGGCCACCTGCCCCAGCACCTCTTCTAAAATAGTAGAACTGTGCCTAGGCATCTGGCTTTCCACAGAACAAAGACTGTTTCTCAGCCTCCCTTGCAGCTAGTTGTAACCATATAACCAAGTCTGGCCAACAGAATGTGAGAAGTGGGTATGCCCTCCCTCCACCTCCGTGACCCCTTTCCTTTGGATGGAAGGTAGGCACACTCATAAGCCATCATGGCCCATCTGATGAGGACAACAAATCAGTATAGGTGGAACAACAGGAAGAGACTGAAAAGCCCTGGGTGGCTTATGCTGACTTTCTCTTGTATAAGCCACTGTTGTTTAGGGTCTTCGTTTTAGCAACCAAATTTCTACCTCGACTAGTACTCTGTCACAGTGATGACTTTACTAAACCTATTTGCTTAGCTCTGGTCTCACTCCTGAGATTCAGTGTGTCTCCCCACAACTGGAGACATATTTCCTCTTGGCTCTACCTCAGATTCAACCTACTCTGTGACTTCCTCCCAGTCTACTTTCTTCCCAGTTATCTCTCACTCTCTCTCTCTGAGGTGAGGAGGGATGCACAAATAGTGCTGAAAATCCTGATGTTTAGACAAGAGCCGAAGATGGCGGAGGAGTAGCAGACCAAGATGACATCACATCACAGGAGTTCAGCTAGATAGTTATCAAACCATTCCGAACACCTACAAACCCAACGGGAGATCGAAGAGAAGAAGAGCAGCAATTCTAGAAACAGAAAATCAACCACTTTCTGAAAGGTAGGACATGTAGAGAAGGGACGGAGAATCCCAAGGGACGGGAAGACAGACCGTGCTGGGAGGGGCCGGCTCCCGGCAAGCGGTGGAGCATCAGAGCACAAAACTGGAATTTTAGAAGTCTGTTCCACTAAGGGACATTGCTCCAGAGGCTAAGCAGGGGCTGGAGCCCTCGCAGGAATGGTGTGGTCTCAGGTCGCGCAGGGCCACAGAAGGACTGGGGGTTCCTGAGTGTTGCAGGCATCAGAGTGGGGAAGCCGACTACAGAGATGGAGCCTAGGAGTGAGCTCTCAGCTCAGGGTTACCTTAAATTGTGATACGTGGGACAGTCAGACCACTGCTCTTTGAGCAGGGACCCCACAAGTGGCAGATCCAGGGAGACCCACGTTCCTCTGCCAGAAGAACAGCGCAGCAAGAATCTGCTGGGTTTGGAAACTCCAAATGGGGCTGTGCACCAGAGACAGACGCTCCGTCACAGGCTGGCTGAGCTTGGACTGCAGCCAGAGACCAGAAGACGGGAGTGATTGAGTGCCTTTCTCCGCAGGTGCACTGAGGAGTGGGGCCCCAAGCTCTCAGCTCTTCCGGGCCAGAGATTGGGAGGCCGCCATTTTCATTCCCATCCTCCAGAGCTCTACAGAAAGCCTTTAGGGAACAAAAACTCCTGAGAGCAAACCGAGCAGATTACATAGCCAGGCCCCTGGCAAGGGTGACGCAATTCCGCCTCGGGCAAAGACATTTGAGAATCACTGCAACAGGCCCCTCCCCCAGAAGATCAGCAAGTACATCCAGCCAAGAGCAAGCTCACTGATCAAGGAGAACAACGGAATTCCAGAAGAGGGGAAAGCAAAGCCTGGAATTCATGGCTTTTTCCCCATGATTCTTAGTCTTGCAAAGTTAATTAAATTTTTTTAATTTTATTTTTTTCTTATTCTAATTTTTTTAACTTTTCCTCTTTCCTCTTTTGAAGTTTTTTAACTAGTTTATCATGACAATACCTTTCTAAAAAAATCTTTTTAAACCTTCATTATTATAGTCATATTTTATCCTTCATTGTATCTAACTTTATTTTTTTTATACATACAGGGTTTTTTTCTTCTAAACAATTTTTGGGATACAATTTCTTCTAATAGACCAAAATATACCCTAAATCTAACACAGGGCGTTATTCTAGTCTTGAGCCTGAGCAAATTCTCTCCACTTCTTTTTTCCAATCAACTTATCTTATCAATTCCTTTTTTAGAATATTTTTAAATTTTAATCTTTACAGTTGTATTCCATCCCTTCATCGTGTTTACCCTTATATTTATATATATAATACTAGACAATAGGATTCAACAGTACATTAAAAGGATTATTCACCACACCCAAGTGGGATTTATTCCAGGGCTGCAAGGTTGTTCAACATCCACAAATCACTCAATGTGATGCAATACACTAATAAAAGAAAGAACAAGAACCATATGATACTCTCAATAGATGCTGAAAAAGCATTTGACAAAATACAGCATCCTTTCTTGATCAAAACTCTTCAAAGTGTACACACAGAGGGTACAGACCTCAACATCATCAAAGCCATCTATGAAAAGCCCATAGCAAATATCATTCTCAATGGAGAAAAACTGAGAGCTTTTCCGCTAAGGTCAGGAATATGGCAGGAATGTCCATTAACACCACTACTATTCAATATAGTACTAGAAGCCTAGCCT
Organism: Lontra canadensis; assembly: GCF_010015895.1. NCBI lineage: Eukaryota > Metazoa > Chordata > Mammalia > Carnivora > Mustelidae > Lontra > Lontra canadensis. The sequence goes on along the minus strand of NW_022631152.1, from coordinate 1,372,000 downwards.
CAGCAATCAGACAACAAAAAGAAATTAAAGGCATCTGAACCAGCAAAGAAAAAGTCAAACTCTCACTCTTTGCAGATGACATGATACTTTACGTGGAAAACCCCAAAGACTCCACTCCAAATCTGCTAGAACTTGAATAGGAATTCAGTAAATTGTCAGGATATACAATCAAGGCACAGAAATCAGTTGCATTTCGATACAAAAACAACAAGACAGAAGAAAGAGAAATTAAGGAGTAATCCCATTTACAATTTATACCCAAAACCATATGATACTTAGGAATAAACCTAACCAAAGAGGCAATGAATCTGTACTCAGAAAACTATAAAGTACTCATGAAAGAAATTGAGGAAGACACAAAGAAATGGAAAAATGTTCCATGCTCATGGATTGGAAGAACAAATATGTGAAAATGTCTAAGCTACCTAAAGCAATCTACATGTTTAGTGCAATCCTTACCAAAATACCATCCTTTTTTTTCCAAAGAAATGGAACAAATAATCCTAAAATTTATACGGAACCAGAAAAGACCTTGAATAGCCAGAGGAATCCTGAAAAAGAAAGCCAAAGTTGGTGGCATCACAATTCCAGACTTCAAGCTCTTTTACAAAGTTGTCATCATCAAGACAGTATGGTACTGGCACAAAAACAGACACATAGATCAATGCGACAGAATAGAGACCCCAGAAATAGACCCTCAACTCTATGGTCAACTAATCTTTGACAAAGCAGGAAAGAATGTCCAATGGGAAAAAGACAGTCTCTTTAACAAATGGTGTTGGGAAAACTGGACAGCCACACACAGAAAAATGAAATTGGACCATTTCCTTACACCACACACAAAAATAGACTCAAAATGGATGAAAGACCTCAACGTGAGAAAGAAATCCATTAAGATCCTTGAGGAGAACACAGGCAGCAACCTCTTCGACCTGAGCCGCAGCAACTTCTTCCTAGAAACATCACCAAAGGCAAGGGAAGCAAGGGCAAAAATGAACTACTGGGACTTCATCAAGATCAAAAGCTTTTGCACAGCAAAGAAACAGGCTACAAAACCAAAAGACAACTGACAGAATGGGAGAAGATATTTGCAAACGACATATCAGATAAAGGGCTAGTATCCAAAATCTATAAAGAGCTTAGCAAACTCAACACCCAAAGAACAAATAATCCAATCAAGAAATGGGCAGAGGACATGAACAGACATTTCTGCAAAGAAGACACCCAGATGGCCAACAGACACATGAAAAAGTGCTCCACATCACTCGGCACCAGGGAAATACATTTCAAAATCACAATGAGATAACACCTCACACCAGTCAGAATGGCTCAAATTAACAAGTCAGGAAATGACAGATGCTGGCAAGGATGCAGAGAAAGAGGAACCCTCCTACACTGTTGGTGGGAATGCAAGCTGGTGAAACCACTCTGGAAAACAGCATGGAGGTTCCTCAAAAAGTTGAAAATAGAGCTACCCTATGACCCAGCAATTGCACTACTGGGTATTTACCCTAAAGATACAAATGTAGTGATCCGAAGGGGCACGTGCACCTGAATGTTTATAGCAGCAATGTCATAATAGCCAAACTACGCAAAGAACCTAGATGTCCATCAACAGATGAATGGATAAAGAAGATGTGGTGTGTACACACACACACACACACACACACACACACACACAATGGAATACTATGCAGCCATCAAAAGAAATGAAATCTTGCCATTTGCAACAACATGGTTGGAACTAGAGGGTATTATGCTGAGCGAAGTAAGTCAATCAGAGAAAGACAATTATCATATTATCTCCCTGATATGAAGAATTTGAGAGGCAAAGTGGAGGGCTTGGGGTGTAGGGAAGGAAACAATGGAACAAGATGGGATCGGGAGAGAGATAAACCATAACAGACTCTTAATCTTACAAAACAGACTGAGGGCTGCTGGGGGGAGGGGAGATTGGGAGGGGGATTGGGTTACGTACATTGGGGTGGGTATGTGCTATGGTGAGTGCTGTGAAGTGTGTAAGCCTGACGATTCACAGACCTGTACCCCTGGGGCAAATAATACATTATATGTTAATAAAAAATAATAAAAAAAAAAACCTTCATGTTATCTTTGAATACAGCCTCTCCTTCAAGGTCCCAGTTATAGTTAAGGTGGTCTTCAAAGTCTCTCAAAACTATCCTCAGCTTGCAGTCCCCACCCTCACATTACTGAAAGCCCTCGTAGTAGCAAACCTATGCTGCTTCCAGTGTCCCCATAGGAGCTACCATCTATTTTGCACCTGGTGGTGGCAAGCCCTAGGTTGGGCAGTGTATACACATTATCTCACATCACAGCAACCACTAAGGTAGATATCAAATTTTACAGGTAAAAAAACCTGAGGTTCTAGGAAATTAAATAAAACCTGTCCAAGGTCACAGGGCTAGTAAGTAGTAGAAATTGAGTGTGAACTCAGGAATGTCCAATTTCTATTCTGCCACTTGGCCCCCTGGAGATTGAATGAATGAGTGCCCCTCCCAAACTCACTCTCAGCAACATTCCTAAATCACGCTTCCATTATGTAATTTTCATTCTCCGAAGATAGAGCCAAGGGTTAAGCACCCATAATTTCCATTGCTCCCTACCTCTTAGGAACCCCAAATAGGGATGTCATCCAAGTAAAAACAGTGCAGTTACTATACAATGTAGCTTTAGGGTAAGACCTCAAATCCTTACCCCCAACCCTCTCCAAAAGCCACCCTCAAGTAAACATACCAATTAGGTAAAAACTTTTGCTTGCTGACTCTAAGACAAATCATCTACCCCTCCCCATCACTTCTATCTCTAACCAGAAAGCTATCCCCAAAATGTTCCTAGACAGAAATGTTGGAGTCATCACTCTTCTACTTGTGGCATCCGGGAATCCACATTATAAATACCAAATTCCCTGGCCTGGCTTCAAGGCTCACCATGATTCACGTAAATCTTGCCTTTGTGACCTCATCCCCCGTGCTTTTCCACATAGAACTCCAACTCCAGCTCACCTGCCATCTGGCCCCAAAACAGGCACCTTTCACAGCTCCTCACCCAGTCTCCAGATGTGGCTCCTGCTTGGCCTCTTCTTTATGCTTCTCTTTATTAGCTTATCCAAATGGATCCTTCTAAGCCCAAATTGAAGTCAAATCTGAGGCCTCTGATACTCAATGTTCTCTCCCTCCTTAGACTTCTAGATTACTGGTACTCCAAAGGCTGCCCACTGCTCTTTGAATGAAATCCAAGTGCCTTCCCTAGGGCCTCCATAACCTAGCCCTGCTTTCTTCTATGTCTAGGACCTCCCTCACAAAGAACTGGCATGTGTCTGCTTTAGGGCCTTTCTATTGGCTGTTCCATTGCCTGGAATATTCTTCCCTCATATGGCCTGTTCTCTTTCTTCCTTTAGATTTTCTGGCTAATTGAACACAATAATAAAAAGTAAATAAATTTTTAAAAGTAACATAAAATATAATTTAAAAAATAATAAAATAAAAAATAGACTGAATTCATATAGCAAATGTTAATAAAAATATTTGTATTCTTTATTTAAAAAATAGATTTTATTCCAGATGGGAACTACAAAAGAGGCCTTCCTTGCCCATCCCTTAAAAAATTAAACTGTGCTGCCTCCCTCCCCGCCACACACTCTGTGTGCCTCTTAGCCTCCTACTTTTCACCACTGTTATCTGACATATTATATATGTATTTCTTTTTTTTTCCTGTCTCCATTAGAACAGAAGTTCCAGGAGGATAAGGATTTAATTTGTTTTCTCTTTATCAGTGCCTATTACTCAATGAATTAACGTTGGATGGATGAATGAATGAGTGAACCAATGGATGAATGAATGACTCTAGCACCACACTTTATCTTAAGCATAGATTTCTCCACACCAGTTTTATGTTTTCCTTTAGGTTTTCCAAGTTCATCCCTACTTCAGCGCCCTTGTACCCCACATTCCCAGGAGTAGGTCTAGGTTTTATGGGGTCTGAAGCTTAGAAAACCAGGGGTAGGTGGGTAGGTGGGTAGGGTGTGCCTTTCAGAGAAATCAAAAACACAAAATAAATAAGGCCCTTCTCAAGGACTTGGAGGGGCCGCGTAAGTCAGAGCCAAGAGCATCACCTTCAAGAGCTTCCTGGGAAATCCTCCACTACACGTTCCCCTTGCCTGCACCACTCTCTCTTAGCTCTTCAGATGGCACTTCCCCTGACAACCAGGTCTCCATTCAAAGTGTTCCTCCCCTCAGAGAAGAATTCTCCTGAGTTCCCCTCCATCACTCTGTTTTCTTTATGTCCTTTATCATGCAAGGATATGATCTTTACTAACATTTCATCTACTTGTTTACTGTCCATTTTTACCACAAGAATGTCAACTAATGAGAGACTCTGCCTAGTTCAACCATGCATGGAGACTAGAACAATGTTTGCCATGTAACCATGGTCTGAAAAGATTTGCTGCATAATAAAATGACCCCAAGAACCATCTCCCCCTTCTCTGAAAACCCAAGTGGTAAGATCAGGGGCAAAGAAAGTTGGTGGTTAACTCTCCCCTTTTCCACTTCTTGTGATCTCTGAGAAGGGGGACATCGCCATTTTGCTGCTAATGAACAAAGACAACAAGTTACCTGTGGCTCTTACTGGGTTCCATTTATTGCAATAACTCAAAAAGTTCAACAGAACATCCAGAAGAACTTCTTACTCAGAAAGGATCAAAGGCTTTACTTCACATACTGTATTTGTAGATACTGGGATTTTCTAGTGAGTTTAATGAGGTTTACTGTTTGTTTTATGAAAATCTGTGGTTGTATTTTCATCATCCTTCCCCATGATCTCTCCCAACTAAGTTCGTAGCATTGATGACATTTCAGTGTCATTTTCTGTTTCCTTCAGTGTGGTTTCAGACTAGCTGAACGTCTATGAGACAGCCGTCATTATTTCCTTTTTTAAGTGCAGGGTAGCCCACAGGTTCTCAAATATGGCTGCCCTCAAGTCTACCCGTGATATTTGTTACCACCTTGTATTTGGGGACCTTGCCCTAGATCTGTTGAATCAGAATCTGCAGAGGTTGGCAGGGTGTTCTGTGTGTTGAACAAGCCCCTGAGATGGTTCAGATGTGCAGCCAAATTTGGAAACTGCTATGAGGATTCTAAGAGAAAGGGATCGTCAAGATATTTACAAGAAAAAGGTCAAAACAACTGGACCAACTCAGGAAAAATGAGGAGGTTTACCAATGTTGCATAATGGGGGAAAAAAAAAAACGCATCCACTCCCACCCCTCGAACACATATGCACACAATTTTCCTTGATCTGTATAAGTCACAGCACCAGCTCGACTAGGGCATTCAAGGAAGAGAAGATTACCAAAGTCTTCAAGTTCCCAGATTATTCCCTTTCAGAAATAGAAGCACTTCTACAAATGATATGCAAGTTTTCCTCGTTTGAGAGAACCAGACAGGATGCTGAAGGAGAGAACCACTAAGCTTGTAGCACCTAGAAGAAATCGATTTCAGACACAGAAAAGATACCAGACACATCCTAAGAATGCTGTGTCGCCCAGGGTGAAGTGTGGCACCATAACCAGAAAACTGGCTTTGTGAGCTTGGGCAAGCAGCTTCATCACTCCAGCCCCCATTTCTTCATTTACAAAATGAGCATAAAACCAGGCTACCCCACAGAATAAAGCAAGTTCCGATTTGTATACAAGACACTGTTCAGATGTGGCTCTTCTCCTCTCCACCTATCCAAAGCCAGGCTCAGATCTTACCTCCTTACAGGGACCTTACCCTATTGCCTCACCTTGGGCAAAACCCCCTTTTCTATGAGGATACAGTGGGCAACAGGAAAGTAAGCTCATCAGCGAGCAGGTTAAGAGCAGTTAGGCGATCACTGAAATCTCTTCATGAAAATGTGATTCCTTTCTTTTTTTTCTGGCTTTCCCCTCTGCCTTCTCCATGCTCCTAACTTGTCACAGCCCCTTTCTTGGTGAAAGTCCTCAGCCCTGCCTTCCTTACATGGAAAAGGTCAGTGCTTACGCACGGTTTGATGAAATCACACCACACTCACTGTAGTTTTTTGCACAGCATGTCCAGCTCTGAATTCTCAGTGAAGGATAATTCATTAAACACACCGAGCAATGTCACTGAACATAGCATGTGTTATAATGTAATAGCAGTAACTTATTCATTAGCGATGTTCACTTATGTTTCCAAATTTCATTACCACCTTTTTTTAAAAGATTTTATTTATTTGACAGAGAGAAATCACAAGTAGGCAGAGAGAGAGACAGGAGGAAGCAGGTTCCTTGCCAAGCAGAGAGCCCGATGTGGGACTCGATCCCAGGATCTTGAGATCATGACCTGAGCCGAAGGCAGAGGCCTAACCCACTGAGCCACCCAGGTGCCCCTCATTACCACCTTTTATATCGAGTGCCTACCATGCATTAGGTCTGGCCCTGGCACTAGGGTAATAAGCCAATCAGACAAAAATAGCTGCCTTCAAGAAGCTTACACTCTCTGGAAATATCAGATTTCCCATGATATTATCAACATCAGCTACTTCTCAGGAAAAGAGACTCTTCTTTCAAGTGGACTTAGTGCTCAAATGAAATGATCTCCAAATTTGTTTGACCCATAAGTAAAAAATATCTGACCACAATCCTTCATTATATGTATATACCTATTCAGAATTTACTTTGTGGTTCTGTACTGTCAAAGGGTATTTTATAAAATAGAGTCATCAAATAGAAATGCATGAAGGTGACTCAATCAGTTGGGCGTCCAACTCTTGATTTCGGCTCAAGTCATGATCTCAGGGTTGTGGGATCCAGTCCAACATCAGCTCCGGGCTCAGCAGGGAGTTTGCTTGAGATTCTCTCTCCCTCTCCCTGTACCCTTCCGCCTGCTCACACTCTTCCTCTATCTCTCTCCTAAATAAATAAATAAATAAATAAATAAATAAATAAATAAAATCTTAAAAAAAAGAAAGAAATGTACGTTTATGATAAAAAGTAAGTAAAAATGTAAGTTCTATTATTTCCTTTTTTTTTTTTTTTTTTTTGTTATCCCAGTGGGATCACCTTGCACAGTTCTAGAGTGTGATCTTCAAATTCCAGGCCAGCCATTTACTACCTGTGTGACCTTGGGCACACTATGCAACCATCCTGTGCTTCAGTCTTCTCTGCAAAAAGGATGCAACAGCAACTTATGTCACGTGACAGAGAGTTAAGTCGGAGAGGGTTATGTGAGACAATGTAGGTGAAACACTTATTCCTGGCGTATTATAGGCATTTATAATGATAGCAAGTATAATCAATGTGTTATTATGATTATTCTAAGTGGTATCTGCTCACAAGCAGATAGGGAGATTGGGAGACAGATAGGATATCTCCAAACAGAAAACTGTAAAGGCTCTAGGACATGCTTCTTAGCCATTAGTGTCAGGTATCAGGAAGGCCAAGGGTTCAAGACCCAACTGGAGACCATGTTCTGCATTGTAACAGATGCGGGTAGGACATTATGGTATTTAGTATCGGTTCCCATTGTAAATCTTCTTGTTTGGAGCCCTGGGAAGGTTTTCTAGAGGATACCAGTTCGTACAGGTCTTGGCTAGGACATCTGCCTCCTGCCCCCACCTCCTTCATAGACAGCTCTCCGGCCCATGGTGGGGGCATGCAATGGAGTTAGTGGGTACAACATTACAGCTTATGAAAGTGTTCAGGCCCCAAGAGCAGTTTTCAAATTTCCCTGTTTGGATGGGAATGCTTTAAAAATGAAGTATGTTTTCCTTGGCAGAGGTACCCCCCCATTAGATGCAATTCCTTCCTGACATTTCAGGAATTGTTTTATGTCTGCGTTCTCTATAAGGACGGTCGACGGAGGTCGGAACGGAAATTACGGTTCTAAGAATGCTCCCATTAGCATACACGGTAACACACAAGTCCCAGGCTAAGTATCTCCAGCCTGGCCCGCCTGCCAGTAGGATGATTAACAAGTCGGGCTGCCACACGCAGGGGACTGCACTGGGAGCACTCCTGGGACGGCTGCTCCCCGGGCCAACGCGGGCAACGTGTGTTTAGTCTATCAGAGTATTTACTCAGGACGCCTATCACCGTGGAACCGAGACAGCCGAGACTAGCTGTCTGAGAGAGGCCTGCCCGCATCCCCTGCAGAGCGCGGGTGGGGTGAGGTGGATCTATTTTTTCACATGAGTCCTTTCCCAGCCTCACTCAGCCCCCACTGCCAGGAAAGTTTTGGTATGTTGGTCGATTACAGTAGCCGCAGGCAAGCCTGCTCCAAAAGTAAGGTTTCAGAAGGGTGACAGGTCTGGTAAAGCCTACCTACCACCGGGGACTCAGGCCTACCAGGGTACACACTGTGCCTGGGGCTGGGACACCCTTTCTATCAATCTTTCAAGGCTTGGTCAAAAAAATGCCCCGAGGAAGCAAGAATTGCCTGTTCCAGACACACAGAACCCTGATGTATAAGAGAGGAGCCATGCTAAAGACCCGGGGTCAAGTCCCACCTCTTACACTGGAGAGCCAGGAGTCACCTCCCGGCTCCGAGCCTGTTAGATAACATTCTCTTACAGTCAAAATGATAAAATCTCTCTTCAAACACTGCTTTAGAAACTGAGAATAGCACGTCAATCTGTTCGATTTCTATAAATGGAAATCTGAATACATTTGTTTTTGTGCCATTGTCAAACAAAGGGAGAGGCAAGATAGCACAAATTAAGCAGACCAAAAAAAAAAAAAAAAAAAAAGGTTAACAGACATTGGGGGAAAAACTGGGAGAACATTTTAGAAATACTTATACTGGGGGGCCTGGGTGGCTCAGTGGGTTAAAGCCTCCGCCTTCGGCTCAGGTCATGGTCCCAGGGTCCTGGGATTGAGCCCCACATCGGGCTCTCTGCTCAGCAGGGAGCCTGCTTCCCTTCCTCTCTCTCTGCCTGCCTCTCTGCCTACTTGTGATCTCTGTCTGTCAAATAAATAAATAAAATCTTAAAAATACTTACACTACTTCTAAATAGTATAAAAATTTGGAAGTAGTTAACATTCCCCATGGAAATAGAGCAGAGAAAAGGAAGCGGTGGGCAACTGATTAGGCTGCGTATTAGAGAGGATGTCCTGGGAGAGAACTATGAACTTCGAGCACCTGCCCACCGTCACAAACCAACCAACAGAAGCAACGCCAAGGTCAGGGATAAGGATGTGACAGAGGATAACCGGGCTGGGCTGGCCAAACTGTTAATGAATGAAAAGAGAGAAGCTCAGCCTTTTCTGTAGCTGAAACAAACCTACATAGAAGAGCCCGGAACACAGAGCAGGAGCAGAAAGCTCGCAAAGAAGAGGATCTGGGCAGAGCAGGAGGGACAGAGTCTTGTCCACCACATGTGACCTAGGGGCCTCCCCAGTTTTCCAAAATAAAGAGCCTGGACTTAGCATCTGCACCGCCAAGCTGCAGCTACAGGGACCCATCGACTGTAATCTCTTGTGTTTATGCGAAAGAAGCCCTTCAGTGAAGTACCTATAATTCAATCAACAATGTAGGTTGAGTTTGATTTACAAATTCTGTGCGAAGTACAATGTCCAAGGTAGAAGATCCACCATTTCAGAGGTTACAGGATGGAAGAGAAAGCAAGGCTTCAAATCACCCAACTCAGGGCCAAATACATTTCGCAGGACAGCCGTTGGTGGGAAGGTTTGGTGCAGCATGTAGGTGTAAGGTGGGAGGGAGAGGGGGGAGGCTGCTCTGATCACCAGTAGTCTCAGCCCTGGACTCGAGGGAATAAACATCAAAGACCGGGTAAGCCTGCTTTCCAGAAATATGCCACCCTTCATTGGAGTTTTTCAGACTACAAGTGAGCACTCATTAGCAGATCATTAAATCAGCTCTCCACTCGCATAAACAGAAAAAAGGAAGCGGAGTCATCAAAACCGCTATGGAACAGGAAGAGAAAAATGTTAGAGGGAATTGCACACAGAAAGGGAAAAGCATTGTTCCGGGAAAGCTGTATTTCCATGAATCTGAGTGCATTTATGTGTAACTGAGTGTGTGTACTGGGAGGTAAGGGATTTTTTAGGTTACAGTCAAAAAAGTTTGAAATCCATTGCCTTATGGGCCCCATAGGTTTCCATGGGACACCATTTGGAAGGAGCAGAGGAGGGGATCCTGAATGGCTACAGTTGGTTAGACGTCGGACTTTGGCTCAGGGCATGATCTCAGGGTGCTGGGATGGAGCCTTGTGGCAGGCTCCCTGCTCAGTGGGGAATCAGCTTGCCCCTCTCCTTCTGCCCCTCCCCCACTTGTCCTCTCTCTCAAATAAATAAATCTGGAAGGAAGGAAGGAAGCAGGAGGGGGGAAGAGGGAAGAAGAAGGGAAGGAGGGGAAACAAAGAGAAGAAAGGAAGGAAGGGAGAAAGAGAGAAAGAGGGGGGAGAGATGGAGGGAGGGAAAGGAAGAAAGAAAAAGGTGCAGAGCATCATCCTAATGTGAGGTATTATCTCCTTGATTTTCAGTGGTTTTTCCAACCCTGATTCCAAAACAGAATGTCCTGGGAAATTAAAAACTATCAGAGCCCAGGTCCCACACCCGTGGATTCTGACCTAATCGGGCTGGGTGGGGCTTAGCAAAGGGTATTTTTTACAACCTCCTCAGGTAATTCTAACGTGCAGCTGAGGTTGAGCACCTCTGGATTAGGTCATTCTACCCTCAGAACACCCCTGAGGGAAAAGCAGAGAAGAGACAATTACCCCTACTTTTCAGACAAGGAGTAAGATCCAAGGCAGTTAGGAGATTTAGCCAAGACTAAACCGTCTGTGCATGGATGGGTGTCAGAGCTGGGTGAGAAGCCAGGTCTCCTGCCCGTGGGGCCAGCGTGTCCACTTCCCGGTGTGCCACGCTCATCATTTTATCCAGCAGTTTTCAGTTTAAAACAGGGCCACCAATGAGAGGACAGACAAAGATGGTTAGAATCACAGAATTTCTTTGCACAACCGTTCTCAGAAATGCGTCAACAAATGCAAGTCCCTTCTTACTGTAATAACGAAATAGACCACTTAAGTAAATCAAGCCATTTGATAGAGGCCGAGAGAGCTATTGATACTAGTTTGCCTGTCTCCAAGGAACAAAATACTGAAAGGCAAGGGCTTAAAATGAATGAAAATGTATCCAATGCACAATCAAATGAAAATGTTGTGGGCCTGTGGCCAGGGATTATCTGCCAATTGGATCTCTTTCAGCGCCCTAAATTTAACCAGCTGGTTTTTTTTTTTTTTCCCTCCCTCCCTTTTCTGTAAGTATCATCTTTTTCAACCTTCTGAAAGGAAGAGATTTTCTTTTTAATGGGAAATCTGTATTTCATCATAAAGATGGAACACAATGTGCATGGTTTAGTCAATCTCCTGGGAAGTAGGCTCTTTGAGTAGTATACGTTTGGCATAAAAGAAAGACATTCCAGCAAGTTTATTTCAGGAATGATAGCCTGGAATCATGTTATCTATGGAATTTAAGGTATAATCTTACCTTCATTCCCAACATATTAATAACATTTGACCTTTATAGATCACTTGATCATTTTTGCCAATCAAGATAATCTCGAAGTTTCCAAACTGTTCCAAAACGCAATGAATAAATGGAGATGAGTGTATGGAGTGTGTGTGTGTGTGTGTGTGTGTGTTTATGAGAGACCAAGAGTGAAGAGTAAACTCAGGTATTTACTGTGGTTATGACTCACTGGGAGTATAGGTATTCTTTTTTTTCTTTTTGCTTGTCTATTATTATAGCTTTTCTGTAACAAATGATCACTTTGCAATCTTAAAAAAACTATTTTCGGGGCACCTGGGTGGCTCAGTCTGTTAAGCATCCAACTTTTGACAAAGCTCAAGCTTTGAACTTGATCTCAGGGTCACAAGCTCAAGCTCCAAGCTGGGCTCCACGCTGGGCAGGGAACCTACTTTAAAAATATATGTATTTTAACTAAAACACAATAATCATAAATCATAAGTGAAAAGTAGAAATTGCTCTACCTGTCGTCAAATGACAAAATCAAGGTTCTCTCTGCAAGTGTGACTGACCAGCCTGGAGCCAATTAACCATGATGCTCTGACTCCCGCCAGCACAGCCAGAGTGCTCTCGGGCCACCTGCCCAGCCAATAACGACAATTACCCAAATGAACTTGTTCCCCTTCCTGCGGCTAAGGAGAGTGGCTTCAGAGGGACTTGGGGGCCACACTGGGGAGAGCTGGCGGAGACCAGTTTCTCTGCACACCTCTTTTTTTTTTTTTTTAAAGTTTTGTTATTTTTGTTTGTTTTTTGAGAGAGAGAGAGAGAGAGAGAGAAAGCAAGCATGCATCTTTGGAGGGGCAGAGGGAGAGGATCTTCCAGCAGACTCCCTGCTGAGCACAGAGCCCCGACATCAGGCTCTATCTCATGACCCTGGATCATAACCTGAGCAGAGATCAAAAGTTACTCAACTGACTGAGCCATCTAGGCGCCCCCTCCACATACCTCTTAAAGACCAAGGCTGCAGAGCCCAGGCCTGAACCACATCCACGCAGAGACCATCTGCTCTGGCCTAGGAGGGGCAATGGGAATTCAGGGCTATTGCCCTGCCCCAGGTTTGTGCTTCGAGTGGCTTCTACTCAAGGCCAGTCACAGAAGAACAGCTATCCTCACAGTTACGACTCAGAAATTCAGTTAGGGATACGTCTTCGGATAGCATCATTAAGGGTGAAAAATGTGACCAAGAAGATAATGGTTAAGTCTCTGGGGTTATGGATAAAGCAACCACGGGATCACTCTTTGGCTGAGCCACAGCTGAGCGCAGAAAGGAATCCAGGAAAAGACGTATCACCTGCTCACCCATCCATTCACTCATTCATTCCACAGACAGGTCCTGAGGAGACTACTGGCACAGCCGTTTCATCCAGTCACTTACCTTGTGCACCATATACAGGGCCCGGCTATGGGGAAGAATGGGACGTAGAATACAGTTCCGCTTGCCAAGCTGTGCCTCCTCCAAAGGACTGTGGCCCTCCAAAACAAGCATGCCTTTCTGAGTACAGAGGTGGTGACGGCTGACCAGTGCGTGCAGAGCTACACCTGGCCAAAGGAAGGGCCGCTTCCTAAATTTCACAAAAGTGTGCTATGGGCCCTGCTCCTGGGCTATGCGTTGCTGGGCAATAATGATACAAAGATAAAAATGGCATGGCTCTTGCCCTCAAGAAAATTAATCTAGATGGAGACAGAAAGCAAATAATTGTAATAAGGCATCATGATTACTGTAAAAATGGTACGTAAAAATCACGAAAGAACCAACAGAGAAAGACTGCCTGGTTAAAAGCACTATCCACAGTGGTGAAATGTTCAAAAAGGAGGATGAGGAGAAAAATATAAAGGAGAGGAAAAGGAAGAGAATTCTGACCATTTCTTGTCCACATGAAACACAGGAAATGAGGCTCAGAGAAGCCAAGTATAGCTAGTAAAGGCAGAATGAAGATTCTAAGTCAACCCACCTATTTCCAGAATGCTTCCTAAAACACTCAGTTCCCCACCCTTTAGTCTACAGACATTTATCAGGTCTGTACCAGGCTGTGCCAGGAAGGGTGCTGGGCACAGGAGACAGATTTCAGAAGCCATAGAAGGGTCTAGCTGAGGAGGAGCTGTGTGGCTCGGTCAGTTAAACATCCCCCTCCTGATCTTGGCTCAGGTCTCCATCTCCGGGTTGTGAGTTCAAGACCCATACTGGGCTCCATGCTGGGCATGGAGCCCGCTTTTTAAAAAAAGGAAGAAGATGGGGTGCCTGGGTGGCTCAGTGGGTTAAAGCCTCTGCCTTCAGCTCAGGTCATGATCCCAGGGTCCTGGGATCGAGCCCCAAGTCAGGCTCTCTGCTCAGCAGGGAGCCTGCTTCCCTTCCTCTCTGCCTGCCTCTCTTGTCTATTTGTGATCTCTGCCAAATAAATAAATAAAAATCTTAAAAAAAAAAAAAAAGGAAGAAGAAGAATTAAAAGGAGAAGGAAGAGGAGGAAGAGGAGAAGGCTCTAGCTGAGAGCATTAACTGAGAGTAGACTGCCTAGGTTTGAATCCTAGCTCTGTCCCCTCTTCTTGCCTCAGTTTCCTTCTTTGTAAAATGGAGGAAACGTATCTACCTAATGGGATTTTGGTAAGGGTTAAATGAGGTAATAAGTAAAGCAAAAGGAATGGGGCCAGGCACACAGAAAGCACTATATAAACTGGAGTGCTGTGCAAGTGTTGTGTTTTTTTGTTGTTGTTGTTGTTGTTGTTTTTTAAGATTTTATTTATTGGGGCACCTGGGTGGCTCAGTGGGTTAAAGCCTCTGCCTTCGGCTCAGGTCATGATCTCAGGGTCCTGGGATCAAGCCCTGAGTCGGGCTCTCTGCTCGGCGGGGAGCCTGCTTCCTCCCTCTGTCTCTGCCTGCCTCTCTGCCTACTTATGATCTCTGTCTGTCAAGTAAATAAATAAAATCTTTAAAAAAAAAAAAGATTTTATTTATTTTCTGTCAAGTAAATAAAGTCTTTAAAAAAAGAGATTTTATTTATTTTCTGTCAAGTAAATAAATAAAATCTTTTTAAAAAATAATTTATTTTCTGTCAAGTAAATAAATAAAATCTTTAAAAAAAAGATTTTATTTATTTTCTGTCAAGTAAATAAAGTCTTTAAAAAAAGAGATTTTATTTATTTTCTGTCAAGTAAATAAATAAAACCTTTAAAAAAAAGATTTTATTTATTTTCTGTCAAGTAAATAAATCTTTAAAAAAAGATTTTATTTATTTTCTGTCAAGTAAATAAAATCTTTAAAAAAAGATTTTATTTATTTTCTGTCAATAAATAAAATCTTTTTTTTAAAGATTTTATTTATTTTCTGTCAAGTAAATAAATAAAATCTTTTTTTTTAAAGATTTTATTTATTTTCTGTCAAGTAAATAAATAAAATCTTTAAAAAAAAAGATTTTATTTATTTACTTGACAGACAGAGATCATAAGTAGGCAGAGAGGCAGGCAGAGACAGAGGGAGGAAGCAGGCTCCCGGCCGAGCAGAGAGCCTGACGCGGGGTCAATCCCAGGACCCTGAGATCATGACCTGAGCCGAAGGCAGAGGCTTTAACCCACTGAGCCACCCAGGTGCCCCACAAGTGTTGTTGTTAATAGTGATGGTAGTAGTATGACCCTTATGTCCTACTTTCATGAGGGAGGAAGGATTTCATAAACACAAGTGACTGGTAAATAAAGCAGAAGACGCCAAAGCCTCAAGATCAACACAAAGCCCAAAAAGTGAGAAAGTGTTTAGATTAAAATATGTCTACAGCTCTTTGCAATTATAAAGACTGTCACACACACACCCTCCAAAGCAGAAAGGATGGGTATTATGATATTCCCATTTGAAAGGCAAGGAAACTGAGAATTAGAGAATCTCAAGGACTTGTCCGAACTAACATAGCTAAGCCACAGCAGACTGCGGGGTTCCACTTATTTACTGTATCACGATCCTTTTTAAAACTTTCAATTTGAAATTATTTCAAATTTACAGAACAGTTTAAAGAATAGTCTAAATGACTCCCATGGACCCTTTTCCACCTGATCTGTCAATCTTCAACATTTCACCACTGCTGCTACCTCGTTCCATGTTACTTACTTTTTTTCTGAACTAGTGGAAGAGCATTGTTATCGATCATGTCCCTTCGCCCCCTCAGCTCCTGTATGTATTTTTTTTAAGGATAAGAATATTCCTGCAGCTGGAATATTAGTAAATAGTAAATTCTGGAGATCTAATGCATGGCATAGTGATTATATTCAACAATAATGTGTTATATACTTCCAAGCTGCTAAGAAACTAGATCTTCAATGTTCTCACCACATAAAAGAAACAACTGTATGAAGTGATAGAGGTGTTAGCTAATGCTACCATGGTAATCTTATTGCAATATATAAATGTATCAAATCAACACCGTATATACCTTAAATATATGTAATAGTATACACCGAATATATCTCAACTTAGAAAAAAAGAATAAAAATATTTCAAAGTAAATGACCAAATTCAGGAAATTTAATAATACTGGTATATATTTTCCTCTAATCCAGTGGCCATATTCCCATTTTGTCAGTTGTTTCAATAATGTCCATCAAGGCATTTTTTCCCCCTCCAGTACAAAATCCAGCTCAGGACCACTTAATGCACTTAATGGTCACATCTCCTCAGATCTGCCTAACTTCAATAATTCCTCAGCCTTTGTCTTTCATGATATTGGCCTGCGAAGAAAACAGGCCAGTTATTTTACAAGATGTTTGTTGCTTGAGTTTATCTGCTATTTCCTCGTGATTAGATTCAGGTTATGCGCTCTTGGCCAGAATACGACATCAGCAAAGCTGTGCCCTTCTCAGTGTATCATATTCCTGGATCTGGACATCTGGATGCCTCGTGATGTCTGTCTGTTTCTCATTGGCTCTATCGGCCTGATCGTCTGGCCAAGATTGTATCTACTTTCTCTACAGTAAAGTTACCTTTTGCCCACTAATAACCAATAAGCAATATGTAGGGATACAAACATCCTGTTCCCTATCAAATCTCCCACTCCAGATTTAACATCCATTGATGATTTTTGCCCAAACAACTATAGGGTTGCAAAATGGTGACCTTCCAAATCTATCACTTCCTCCACGTTTATCAGCTGGCATTACGCTGTAAGGAGGAATCTTTCCCTTTCCCCACATTATCTATCTATCTATCCATCTATCTATTACAGGATGGACTCATGGATTCCTATTTTATTCAATGGATACTTATCCATTACTATCCTTATTTATTCCATTACCAGATTGTTGGCTGGCAGGAGCTCCTTCAAGCTGGTTCTTGTATCTTCTTGACATCAATCACATTTGCTTACTTTCTGGCACAAAACAAAACGTTCCTGGCTTAATTTGTACCTTTTCAGCTCCAGCAATGGAATCAATCTTTTTTTTTTTTTCTTTCCTTTTCTTTCCTTCCTTCCTTCCTTTTTTTCTCTTTCTCTCTTTCTTTCTTTTTCCCTGAAGGGCCTCTGGTTCTTTGTAATGCGGAATGGTATAACCAACACTTCTATTCTTAGCCTGACATATAATCATTGAAAGGACGAATGAAAGAATGAAAATCTGCCTTCCTTGTGCAGCTCATGAATCACTGTAGAGACAGAAACCTGTCATCTGACTCTTCCTGAAGGTGGGCATATCAGAACAAAGACTTTAACACACCCCCGCCCATAGAACACACAAGTCCAGCTCCTAACTTTTCTTCCCATTTGTCTTTCCACCCTTCACAATAAAAAAAGTGCAAACATCCACTGAATTGTCCTTGTTAGTTCAGAATGCACTTGAGAAGGTGAATCTCTCTAAACCTCAGGGACACTCGCTGCAGGCCTCTTGCTGGGTGAAAGGCATAGGGAAAGAGAGCCGAATCCACGAACTCAAAACATACAGGGAAGGGTAAGAGAAATGGAGGCAATGTCTAGTACTAAATTCCCGAAGGACTTTATTTCTAATCATTATAACACTCGTCTATATTAGGTATTTCCATCCCTATTTTCTCACTTGCAGCTCAGAGAGGTATAATGATCCTTGTTTAAGATCACAGAGCCAGTGAGCTACAGAATCCAAACCTGGGACCACCTGACTCTAAGGCAAAGGCTCTGAAATACACCAAAGAAGCCCATTCCATAGAGATTTGCCTCCCATTTGTACCTTTTACTTTTAACCTACAGTGTTTTTGTGAGTAATAACTTTCCTGATATTCTGAAAAATAACTTAATTTCTGGACACTTTTTTCTCTAATTAAAATAGAATGCAGAATGTGTTCCCACAACTTGTTTCTTGGAACTTCTTTTCTCTGCATTTCAGGGAAAAATAAGTTTTCACTCCTTAGTTGTTATATACTTGATACACAATTTTCATAAATAACAAAAACAAAAATCCATATACCAGTATTGCCTAATTTTATCACACATTTGGATCACTAGGATCTTTAAAAATTGGTGATGTTTCTGCCCCCAGATATCTCATTTAACTGGTTTGAAGCTGAGCTGGGCATTGGGATTTTTTTTCTCCCCTTAACTAGGTGGAGCCCAACACAGGGCTTGAACTCACCACCCTGAGATCAAGACCTGAGCTGAGATCAAGAGTTGGACACTTAACCAACTGGATCCTCAGATGATTCTAATGTGCAGCAAAGTTAGGGAAATAATGCCAGACACAATGAAAATAAAATGGAAAGGGAACCACTTCTCAATTCTTTAAGGGATAATCAAGCATCCTGAAAATTCACCTGACACTTTTTTTCTTCAATGACCCAGGGTATTCTAGGAAATAAAGTGAAAGCTAAAATTTGTTTCTTATTAAAACTCTGAAATTTTTTTTTTATTTTTTTTAAAGAGAGGGACAGAATTTTTTTTAAAAGATTTTATTTATTTATTTGACACAGAGAGAGAGAGAGAGAGAGAGATCATAAGTAGGCAGAGAGGCAGGAGAGAGAGAGGGGGAAGGAGGCTCCCTGCTGAGCTGAGAGCCCAATGAGGGGCTCGATCCCAGGCCCCCAAGAGCATGACCTGAGCCGAAGGCAGAGGCTTTAACCCACTGAGCCACCCAGATGCCCCTAAAACTCTGAAATTTAAAAATAAAACAAAAATAAACAACAAACAAAAATGTAAAACCTGGCTTTGTAAAAAGGTATGATTAAAATGATAGACTAAGTTGAGATTTCATGAAACAATGATTTAATCAGCATTCACAGAGCAACTCAGTGCTAGGCACCTGGCAAGGCACTGGGAATATAGTGGAAAGCATGTCATTGTGCTCGGGCCTAAAGAAACCTTGAGTAAAAACCCATAAACAGTATAGGGTGCTAGAGAGAAAAGTCACTAAGTCCAAGTGCAGGGAATTCTGAGAGCAGCAGTCCAGGTGTACGCCCTGAGGAATATCATCGAAGACTTCTCTGAGGAGGTAAAATCCCATTTAAGCCTGGGAGGATAAGACGGAGTTAAGATTTGGGAGGGGAGATGAGAAGCTGTCAGTGGTTAGTATTAGGCAGAACATTTCAGTAGACCAGGCCTGAGCCCTCTGATCATCTGGTCAACCCTAAGCCTGTCTAAACGGGCTCTAAGGTAATAGGAACTACCAAAACACCAGAAGAAGCAACAAGTCAAAACTCACAGACCTAGCAAGTTGCTCCTTTATCATAGGTCTCATATGAACATTCAAAACATGCCAACAAAATACGAACTTCCTCTTCTGTCCCATTTCTTGCCTATGGGCTCATTCCAGTAAGCCCCACTTTCCAAGAGCACCTTGGCATTCCGATTTACAACTGTTCTGTAAATGTGGCTTCTCCTTCTCCCTTTCCCTGTTCAGGATTAAGATTATTCACTTCTCTGAGCTGGCCATGTCCAAGACGGTTATCTGAGGCAGCTTACATTAGAAAATGAGAAGTGGTTACCACATGTGAATAAGGATTCAGCCATATAATATATATAGATAGATAGATAGATAGATAGATACACATATACACACACACACATATATATATGTATATATATAAAAATCTTTGATGACATCTGCAGAAGTTAGAACAGTGGGTTCTCAAGTGAGCAATTAGAGATTATATAATAAACACATTGTGGAATGTGGAAGGGTCTACTTAGAACATATTGGCAGCAAGCAGGATAGCCCAAGAAGGACAAGCCCACAGCCAAAGTCCTGTCAAAGGTCTGTACTAGCTTCAAATCCCAATCCAGAACAGGAAGTGGAAACAGGTCTGAGACAGCAGCAAAGAGATGACCCAGAGCCGTGGAAAATTCCATCTAGTTAATATCTCTTGTTCAGTGACAAATACAAAACATCATACTGTCAGTTGCTAAGAGACAGAAAAATGAATGAGACATGAACAACCCCCCCACACCGAAGGAAGCAGAAAATTGTAACATCTTTCTAATTGGCGATTTCTTTGGCCAATTATCAGGCATATCCTAATTGAGAAACTGTATCATCATTGGCTCCTAGCTCTAAAAACTGTCAACCAAAAGGTTCATATAGGAAAGGTTCATATCAACCAAAATGTTCATATATATGTAGGAAATAGCCTGGGCATGCAATAAAAACTGGGCCACTGATGATATAAAGTTGTCTAATGGCTGATTGCCTTGTTTATTCAACAAATGGCCCTGTGCTTGGTAATGGCAATATAGAGAGGCCTAAGTCAGATACAGCCCCTGCCCTTGGAGAGCTTACTTTCATTACTGTACATCTGCACAAATAGGTACAAAGAGGTACCTTACAAATACTCAGAATTCTTAATTCACAGAACTTCCTGTGATCCTGGTAACAACTAGTGAAGAGCTAAAGCAGGGGCTGGTCAGGCCCTGAGGTTCAGATGGGTTAAGGCACTTGCCCCATATCTCCAGCTGGAAGTGACCTTGGCAGGATATGTTATTCCAAGGCCAGTTTTCAGGTCACTATACCACCCCCCCTGCAGGTCACCTGAATGCACACTAGCTGACAAGGAAAGCAAGAAGAAAGGGGTGGGGGGGTAGTCTAAATAGTGCCAAATACAATTTCTTTCTTCCTAATCAATTTCTACATTTCCAGCAACTATAAAATGTGTACCCCAAAAAGTGGTTCTTGACTTAATCATGTCTCTCAGAGAATGTGAACCTTCTAGCATTTGAGGGAAGGGTGTTTTAAAAAAATAATCATTATTCCACCCCCACCCCCCGCAAAGCATGTACTTTATTGTTGAATACAACAACGACTGCTCTGCTGGAAAAAAAAAAAACATCCAGAAAGCAGCTGAATTTGAGGTTTCTCTTTTTTCACTTTAGAACACCATCTTTCTTCTTAGCTTTGATAAGCCAAGGAAGGAAACTAATAGATTATAAATGCTTTGTGATAATGCCTTTGGAACCAATTGATTTTTTTCACTTATTTCTAGACAATACTAAATCAGCTGGAAAACACCGGTGAGAGTTTTCCATAGCAACTCATGACACAAAAGACCTCCAATCGGAAGGCTGAAGGCATTAATCCTCTCTCCACAATGGTCACTTACATTTCTTTGGGCTGTCACTTTCAATCAGCAGGTAATGCCACTGGAATTCCAGTTACTGCTTAAATGGACTTTCCCATTTTATTCCTGGCTAATCTCCCTTCCACCCTCCAAGGAACACCAGCAACATCCAACTGGGGTTTATTACCAAAGCCTTCACAATTTATAGGACATTTTTTCCTTTTACATTTGAAACCTCATCTACCTCATAAATAACTCCTTCTATCACAAGTGTGGATGTTCCTGTAATGTTACCTGCAACATGTCAAGCGTTTCCAAAGTTATCTAATGTGCTAGACAGAGACTGCCTTTGACCTCTGGGTTAACCAGAGTTAACCAACAAATCTGACTGCTTTAAAGGCTCCCTCTGGCTCCAGCTGCTGTTTCAGACTATAAATTACTGCTACTCAGCACAGTGACAAGACAGGGTACCAGGATCTTTGTTGACACTGTGTACTTTGTGATTAAATATGGTCTTGGCTTCCTTTCCCAGCAATCAAGTATGCGGACATTATATATAATGAGAAGAGGCCTTCCTGGTAACCTAACCATGCAGTGATTACAGTGTCTTAACCACATTTGGAGTTTCAATTAGAGAAACTTGATTTTTGCTAGCTCACTACACCTAGGCCTAATCTGTACCATCCTCTACAATAAACCTACCCACTTCCTCATGTCCCCCAGCGTACCACGACCTCCCATGACCTGTGCCTTCTATTGGCAAAGCCACACACACCCCCACTATCTCACCAGTGGAAACTCCTGCTCAATCCCCTCCCAGACCCAGCTCAGGTGGAACCTCCTCTTGGGGATCAAACCCAACAATCCCAGCCAAAGGGAGGCCTCTCTCACCCATGTTCCCAAGGCAACTCGGAAACCTCTGCTTTAACACACACCACTCTATATTCTAGTGATTTCCATATACATCTGCTTTTATCACAGCCCAGTGAAGCATCCTGGTTTCCACCAGTCTGCAAAGGCAGATGGAGGTCCGAACCCAAGCTGATCTTGCTCCCTTTGGAGACTTGGGAAAGTCGCTTCCTATCAGGGAACTTTCCCTACCGCATCTATTCAATGAGGCTAAAAATACCTGCTTCAAGCAGGCATTGGCCATATGAGATGATTACACGAAAAAAGATGTGAAGAATGACTGGCACGGAAGCGACAAACAGCATCTCTTTCCCCCTCTTCCTCCCTCCCATCATCACCAATATTGTTAAGTTTGAAGGCCCCGTCAGTAACCATGTGAGCTACTCATCATTGTATTTTTATCCCTAGAATGTGAAGATTATAGGTACACGGGCATTTGTGCTGAACTTTGCAGACAAATACACGTTCACTAGTAGTCAACAGGGCCTGAACTTCAGAAGGTACAGAGCGGTGTCTCAGCCCACCTGATGCTAGTTAATGACCTCCTGGACGGGCCCAGCTCAGTCATAGACATGTACCTGTCCCACTCGTCTCCCTAACCAAAGACCGAAAATTAATTCTTGCTGTCAACAAACAAGGACAATAGTTTTTGTTCCTCGGGCGGTGTTGGGGGTGGGGTGGATTACTGAATCATATTTTACACATTTCAACAAAAAAACCCAACAGTTTCCTCTTAAATGTTTGGTTTATAAAAACAGCCCCCAATCACACAGAGCTGGAGATGGATGGCAGATTGCTAAGTTCTCGCAGAGTCAAATGTAAAAAAATCATGACAAATTGTTTCTTGGCTCCCTTGGTTCTCCTTTGAAAAAATAATTTACAACGTGGGATGGGTTAACTCCCCTTACGTGGTCTAAATCCTCAGAAAATCTATGGCAGGCTGACTGAAAGGCCAATTTGACCCCGTGGGCCTGACTCTAACTAGATTTTCTCAGCCCCAGACATTAGACACGCTGTCCGTCACTCAAGACCCTGACATAGCAAAACCAAAAATTTTTAAATAAACTTTTTAAAAAAGGACACTCTGCCAAAGCCAACCCAAATGTTTTCTTTCTGTGAAATTTAAATATGTGTTCAATTGGATTCTGCCCAGCCGTACTTCCAAATCTAAGTCAGGGGGTAAGAATTCAGTAAACAGCTTTACCTGTCAAAATCGCCCCACAAGATCCATTCAGGAAATAAGTAATGTTCTGGGTAGAATGTGGTGTTTGGGTCAACGATAACACCTAACATTTGTTTAGATGCTTACCAGAGCCAGATACAGTGTTGAAAACTGTATGGGTCCAAGACTATTTTGACTACACACAGTGAGGCCATAAGGTTGGTATCAAACACATCATGGTCCATTATACAGATGACCAAACTGAGCCTTGTCTAAGGTCATACAGTGAGTGACAGGACTGGGTTCACACCAGGAGGGTGTAGCTCTAAGGCAGGGTTCTCACTGGTAAGCTCTCGAGTCCCTCGCTCCACAGTAACCACCTGGTTTCATACCACTCTAGGTCATCCATGGGCCCTTGACCTTGTCCTTATTGTTAAACCCCTTATGTTTGCTACCACTGCCTCTTGCTTGCCCTGACATTGTGCCTCACCAATGCCCTCAGCCCAAACTGAATCTCACCTGCAAAGTAGCAGCTGAATGGAGACAGAAGTAGAGACAAAGCCCAGCTTCTAAGCACTGGGGGGTCTAATCTGTCCTTACCCTGCTTCCCTCCATTTCTTCCTTATGGAAGCTGATCATACAGAAGCCATACATATCCCACATCCCAATATGAAGGTATGGGACTTGTTCTGGGTCCTATATGTTCACTTCAGGCAGATGGTACGTCTCACCTGAGATGTGCAAGTTCAACATTCTCACCTGCATGGTGGCAGCTAGGAATACAGGTTCTGGAATCAGCTCTGGGTACAGAGTCCACCCCCACCACTTAGATCAGTGACCTTGGCTTTCTCACTCAACCTCTCAGACCCCTAGCTTTCTTCATTAAAAACAGGCATAATACATTTTTTCATGATTGTTGCAATTACACGTATAGCACTTGTTGGGAGCTGGTGTTCAATAACCATTAGCATTTTTGCCCATGGAAAGGTAGGATCTTTTAATGGCCTCTTGACTCTTACATGATCTGGTTAGAAAACCTCTGAAAGAGAGAAGAACAACCAATCCATTCATTCAACAAACACTTACTGAGCACCTATTGTGTGCCAGACATTTGAATGAGGGTTTAAGACCCACACTAGGCTGTCAAGGCACATTTCTGGGAATGTAATGGAACACTGCTTCAGCTCCTACCTAGCACTGGGCACTTACATGGAGAAACTCAGTGACCCTCACAACCATTTTTGAGGCCAATGTCATTAGCCCTTGTTTTACATGTAAGGATATGCGGCTTACTCTGAAAGTCCCAGAAGCTTGGTCAAGGTCCCACAGCTCTGAGAAGCAGCATGAGTCACCACTATGATGACTCTTTACCAGGACTCTTGGTCATTTCCCATCATCTCATCCTTCCATGGTGTTTAATTTAGGAAAAATTAAAGGGAGGATCAGTTCTTACAACTTTCAACACAAGTCAATTAAGTTTGGCATGATCCTGGCCTCAAGAGTAGGGCATGCCACCCAACAGGGAAAAGGCATCTTCTGGGACTGCTGGCAGTTCTAGCAAAGATGCAGAGACAAAGAGTTTTAAGGCAGGTGGGCAGAAAAGGCTTAGAACGATCACTGTCCATGCCACCAGTTCTTTCTGGCCCCATATCTGCCCTTCCAAAACCCAGGCTCAGTCTTCAAGCTTCAGGTAAAAATCGCTGGAACGGGTACCCAGCAGATGGTCAGGCTTTCCCAAGGCAGCTGGGGAATGCCCATGCACAGCCCCTCCCCCACAGCAAGAGCCATCAAGTCAGCTGGACACAGGTTCAAATCCTGCCTGAACTCAAAGCCCTCCTACTATTTCACACAATCTCTGAGCAAAGCTGTCATTTAAAGCCCTGCAGTAATGACAGTGAGATTTGCACATTTCTTTTTTGTAAAGATTTATTTATTTCAGAGAGAGAGGGTATGAGTGGGAGGGATAGAAGGAGAAGGAGAGAGAATCTCAAGCATACTCTGCACTGAGCACAGAGCCCGACATGAGAGCCAAAACCAAGAGTCAGATGCTCAACCCAGGTGCCCCAAGATAAACACATGTTGCTAAGTTAAATTTAATTTACCTCTGAGGGATGGATGGTTAACATTTATGAAGCCTAAACAAAGATCTATGTTCTAGGGGGAGTGGTTATGAACATTGCAAGTCCCCTAATTAGGAATTCACTCTGAGGAAGGGTTAGAATATAAATGATGCAACTATAAGGCACTTCAAATATTGTTTTCTAATCTGCACAGGAGTGATTTATGAACATTAACTAACAACGGCCATTAGAAAAAATTCTCCATTGCTAAAATGAGCAACATTTAAGAGATCTGATTGGCTCGTAGCACTGTATGCATATCTCTAGTCTAGCATGAAAAGGACTTGGGAATTACACCTAGGTCTGCAATTCTCTACGATCCTGTGTCCTCACCACTGGGACTTTATCACCCGAGGCAGCCAGAAGACTGGTCAACTCAGACACTAGAATATTATTATGTTTGTCTCAGCCTAAACTTCTTATGCAAGTATGGTTGGTAGGCCTCCAGGACAGAGAGAATGAATTTCATAGAACCTAAAGGAAAAGGATTTATGATGGCTTTTAGGCTTGCTGGCTAACAAATGTTTATGCTTGTGAAAAATGTAGCCTATGACTTGCTTCCGTTGTCACACAGGTTACTGGGGAGAAATTCAGTTCCCAAACCAACCAAAAAGAACCTGACCACCCTTGAATGGACAAATTAACTTAGGTCAGTGTGTAGCAGGGTCCAACAAGCCAGAATCCCTGGCTTCAAAGTAAGAGGAAGACCCTTTGAAAATTCTAAAGTTCTGGGGCACCTGGGTGGCTCAGTTGGTTAACTGGCAGCCTTCGGCTCAGGTCGTGTTTACAGGATCCTGGGATTGAGCCCCACATAGGGCTCCCTGCTCAGCAGAGAGCCTGCTTCTCTCTCTCCCTCTGCCTGTCTCTCTGCTTACTTGCGCTCTCTATCTCTCTGTCAAATAAATAAATAAAATCTTTAAAAAAAAAATTCTAAAGTTCTCTCTGTAGTCTCACAACGAGAAACAGTTTATGTAGCTGCTAAAAGGTCAGGTTCTGGATCAGATTGTTGGGTGAGAATTCTAGCACGAGTTCTCACACTTCACTGTGCCTTCTGTCTCCACCTATAAAATGGCAACACTAGGGGCACCTGGGTGGTTCAGTCAGTTAATATCTGCCTTTGGCTAGGGTCATGATCCTGGGGTCCTGAGATCAAGCTCCACATCGGGGTCCCTGCTCAGCAGGGGAGTCTGCTTCTTCCTCTCCCCTCTGCCTCTTCCCCTGCTGATATTCTCTCTTGCTCTCAAAATAAATAAATATAAATAGATAGACAGATAGATAGATAGAATGGCAACACTAGCAGACTTCCTCCTGGAGCAGTTCAGAGAATCAAATGAGCTACCACTGAAGGAAAAGTGCACAGATCTCAAAGGAAGCCCTCAGTCAACATTAGTTACATTAGAGCATTGGAAGACTAAGAACTGCTTTTCCAAAAGCACTACATAGGTGGTAGCTCTCATTTCATTATTTACCATTTACATTTACTTCTTCATTCAACAAACAGGTACTGCGAGCCCAAGCAGTAGGCGATGTGGAGATGTAAAAACTACACAATATCCCCTAGACTGCTTGCCTGGGTCTCTGCCTTCAAGACACTCCCAGTCGAATATGCAGGTCAGACAAGCAAACAATCACAGTCTCAATGAGGTTAAAGTCAAAGTTTTATAGACGCAAACACCTCCCCCACCACCCCCCCCAAAAGAACAGAAAACTGCTGACAATGCAAGGAGAATACTGGGAAGGCTTCCTAGAGGAAGTGATACTTGCGATGGAGGTGGGAGGACTGGAAAGGGTCAACACCTCACATCCCCGAGGCAGGAAGTGTCAGTCTGGCTATTTGTGTGTTTGGTATAAACTATAATGGGTCTTTTAAAATGTATCCTTTTCATCTGGGACTCCCCAGCTGTGTTACATTTCCAAACCCTTCCCTCTGACTTTTATGAGCTCCGGTCTCTAACAGGGGCCTATGTGAGGGCACATTGTTTCCTCTCATTGTGGGAGCAGTGGGCTACACCGCTCAGATTCTCCAGGAGTTCCCCAAAGGCCTCTGAGGAGGGAACGGGAGATGCGGTCTGGAGATCCAGCGACAGTTCAATGTCAGCCAGAGCTAGCTAGCTATTGAGCACTTACTACATGCCAGACTGTGCTCTAAGTGCTTTACCTGTATTAACCTGCCCAGTCCCACAAACAACTCGGTAGTGCCAACATCCACCAAAGCCATTCGCATCCCTGTGTTACAAACAAGAACAGAGATCGGTCTGTGACCACAAAGCCACACGGCTAGTAAGTGGCAGAACCAGAATTCAAACACCAAACCGTGTGACCTGGGAGAGACTGACAGTAAGTCTTACCAGAAGCAAGAATATAAATCAGGCCTTAGCACCACATTAGAGAAAGGTGTGCTGTTCTAGAATTTGGGACTTCTGTGGGATGCTGGCAGTATCCGCTCCTCTTAGCCTGAGAACCACATTAGCATCGTGATCCTGCGTGTGAGACACTTCTGCCTTGCCCACTGTGAAATGACTAAGTCGCTAATAAAAGCAATGAGTCTCACCATGACTGGTGCCAACCCCAGTTTCTAAGTGCCAATGGCCTGTTGGCTTTTCCCACTGACTTTACTGCATGGCTCTAAGCAGACAAACCACCCAGACTGCTGCAAATGTTACTTAGAGAAGAACACGTGCCAGGAGCAACAGGAAAGAGGGGCCCACCCTCATTGCAGATGGAGCTTTCCTAAGTAAATCCATCCTCCAAAATAAGTTAATTATTCTTACCAAGGATTCTCATGAAACTTGCAGTTGCCAAGTACTTCAAGATCAATTTCACGAGCATTTCCCTGACCGGCTCTATAAGATTGTATTGGCCATTTTACAGAGAGTTTCAGTGGCTTGCAGGGCTGTGGGGGTGCAGGTACTCACAGGCGGCCTCAAGGTACTCACAGGCGGCCTCAAGGTTCAAAACCACTCAGGTCCAGTGTGCCAAATCACTAGGCTGGCTGGCAAAAAAGGACCTACTTGCATTTTGGTTTCTCACTTGCCAGATCTCAGAGGACTATGGATATCGAGACATTTTGTTAGGACTGAAAGGAGCATCAGCCAACTTTTTAACTCCTAAAAATCCAGAACAGGCAAAGCGGGTAAGGAAATAAAATCAACAAGAGGGAATATCCTAAACCACAAATCCTTCACGATCACCAAGGAGTGGGTATACCTAAAGGTGTCTTTAGCATGGGGCTTGGGAGTCATGAAGACATGGGGCCTCGTTCACCACTTACTAGTGGCATGAACAGGACAATTACCCTACTTCACCAAGCCTCAGTGTCCCTCACATGCAATGAAGATACCACCATCCCTACACAGCCAAAGCTGCTACCTACAGACTATTTTATAAACAGAGGGAGAAAAAGGTGTCTTCTGGGTGGGAGAATTCTGAAGGAAAAAAAAAAAAAAAAAAACACACCCCCTTCCCTGGCCCCACCTGCACAACTTTGCACCCTCTGCAAGGGCTCATTCTAAGAAATTCATGAGAAAGTGTGGGCAGAGTTAAACAACCTTGAGGTTTAGTTCAAGCCTCACTCCCTTGCAGAGGCCTGTCCAATCCTCCGGAACAGACCCTCCTACAAAATGCTCCTTGTGCTTCTGCACAGTTCTCCTTGTCAAATACTTGTTTCTTCTGAAAAGGTTTGTGCTCTGTGCCAGTCATCTTAGACCAACTGTCAGCTCGGTCAAGGTTGGGCCTAGATCTCTCGCGGTCAGCTGCTGTAAGCCCTGAGTTCAGCACACCGTCCAGCACGCAGCAAGCTCTTATTGAATAACTCATTAAATAAACAGGTGTGGTTGGAGACAGGGCTGACGGAGATGCCCTCCTACCACACCCCTCCTGCCCTGAAGATGGGCTGATTCGTCCACTTACTCATGCCCATTCAGCCTATCCATGGCCACCAGATTCCAAACCTCAGGTTGAATATAAATCCAGACGGTCTACCTCTTTTTTTTTTCAGCTTGCTTATGTCTACTTTTAATTTATAGTACAGATGGCATTTATTCACTCAAACAGTAGATGTTTGCTGAGTAGCTCATCTCTACCAGGCAGTTTTCTAAGAACTAGTCGTGTAACCCTGAGCAGAGTCATGGAATTTACCTTCTTGTTGGGGGAGATAAACTACAAATGATTAAACAAATTAACAAGAAAATTTCAGGTCATGATGAATACATGAAGAAAATTAAAACAAAGTGGCATATTAGAAAATAACTGTGGAAGGGGAGATGGTGACTTTCTATTGAGAAGTTGGGAGGGTACTCTAAGTGACAAAACATTTCCAGCTATGCAAAGATATTAAGAAACAAGATCCCCTCTGACAGAGGGGACAAAAGCAAGTACAAAGGCCCTCAGGCCACTGAGCTTGGCACATCCATGGAACAGAAAGCAGGTTACCATGACTGGAGCACAGTGGGAGAGGGGCTGGTGGTGAATGTGGGGCAGTGGGCAGACTTCATACCACATAATGACTTGCAGGGAAATGGGGTACAGAGTGATTCTAAGTACAATGGGAAGCCATCGAGGGGGGGAAGGGGTTAAGAAAAGGAATGGATAATCCTGCCTTTATCTTAATAAAATCACTCCAGATGGTCTGTCAAACAGGAGTACAAGTGGGAGGCCAGGTAGGAGGCTGGGAAGGAGGCTGGGAATCTGGGCTAGACATAAGGCTGGTTTAGACTGAGATGATAGCTGGGTACCAAAAAAAAAAAAAAATGTAAGGCATCATTTAGAGATAAAGTGACAGAATGTGTTGTTGGATTGTAAGTGAAGACAAAGAGAAAAATCAGCCTTGATATAACCCAGAAGAAAAGAAGGTACAATGTTTCTCTTTGACTAGAGTGGATCTACAGTGGATCAGCCCCCACGGGCTCATTTAAACCGCACAACTCTGAGAAGGAGGTAACTATCGTCCTCTCCCACTTAACAGATGGACCAACTGAGGCTAAGAGAGGTTAAATAACTAGCCCAAAAGAAGCTAGGATGTGGGCCTCCAGTGATCTGTGCCTCTCAAGAGTCCACAGAGTCTGGGATCCCATTCCAGGGGAAGTTGCAAAGTCATACTGCCTGCATAAAGCCCTTCCAGGGATCTAAGTCCTCTGATGGTAAATAAAGCATTCTTTGAGCTCAGTGGGGCTGAAGAACCACGCTGCGAAATCCAAGGGCAGGTGTCACGTGCAATCTGTTGCACAGTGTTCGCCCAGAGTTATTTCAGCCCTGTGAGCTCACATGCCCTGTGAAGTGATGGGATGTGACAGGGCCCACACCAAGGGGACCCTACCCTCAAAGGAGCAAGCTGGCCGTTGTTCTAGCAGTAATGGCAGTGCTAGTTGTTTCGAGCAGCTCTTTCCCACTGGAGCCACTGCCAGTTTCTAAATCCGGACAGTCAATGACAGTGGTTCACACTTTGGCTATGGTGGCAGGTGGAAATGAGCGTTGAGTGTGAGGACCTAAAAGACCTACAGCCCAGGCTGACCCACCTGGGAGGTGCTGGGCCTTATAAAGTTTTTTAACTCTTTGAGCCTCCGGCTTCTTCTTCTCTGAAACATGGACAACAAAACCACCAATGTCACAGGGCTCTATGAGGATTTACGTGAACGACCGTGGAAGAGGCTTTGTCCTGCAGGGCCCATGAAAATGACTCAGTAAAAACTCAGCATTATCATTCTCCTCCTCCAATACTAAAAAGAACGAGACACTGTCTTCAGTTCCAGCCCTCCTGTATCCCGAGGAGAGGTGAGCTGTGGAAGTCCTTGTGAAAGTCTGTGGATTTTAAATTCAGAGCATTCTGCAATAGTTCTCCAATGCTGCAACCAAGAGATGGGCATCTACCACAAAATCCCTGGCTTCATCCTAAACTCATGGTGTCTACATGCATGGGACAAACTGTGAAGATACCAGAGCTTGCTAACTTTACAGCCTTGTGAACGTGAAGCAATCACATCTTTAGAGCTACAAAGTTGAAAAGGCTTCTCTTTTATTAAGAGAAACAAAATGAAACCCCAGGCAAATGAGTTTGTCTGGGCTTTAGGTGTCTCATCTGTAAAACTACAGTAATACCTTCCTCCAGGAGTGATGTAAAGACTAAGCAAAATAACTCATAAATGTTACCTTCCCTCTGCTTCACCCTCTCCCCAGTTCGGTGTAAGGAAGGACAAGCAGTTAGAGTCTGAAGGTTTCCAGGAGTCAAGTAGCGGCTGAGATGGCCAGTACTTGAACAGCACAAAGTTAACTTCCATAGGGTTCTGTATGTGCCATGAATCAGACTAAGCTGAGAGTCATAAAAATCCCCCAGAGAGATATAAACCAAAGTAGGAACTCATAAGACACCTTCTCGTTCCTGCCTACTGCTAAAGACCCTATAATTTTTAATTATAAAAAAGCATATTTGTAACATTCCTTTGGTTTTTCCATGAGTGTTGATTTTTTGCACACCCTATCTCATCTACTAATGTCACAGTCCAGCAGGGGCAGGGCAGCTGTTTCCGGTCTGTTTTACAGGTGTGGAAACCAAGACACAGAAAGGCTAACTGATTTAACTAGGGTCACACAGTGAGTCTATAAATGAGGTCTGACGAGAATGCAGGTTTCCTGGCTTCTAGTCTACCTCCTTCTCAGCCACACCCTATCAGGCATGTTCCTGGAAAAAGAGCTTGCTTTGCTCCTTTAACTTCAATGAGTGTTAGGAGTTGTAACTGAGCTAGTATGCCTGGACGGTCCAATCTCTTACATTTCTGCAGGTGCTCATGGTAATGACAATGATATGTAATAATCATGCTAAGTGCCCTGCTGGGGTCTATGGCCGAATCCAGGCCTGCTGCCTTTTCTGGTGGCAAAGTGACCATATATCCCTGCCTTTATTTTTCTTGTGTTTCCTCTGCCATTTACTCAGCTCTCTAAAATCTTGCTATTTAATGAAGTCACTTAGATGCGAAGCATCATCACCCCTTGGGAGCTAGTGAGAAATACAGACCCTCAGTTTTTACCACATAGTTTCTAACTCAGAATCTGCATTTTAACATGATTCCCAGGTGATCTGTAGGCACATTAAATTACAAATAAGCACTGCTCTCAAGAACTCAGTATGTGTTCAATAAACAGTCAATCCAGAATTTGGGATATTGATAAAATACCCATTGTGGCTGTTAGGATGCGATTTCTGAGTTGCTTCCATCTTCAAGTATCTATTCATTAATTTCACCAGCATTTAATTATGGTACCTGGCATATAATAGGCACAAAATTAATTATCTATACAGCAAATGGGTTAATTTTTTAGCCCATTAATCCCTGTGTGACTCCATCTCCCCTTTCTCTTCATGCTCCTCTATTCTGGAGAATCCAGTGAATTAGTCAGTATACGTGGAAGTCTTAGAACAGTGCCTGGCACATAGTAAGTGCTCAAGAAGTCTCAAACATCATTATTAACAGGCCCTGAAGGTAGCTACTTTCAAAACTGGCCACTTTGACTTTGAGAAGGAACGTGTAACATGGGCCACCTTGGATCTTTGTGGGAATGCCACTTGAAGGAATATAAACTTATCTTTAAAAACAGACCCTCTGAAGCCTGCTTTGTAATGTACAGAAAAATTATTCCAGTGGATTCCAGGAAAATGATTAAGTGTCCTGGAGAGGTGGGCTGACAGATTATCAGTGTTGGTATGTAAACTATGTTTGGCATAGCAGTGAAAAGCAAAGTACTTCCTCCTATCTGTATCTGCCTCTCGTCTTACTTTTGATATAAAGATAAGAGGCCCTGAGGTAATGGATCATGGTGGTGGAGAATGGCTTGATGGACAGGCGTGCTCCATCTACTCAGATACTTCTGGTTCAAAGGTAGCTTCCAAAGTTAATGAGCCTGCACTTGCCAACCGTGTCTCCTTCCTCGTGCCTTGCTTCTTTCCCACTAGACTGACTTTGCTCCGGCCATTAACCCATTCCTGTAAGAGACCTTCCCACTTCTTTTGCTTCCCATCCTTTCCACATCAGCTCAAATCCATCCTACTTCCTATCACCCATGTTTCAGCCTGGGGTCTTTCCTTCCCCACATACTTGGCAGCGAGGTATTGTTAGTCGATTTTTCTTTTTTAATATCCCCCAAGTTTCACTAAAACTCCCACCAGCGCAGGGATTGCAAGTCACAGTTCTATGAGCTCTCCCATATGCCTATCCTGGTCCCTCGCACCGAACAGTTGCAGGGCTTGTGGACTGCACCAGCTCACTTTAGAAACAGCTGAAAGAAAGGCAAGAGCTTTCATATGTATATCCAATCACTTTTAATAAAATAATTGCATTTCTATTTAAGAAACAAAACATTCAAGAAACAAAATCTGCTTTCAGTATCTTAAGCTGCATTTATTTTGCCCGTGCTAAACTTATACCGGGTCATTTTCCCGGATGATCGAAACATCTTATTTTCTGCTCACTCCTTCTCCCATCAAATCATAAGAAGACCTTTCTCTGAAGCAAAGTGCTAAATTATATATAGGGCTGTGCATCACCAACCTTTAGTGCTAAAGGCTGCGCAACTTGCTTTTTTGGTACATTAACCATCACAACAATGTGATGACATCGGCACTATTATTGTCCCCAACAGCAAGAAGAAACAGGCTCCAGGAGGGTGATTTACTCAAGGTCACAGAGTTAGGAAGCAGTGGGGCCAGTGGTACCTATATCTGGTTACCATAAGAACCTATGGGTATGCTTACCATAATGCTCTGTTGTCACTGCTTCAGTTTCTTTTATCCTTCAGAATCACTGAAAAGGTGATCTGGCAAATTGATACTGGTTGGCTATCTGATGCAAAAAAGCCAATTCAATGAACACTACTCACAGGAAAACTACCTGTAGGGCAATTCAGCTCAGGCTATAAAAAAACACTCTCTAGGCTGATTTTTGGCATAAAATGTCAAGGACAAAATAAATTTTTTGCTGATTAAAAGAAAAAACTCTCTGTGGCAGCTATTAAATTTTGCAGCTTAAGAAAGGGGGCATTCATCAGAGTTGGCTCTTTTTGGTCCTTAATCATAATGCCTGAGCTCCTATTAGTTTTAGAAAAACAAAAAAGTAATTTTTTTTTCTCAGTGTGTCAATAGAATGCAGTCCTTCCCAAAACAAAGTAAAATAAAAATGAGGCATTAAAAAAAAAAAAAAAAGGCTTGAAGAGAACCAGTTCTACCCTTTGACCCTGTGCGTTGAACCATCATTTCCAAGATGTTTCGAACCATTTTTGTCCTGTTACTTACTCTCTAGATATTTCTGTCTTTTGTAAGGAGTGTCAGCTAAAAAAAAAAAAAAAAAAAAAAAAAATTATCAAGATATACATTAACATTGGTTAAGATTGCTCTTTCAAGACTCACGGGTTTTATTTCCTTGGCAAATTTATCTGTTTTAACACGAATGGTTAAAGATACTTCTTCACGCTGGCCTTCGTCTCCTGGCTGGAATCTACAACACCCACAGAAAAAAAGCCAACTTGGCGACCGCTGGCATTGTCTGTCCGCAGATCTGCAGTCCAGGATGAGGCCTCAGGACACTCCGCGGAGCCCTGGGCCAACCGGGAAACCGTTCCACACGCTCAGCCTCGAGCCTCACTACTTGTGTGGGCAGCATTTGGCTGGCTCTCTATTTACACAAACTCCCTAACGGTCTCTGGCACCACTGACGTCTCAGAGGGAGGCACAGTACATAGAGTGTTTCACATGAAAATCTTTAAACAAAAGGAATTAAAGAAAATCCCTGTTTAATAGTAAGTTTTTACCAAGCT
This sequence comes from Lontra canadensis, assembly GCF_010015895.1. Classification (NCBI taxonomy): domain Eukaryota; kingdom Metazoa; phylum Chordata; class Mammalia; order Carnivora; family Mustelidae; genus Lontra; species Lontra canadensis. The sequence continues at coordinate 1,336,958 of NW_022631152.1, read as the reverse complement.
CCTAAATTCTCTAGAGCATGTGAAATATTAACTTTCCCCAAAAGGGAGCACAGAGCTCGCCTTGTTTCAATTCATACGGTTGGGTCACAAATGCTCTAGAAAGTAGCATGACTCGTGCTTGAGAACCTACTGAGAGTCTTCAAAAATAATGGTTAAAAAAAACAGCATAGGGTCTGGAGTCAAACAGACCTGTGTTCGGATTCTGATTGTGACACTCTCCAAGTCTCAGCTACTTAGTTTACAAACTGGGGATAAAGGTGGGATCGACCTCATTGGATTGTTGTGATCCTTACGGGGTATAATACGTCTATTCATAATAAGCATTCAGGGTGCGGTGGTGGTGGTTGAAAACACAGTCAGCCTTCCACCATCCTAACTTGTGGAGGAACCCTTCAGCACGACGTACAAATGGGTGCATCACTAACAAAAATTCCTAAAACCTCTTCCTGCTCCAACCTGAGCGTCACCTGGCTTCACCACCACCCAAGTCAGAGTTAACTCCAAGGGCAGCCACAAGGGGGCACTAAATAAGAGTCACAGAGAGGGGTTGACGGTGGAGATTCCCAGCTTGGGGCTGGCTTTCTCATCTTCTCTGCCCTGCACTAGGCGAGCAAAACAGTATTAAGGGATTCTTTCCCCACGCTTAGTCCCCACCACCTCAGCCCCAGAAGTTCCCAGATAATGCCAAGGCAGCCATTTTGCTCGCCCACATCACAGAGCCAGCAAAGACCCTGCCTGCCATAATGCACTGTGGCTTTCCCTACAAGGACGCTAGGAACAGGTGGCAACTCCTTAACAGCCCCACCACTTTTCCCTCCAGCAACCACAGCCATTTCCCGTGGCCAGGGCTCTCCCCCTGTGGTCTAGAGTTCCATCTGCCACATGGCTCCCATGTTTCTGGACAGCCAGTCCCAATTTGGCATTTTATACTCCTTCTGGACAAGGTAGAATGTTGACCGGGTGAGTAAAACATGCCACAATTATTTATTATTTTCCATCGGTTTCCATGGAGCGTAGATCACATAATCAAATTTGGGTCTAACAATACAGGATTAAATAAAATGATGCTACACTAAAATAAATTTAATGGATGTTTAATCTTGTTTACAATATTATCAAGGGAAAAATAATCATCTTTGGTAGAATGAAAAAAACAGGAAAGGTATACACACACAAAATTGAAAGTGTTTTCGCTTTGATTTTAAGATTACAACTGCTTTTAATCTTCTTTCTTCCCTTCTGCTCATTTGAATTCTCTAATCTATCTGTAACATATTCAATACCTCACTCATTAAATGAACATTGATTGATTACCTACCACATGTTGGGCTGGTGCTGACTGCCAGAATGACTACGGGGCCCAAAGCAGATTTACCATCATGGAAACCACAGTCCAGTGGCAGAGGGAGGCATTAATCAAGTAATCACATAAATATATAATTACCAACTGGGATAAGAGCCATGAAAGAAAAGTAGAGAACACCACGACCAAACACAGGAGGGGCCCCAATCTCTTCTGGTGTGAGAGTGGGCTCCGGGAAAGCATCCCGTCAGGAGTTTCATGTCAGGCTGAATTCTGGACAGAAGAACGGAAGGGGGACGGAGGAATGGGGAGAGAGCATCGCAGAGAGAAGAACAGTAAGGACACTGCAGCTAGACGGGACCCACCAACAGCCCAGGAAATGAAAGCAAGCACGTCTGGGCGCTGGGGCTGAGGGAGGTGAGGAGAGGGTGGTGGGACTCGAGGCAAAAAGCAGAAAGGAGCTTTGCAGAAGAGATGGAGGTTTTCACTCTTCTGCTTAAGGCAGGGGGAAACTTTGAAGCAGGAGAGTAAAATGATCTCCTTGGCACCGAGCACGTATTACTCCTGGCCAGCTGCCTCCCTTCTCTCCGCTCTGTCAGCAGCCCAGGAACCTTAGCTGAAGGCCAGGTAGAAGCAGAGCTGGCTAAGGAAAACGGCAGGAGGTGTGACCCGTGAGGTACCCGGAGCAATATTTGGTCTCTGGGGACTGTTTGGGAACAAAGTGTACAGTCAGTGCACGGGCAAAGGCAAATTACACTGGCACAGTGTTCAAAATTCTATTTTATCTTAAAACCTGGAACCAAGGCTTCAGAGAACAAATGGCAGGTGTATTTACATTAAACACAAAACTCATTCAGTCCTGTATTTGTGAGGCACTGGGCTCTTTTATTCCCAGCTTCACTGGGGTTTTGTAGTCTGATAGCTCTTATTACCATGTTATTAAGGCTTTTCCTCCATCCCTACCTCTCCCCCACCCCTACACCTTTCATACGTTCTCCACAAGTATGTGCCACTTGGTTTTCCACCTTGATGAGCCCTTGTGGAGAAGAGCCCGGCCCACTGAATGCTCTTTTTATCCTCTTCCCAACCACAAAGGTAGCCAGATCAGACAGATCATTTTCCAGTTATTGTTCATACTAAGAGGAAGGTTCTGGAAACCTTTCAGGGCAGTACTCTCCTTACATGGCCTCTGCAGAAGAGGAGACTGCAGGGGAGGGGAAATAGGGGAGGCATTTTTATTTCAGTTCTAAGCCTGGGAAGCAGCATAAATAGCAGTTTCTGGAGGTTGGGCATGGATTGGGAATAAAATACCCAGATCGTTGTAGGGTGTCTGACAAGGGAAAGATACCAGGAACAGAATCAGGCCTCCCAGGAGGACACTGCATGGTCCAGGGTAAGTCTGCCCATGCATGCTTAGAGGCTGAGGTCACACTATGTCTTAGCTGAAGATACAGGCCTTTGGAGTGGGAGAATTCTTCCTTGGGCAGGACTGGCCTGTATATTGTGAGATATTTAGCATATTTTGTTGGGGGGGTACCAAGTGCCCAGCACATCTCTTCCCACACAATCAACACACCCCACCCCACCAATCACTGTGACAATCAAAACGTTTCCTAGGCCAAGGAAGCAGTAGCACCTCCCGTGAGAACCATTCTAAGAATTATTCCTCCCTGCTAGCAGGCAACCATCTTCTATCTTGACGAACAGGGGTGAGGGGTGGTAGTAAATGTCATGAGCTCCAAGTCCTTAATAATAACAAGAAGTGGCTGAAAGAGCCTCATGCTCTTGCCCCACCCCAGCCTTTATTCATGTAGGTTCTTCCATTCTTTGTTCTCCAATTCTGCTGTACAAAACTCTACCGGTTCCTTAAGGTATGGGTGAGGTGAGCACTCTCCACAAAGCCTGTTTTTCTCCCTAAAATGTAACTCCGATCTCCAAACAATTTTTCCGTGCACCTTCCTGGAACCCTTACACCACCCTATGCTATATGTTGTCTGGCAGCAACTGTCTTACTTCTCCAACCAGCCTGGATGCCTATGGTGGGCTATCTCTTTGCTGTTTGAGCTCTCCATTGGCCCAGCAAGATAGTGCTGTGGAGTCAAGACCAGAGTCAGAACTGGGTTTAAATTCTAACTTTGCCACTTTTATTGTTGTGGCCTTAGGAAAGCCACTTCTTAACCACGCTGAGACCCAGCTCCCTCGTCTTGAAAAGGAAGATGATTATAATCCCTACCTTTAACCGGTTGTTGTGAGGACTTACTAAGAAAATGCTAAGCACGTATTCATAAAAGGTAGTGATGACGACACTATCACAGTGCTTTACAATTAACAACCCCCCCCACCACGTATTATCTCATGTGATCCTGCGCCAGTTTCCTGGAGAGGCTCTCCCAGACCCCATCTGTTCCTCCATGCTGTGACTGTCCGTTCTAACAGTGATCATGAGCCAAGTCACACGGAAGCAGCATGAGGAGTAACGGACTCTGTCCTGGGGAAGGATGGAGAAGGGATGAAGAGAAAGAAGGGGGCCAGAGTTAAACCATTCTTTTTTCAAATGGTTCAAACTTCACTGACCACTTTTGAACTTACTCTTGAAGGAGGATTTGGAGTTTGCCAAAGACAGAAGAGGAGCAACATTTGGTGCTTGGACGGGTGAAGAGAATGATCTGGAAAGGATCAGACTGTAAAAAGCCTTGAGATTCGTTGAAGGAATCGGGACGATCTTCCTGCCTCAGCGTACAGGTCCCTAGCTTTGCCTACCAGCAAAGCTCACTCGCTCTCTCCATGCACTCTCTCCGTCTTCTGACCTCCGACGTGAGCTGGGATGCTGGGGATGGCCAAAGCCTGACCTCAGCAGTAACCTGGAACGTACCCCCCTCTCGCTCTCCCCCTGCCTACCCTCTCCCCCAGGAAGCAAAACCACATGATAAACCAGGCAGGGCAGGTCTCTCCTTCTGGCCGCACTTGAACACACTTGAAGCCACCACAGCCTTGTAGATCTGTACCTGAAACTTCACATATAATTTGTCACAACTAAAAAGCCTGTTTTTAATAAAACATTTCCCTCTGTGCTTCACCTTCCTGAATACTCTGGTTCACATCAGGGTCCTGGTTATTCAGCTGGTGCTGAAAAAAGAGAGAGTGAGAGCTACCAGTAGACAATCGTTATTTTTTTCCTAAAAGCTTCCTTCAAAACACCTATTTTTAAAACACCCCCACAGCCTCTCAAACTTGGCTGTTGCTCGGCACATCTAACCTACAGCCCCTGACGCAGGCAGAGGGGCCTCTGGTATTTATGTTTGTTCTCAGAAGAAACAACCAGCGCCTTCCCTTGAACTTGAGGCTGCTCGGTGACAGAAGGCTCCCAGGAGAGGTGGGCTTTTACAGGGTGGTCGTGTGAGGATAGCGTTTTGAAGGACAGACAATAAAGTGCTCCTCATGTGTGAAAACCCATTAAAAGCCTCAGTGTGAACCACCTTGGCCATGCCATCATCCTGAGTTTATTATTGTCTTTTCCCTGCTCTTATCCAAACAGCCCAGACAGCTTGTTTATGAAGGGCTCCAGAGTGGCCCCTCGCAGCAAGAGAGGCGATGACAGAATCATAGGGTGTTGTGGCCGCACTGAGCCCAGCTAAGAAAACCTCAGGGGGAGGCAGCTAGACTAGCCAAGGAATTGGCTTTCTGTCTAAAATAAGCCTGCCCAGAAAGGTATGGCTGGCTGCTGAGTAGTTGCTCAATAAATCCACATTGAAGGAAGAATGAAACAACCATCCAAATCCTTAGCAACAGCTCAGTACAAGTTATCAACAGGGGACGAACCAAACTCTTCCCAAAACACACAGCAGACCTCTAATTCTAGCCTTCCTCCTCCCAAGAAATTTGTTTTTGTTTCTCAGGTTTAGGACAGGGATGACACTGAGAACTTTTGTTAAAATACGTAAGACTGGGGAATGCCTGCGTGGCTCAGTCGGGTTTGTGTCTGCCTTTGGCTCAGGTCATGATCTCCGGGTCCTGGGATCGAGCCCCCGGACAGGTATCCTGCTCAGCAAGGAGTCGGCTTCTCTCTCTTTCTGCCTCTGTCCCTTCCCACCACCCGTGCTCTCTCTCTCTCAAATAAATAAATAAAATCTTTCAAAAAAATAAAAATACTTAAGTTTCATGTGCTCCCTTAAAAAAATGTAGAAAATAGAGAAGAAAATCCTATAACCCAAAAAGCAATTTATACTCCATATGCATACATAGTTTTTCTTTTATAAATTTGTGATCATGTTGGAGATAGAGTTTTGTAACCTACATTTACACATTATGCCCTCTATCAAGCATAGAAAAATCCAGAAGCTCTATTTTCTTCACTTCTGACCAGAAGTAAAACCACACTGCATTCTGGAACGTGGAAGCTTTTTTTGAAATACAATAGTTTTTTTAAAAGAAGGAATAAAGTAAAAATAAAAATAAATGGCCCAGCCAAGTAAAATTAGGGAAGATTTGGCGTCACTACCAGCAACCTCACTGGAGTTTGCCCATTTTTCATCTGAAGGGCTTCTCCTCACACCCGAAGTTAATTTGTTTTGTTAATCTCAACCAAGATAAAGAATATCTGTGTTTCCCATGACTGCCAGAAGATCTCTCCTCCTCTGCCCTAAGTGGCAGCATTCCAAATCAAAAGAACAGGGAGATGAGGAGCACAAGCGTCAGATGAGAACTGCCCACATCATTCCCTTCCTTTAAATGGTCCTTGGCCCTGTCCAAATGAAAAAGGGGCAATCCAGCTCTGTAAGTGACAGCACCACAGACAACATCTGCAGCCTCATGTCCCTTAACCCTTCTCTCCCACCTCCTGAAATGGAAAAGGCCAGCCGCAACCATCGTCATGTTATTGCTCTTTTTTGTCTCTCTCTCTTTGTCCATGTGATTGCCCCTTGTTAGACTGTTTGTGCCTTCTGGTGAACTCCTACTCATCCTTCAGAACCCAGCCTGAAGGGACACAGGTCTTTCTTCGATTCCTTCAGACCCCTGTGCTCCCATGGCATTTTGTGAATGCTGCATTTAGAGCAGTTTTCTCCTTGCCTTATAATAATCTTCGTCTTTCCCATTAGACAAAGGGCTCCTGAGGGCAGAGATCAACACTATGTCTTCATTTATCTCTGTGTGCCCTACACACATGGCATATGGGAGGGGTCCAAGAAATGTCTGCTGAAGGAGCAGAAAAATCCAGTCCTGTCCACATGGCCAAAACCTGATACCCACAGCTTAAACAGGACTTCCTTCTCCAGCCCCCTAAGTATATCCCTCATAAAAGTTCAAGCATTCCTTTTCATGCTTTATGGCATAAACTTTTTATTCATCCAGCTTTTGTTTCCTTCTTTGCTGGAACAGCAGCCTTGGTAATTTCACTAGTCCAGACAAAATAAAAATATACCACTACCACAGTATCTCCTGATAGACATGGTAGCACTCTGATGCACAGAATGACAACCCCCAACAGGTGGGTACCCTTATCTCCATGTTACAGAGGAGAACTTGAGGCTCTGGGGGGTTATGCCAGTCCACAGGAGGGTCAAGGTTCAAACTCAGGTCTGTTTAACTTGAGAGTTTATGCCACAGGCTTCCTCAGTTAAAATCAAAACCACAGGTTTTGAAACAGCACAGAGGCTCAAAGTATCTCTCGTTCCGTTGCTGTCCCCTCAGAGCAAATAACGTTCCTGCAGTCCCAAGGTTGTAGCGGTGACAAATCACACACCACACACACACACACACACACACACACACACCCCCTCAATAACAGTGGTTCGTACAAGCACTTTATTTCCCTCTGAAACAAAAATCTAGAAGCATGCAACTCAGCGCTGGAAGGACGGCTATGCTGCACACAGGGACATGTGCTCCAGTCACTGCTCACCATCCCTACGTGGGACTCTGGTTCTCATGGTCCAACATGGTAGCACCTGTGTTCCAGGCAGACAGAAAGAAGAGTGAAGAAGAAGGGACAAAGGGTATCTACCAGCTATCTTTTAAGGAATGCTTCCAGAAGCTACCTCACAACATTCCCACTTACAGCCCACAGGCCAGAACATGGATGCATAGCCCTACCCAGATTGAAAGGGAGGCCAGTCAAAGATCTGGTGTTCTAGCATCACTAAAGAAGAGAAGAATACATCCTGTGGGAAAAAACTAACAACCTCTGCTACAAACAGGAAATTAAGGATTCCTATCTCACATTGAGGTCTTTCATCCATTTTGAGTTTATTTTTGTGTGTGGTATAAGGAAATGGTCCAGTTTCATTCTCTTGCATGTAGCTGTCCAATTTTCCCAATACCATTTGTTGAAGAGACTGTCCTTTTCCCATTGGACATTCTTTCCTGCTTTATCGGAGGAATCTAGATGTCTATCGACAGAAGAATGGATAAAGAAGATGTGGTATAGGGCGACTGGGTGGCTCAGTGGGTTAAGCCTCTGCCTTTGGCTCAGGTCATGATCTCAGGGTCCTGGGATCGAGTCCTGCATTGGGCTCTCTGCTTGGTGAGGAGCCTGCTTCTTCCTTTCTCTGCCTGCGTCTCTGCCTACTTGTGATCTCTCTCTGTCAAATAAATAAATTAAATTAAATTAAAAAAAAGAAGATGTGGTGTGTATATATACACAATGGAATACTATGAAGCCATCAAAAATATAAAATCTTGCCATTTGCAACGACATGGATGAAACTAGAGGGTATTAGGCTAAGCAAAATAAGTCAATCAGAGAAAGACAATTATCATATGATCTCGCTGATATGAGGAATTTGAGAGGCAGGACAGTGGGTCGTGGGGGTAGGGAGGGAAAAAATGAGACAAGATGGGACGGGGGGAGGAAACAAACCATAAGAGACTCTTAATCTCGGGAAACAAACTGAGGGTTACTGGGCAGTTGTGGGGAGAGACAGGTTGGCTGAGTTATGGTATAAATAAAATTTAAAAAAAACAGAAAATTAAGGAAGAACAGAATTGTGTTCTGGAAGCACTTCTGCTCTTAACCAGCAGATAGGGAACTTCAAACAACATGGAGGAAAGAAGGGAAAAGGAATTAACATTATGAATCTGTCATGCAATTAGGCACAGGGGGCCCCCACTGGGAACAAGACAAACATAGGCTTTACCCTTAAGAAATTTATAGTTAGGGGTAGAAGAGAATTTATATAGAGGTAGAATAGAAATTTCAAACCAGCCTGCATGTATTCATTTCCTAAGGCTGCCATAACAAATAATCATAAACTTTTTGGCTTAAAACAACAGAAATTTATTCTCTCAAAGTTCTGGGTACCAGAATCTGAAATCACAGTGTCAGAATCTGAAATCACAGGACCATACTTCTCCCCAAGGCTCCAGGGAAGGATACTTCCTAGCTTCTTCCAGCAGTGAGTGGCTCCAGTCATTCCTTGACTTGTGGCTGCAACACCCCAACTTTTGCCTCTGTCTTCCCATGGACTTCTCTTTGTCTTTTCCTCTTATGTCTCTTATAAGGACACTTGTCATTGGTTTTAGGGCCCACCCAGGTGATTCAGGATGATCTCATCTTGAAAACCCTTAATTATATCTACAAAGACACTTTTTCCAAATAATATCACATTCACAGTTTCTGGGGATTAGGACATGGGGAGCCACCACCCTACCCACCGTAGTTAGTAAGCTAATAGAGACCAACATCATTGTCTCTTGTGGTATCAAGGTGTCATTCAGCATCACCATTCATAATTCCTACTAATACTAAGCATAATTAATTATTTCATGGGGAGCTATTCAAAACAAGGATCATTAAACCCATGATTATATATTGTGAAGGATAACGACCACAGGGAAAAATCCAAAGGCACAAATCCTCAACTTCCTCTTGCAAGATCCTTTTTTAAAATAAGGTCACATTCACAGATTATAGGATGTAGACCTATCATTTTAGGGGCCACTATTTGAGCCACTGCATTACAGAATGGGATGAATGTCCTTATCATTCTGAAACTCTGGGTTGGTAAGTCTGCTTCTACAAGCATCTGTGCAGTGGCCTGAGTAGAAGACACTATGCTAGGCACTCTAGGGGTCAAATGGATAAGTCAGGAAGAGTCCAGAACTTATTCATAATCCAGTGGAAGGAATCAGACAAGAACACAAATGGCCATATGGGAGCAGAGCCAGGAGAAAGTCCCAACACAGAGCTCTGAGGTCCCAGGAGGTTAATTATTTAGTTCAGGAATCAGGAAAAGACTGATAGAGGAGACAGGTCCCAAAGGCTAGACCAGGTTTCGAGAGGCAAGACCAGAACCCAGCATTCTGAGACCATAGTCCACTGCCTCACCCTCGGCCACCCCCATGAGAACCTGGAACACAAGCCTTCCTTCACCATCTCTGCCCTGACAGATCTCTCTTCTCTGTTTCTGCCTAAACCAGCCAATGAACCCTTACTGTGAATACAGCCAGTGAGCTCTGTCTGAAAAGAGTACATTGTACAAATACGCTGTCTTGTTCCCTCATTACTTACACATAAATTGTGTTTCTAGCATTTGTTTTTTGCAATACGGACAGCTTCTGCAACTCACCATTATTTAGATTGAAAAATTCACCATCCACCTCATCGTTCAAGGAGCTTGGGCAGTGCCTATTAGCTATGTCAGCACTGCCGCAGAACACAAGATGTACAAGATAGAATCCCTGCCCTAGAGAAACAAAAAGGGGCCCAGTGAATGCGGCTTAATAGATGAAGTGCCCTGAATGATGATGTCACAACCTAAGTGTCTTATTAAGAGAACGTGAATCAGCACAAGAGGCCCTGTCCCTCGAGACTACTTTTCCCCTCACTCCCATATACTTTCCAACCAGGAAACGCAGTGTGGATGTTCTTTCCTATTAGAGAACAGACTTTTTTTTTTTTTTCCTGCAGCACACCAAACACTCTTAGAGATCACTGAAACTCTATGAATGCTTAAATATAAGCCCAGGAATTGAGAATGAGGAGAATAAACAACTGGAGATCACTTTCTAGCATTTCTAACATGTTTATTCCATTTTCTTCACGGTTTCATGTTGCAGTTACTCACACTGACTGACTAAAAAAAAAAGGAAAAGAAAAGAAAAGAAAGGAAAGAAAACTGAAATAAAGCTGACCCAGATATGTACAGCACCTCGCTCTGGGAAAATGTGTACAGACTTCAATACTTCACACACTTGAAAGGCGGCAGGCGGGCAAGGCTGGACACACACCGCACTTGTGTCTGAGAGTATTTAACTGCAGCAGGAAGGTCAAGTTAAGGGTAAAAGAGCTGGGGTGACCTGTATCTCACCTAAACAACCCAACCAAGGATTTCAGACCTTCCTGGGGACCCAAAGTGTTGGGAGAGGCAGGGAGTGGTTTCCAGGGGTCCTGTAATCCACCAATCACCAAATGGTATCTGAAGAGAACTCTGATACACGACTTTTCTTCAAGAGCTTTCAGATGCTGTTGTCATTAATAAGACCCACATTCACTAAAAGTGATCGCATTGGGGGTATTTTCTCACACGCGCTTACTGAGCACAGAGACAGGACAAAACATGGCGGCCTTCACTTCAGCTCAGTTTCCTCAGTGAAAACAAAAGGACCTGAGAGAGAGTTTCTATGCTAAAGTCTTATGGGGGGCGGGGGGTGGAGAGAAGGTGTAATTCAGGGTAGAAAGCTGGAGAGGAAAGAACGGTAAGGCAGGGAGGGAGAGCAAGCAGAAACAAGGTGATATATTAATTACAGAACTGTCACCACCTCACAAGAAGCTGCTGGCTGCTTGGTCACCAGGACAAGCATGTGTAGAACCCACCATGGCTCAGAACACTCTCCCCAGCTTCTGCCTCCCCCTGGCTGAGGTTCATGCATGGACCTTCTGGGGGTATCAGCCAGTCTCTATGGAGAGCTCCTGGAGAAGCTAGTGCCCACCCCTGGCACCCCACCTCACCTGAGTCCTGGCACAGTGGGATAAGGGAGGGCTTCTGTGGTATGAGTGGAGTCAGGCGTGGGTGCTGACGCTGCTGGGTTCAATGGCAGCAGCAGCTACAGAAGCTGAGCTATAGGCTTTGTCCCAAAGACTGAGGCGGAGGGAACAACAGTGAGCCCTCCATAGAGCAAGGAGCCTAGGGCCCAAGAGGCAGGCAGGGGAGCCATTCTAGGGAGAGACATGATCTGGGTCCCCTCCACCTGTCTGTGGGCAACCTTTATTTTTTGTTACTGAAGATGGTTCTTGAATAGTATGTACATCTTCTTCATATACACATCGATATAGAAATATGGGGGAAAAAACCTCTGGAAAGTTATTATATTAAAATGTTAACAGTGTTTATCACTGGAGTAGGAATCCCTTTTATTTTTCTTCGTTTTTGTTCATCTGCATTTTACACATATAACAAAAAAATAAACTGTGTGCCAAAAAAAAAAAAAAAAAGGTCCTCACATAAAAAGATGTTGTGAATCACAGGCTTGAGCTTGTGAGCCATGAAGGAGTCAGCATTTCTATAGACTCTTTCCAATTGTGACTTTACCCTTTTCTTTGCCTCTCCTCCTCATTGATAAACAAAAGGCTCCGTTACTTTACAAGGGAGACTTGCTCTGTGGCAGAGACGTGTTTTTGCAGTAAAAGACCTGAGTATGAACTGCATATCTGCCAACTCTTGACCCCATGATCTCAACAAATCCAGACCTCAGTTTCCTTATCTGTAAATTGGGGATGATAATGAACGTGCCCTGTAGAATTGTTCTGAGGATCCAGGGTCATAATCTACACCCAGATCTTCTGGAAGCAACAACGTACTATCGACACATTAGATAGTATCTTCAAGCAGCAAGAAAGATCAGAAGTTGGAGATGCAGGAGAATACAGATTTGGAATATGGGAGGATTTTCAGATTTGTAATAAGACTGAGGAGCAGTAAGAACAGATTTCTTTCTCCTGCCCCGATCCCAGGATGATGAGAACTGCCTAAGATCTAAGACAAGTTCTGAGCGCCTTCTGTCGAGAATTTAACCTGAACTCTGGCCACTTTGCCCACTGCTAGGCACTGAAAATATTCTTAAGGGTTCACCCAGGTTTCAGAGGGGCCTCAAAGATTCACTAAAATTTTGGAACTAGCAGGAGCTACAGCTTAAAATTTCACATTTTATAGATAAGAAAACCAGAGGTCAGCCACCTACACGGCATGAATTACCCAAGGTCACATATCTGTTGGTGGCAGAGCCGTCTTTTGTAAACATAGGATAAACAGCTTTCACTTGAGTGTAATGTGCCTGGCATGTATTACACCCCTGACATTGTTGGTTTCACTTAAATTTTTTTAAGTTAACTCTAACCCCACCCAATATGGGGCTCACAACCTCAGGCTCAAGAGTCACATGCTCTACCAACTGAGCCAGACCAGGTGCCCCTCATTTTCATTTTTACAACAACTCTATGACATGAACATCCACACTCCCTTTTCAGAGAGGGAAACTGAGACTCAGAAAGCTTCAGCAATTTGCCTGAGGTTGCACAATAGAGCCAACAAGAGGGCACCCAAACCCACGTTCTTCTCCTGTTAGACTCCATCTCTGGCGAATCCCCAAGTCCCTATCCAATGTGCTGCTAGGCCACCAGAGGCCTGGTCGAATAAGAACCACCTTCCACCTAGAAAGTCCTAGGTCTATGAGACCCGACCTCATTTCCAGCATCAATCAGACCTGGGGCATCTAGACGTGAGCATTATGGAGAGTTGTTCATAATTGGTGGAGTTCATGTTTTGTTTTTAACAATACTACCTTTTTTTTTTTTAAAGATTTTATTTATTTGTCAGAGACAGCGCAGGCACAAGCAGGGGGAGTGGCAGGCAGAGGAAGAAGCTGACTCCCCACCAAACAGGGAGCCCTATGCGGGACTTGATCTCAGGACCTTGAGATCTGAGCCAAAGACAGACATCTAACCAACTGAGCCACCCAGGCATCCCTAAAAGTAATTCTTATTTTCTCTTCTCCTAAAATCCAGCCAAGGGACAACAGCTGAATACTCCTTTCTGGGTAAGTCAGTTTGGTTTCCTTCTGGTCTTCCCTGAATTTAATTTTCACAACCTTCCCCCTCTGCCTTTGGCTCTGGATGAAGTGACATTGCAATATTCGCTTGTATTTTGATTTGAGCAAGTTTGTGGCTTTTCTTCTGACAAAATAATAATAACAATAATAATAAAGTTTCATGTGTAACCAAAAGAGGGTTTTCTCTTTTTGTGTGCACATGCCTCAGCGGCGAGCAAAATGGAGAATGCTATTTTAGAAACTTAAAATAAAACTAAAGCACATATGTTCTGTAAAAGGCATTGTTTGACAAGATCAAGTTACCTCAGGAAAGAGAAGTGATTTCACTAACTATGCCTCTCTTGAACATCTGAATCTCCCCCATGACTCTGGCAGAAAAGGTGGGGGTGCAAGGGGTTAAACCCCACCCAGGTGCATCTGGGTAATTACTCTCTGGACACTTAGTAAAAAGCTGACGCGGCAACGCTTAAACTTGGTCAGGCACAGGAGGGGTTAAGGGAACTCACACAGCTGGATTTGCATTTAAGAGAAATCCAAGGAACAGACCTGAATGTCCACAAGCTGTGTGAGATTCTTGGAAGGGTCACTCCAGGCATACACAAAATGTCTTTTACACACACATACACACACACACACACACACACACACACATCTTGATAGCACATGTGCTCCTGAGATTAAACCATATGTCTCCAAAACGATCTTGGCTCTCTACAAAAGAGGACAGGGGAGGAACGATCACTCCTGCAATCAGTACCAAAGAGGGGGTCTCAGGTTATCAGTACCTGTATCTATGAGGCTGAGCACATGTGGGAACAGGCAGTTTACTCTAAAATGTGCATCGAGGTGGATGGATTTTCATCACCCGTTTGTTTTGGTCAACATCTAGAAAAAGGCCTGGAAGCAATCCCATTTGCCAAGATCTGTTCTTCTCCATACTACAAGGGCGTTGTATTTTACCTGTGCTTAGACGAGATCTACAGGAAAAGACAAGAATCCAGATTCTCAAAGGGAATGGGAAGGTTTGATTACATTTGGCTAACAGATAATAACTATAATATTCTCTTGCATACATAGTCTTAATGTTGTCAAATGCATTACTTTAAGTATGAGTAATTTAAATAACAGTAGCTTGAGAAATTGCACTTCAAGTTATGGCAAAATTTGCTCATTTTTCTTATGAGACCATTTGGCTGTACCTTAATTTCTGAATCCAGTTCCTTTTTCTAATTTTATTTTATTTTATTTTATTTTGGTGGGGGGGAATTAAGAGTATTGTTTGATCCAGTAATTCTTTTTTTCTAATTTTAAATTATACTGTCATTTTCACTCTCTTCATCCTAAGCACAATCAAGGCCAAGCCAGGATATCAACAGGAGTTTTTCCACAATGTTGCAAGTCAATTATCACCTACCCGTTGTCATAACCCAAATAACAAATCGTAGAATCTTGTGATAGTTTTTTCTATTTTCAACTTGACTAATATTTTCGTATTTTATTACTTTTAGATCTACATCCCCTTTTACACACTGTATGTCAATTAATATAAAATCACGTACACTGTTGCATTCTATTAGCATTAAAAAGATTAGTTTTTTCCCACATAGAGATCAATTTTTAAAATACTAAATATTCATAAATTCAAGAGCTTAATACACCCTGTGCCCTACAACTATTCTCATTATTCATTCATTTTTAAAAATGTGCTTTCTTCCTCTAGAATTCCTTGAAGTTAAGAAGATTCATTTATTCTCATCAGGCCCTAACACAGAATTGCAATTCTTTTCACCTTTATGATCCACACTTCCCCAATCTTGGCCATAAAAGTCAGGTACATTTATTAAAGAAAATTTTGAAAATCTAGAAAGCCATAAAGAAGAATATGAAAATAAATCATAATCTCACCACCTAATTTTAAAATGTTAATATGTTGGTGTATGGAAGTCCATAGTGAGGCAGAGTATTTGCAAAAAAGTTTTTCAATTAAAAAAATAATAAATTCTAAAGTTTCAAAATTTTAAATCCCCGAATATGCATTTAAAACCAATAAAGAGTTTCTTTCTATAGGACTTGTAGAATCTAGCAGTTGGAAATTGTTTTAAAGACTCCTAGATCAACCACACCCTTGAAACCCCGTGGTTAAGGATTTGGTTGTGAAAGACTCCAGCAGGATCTGCCCTTTGCCCTTCTCTGCACCACAAGAGACTCTCCTCCCCTGTCCTTTTGTCTCTGGGCGAGGTGGCTGAGTGGGTGACAGACGACAGGGTCCAACAAGGGGAGGCTGACGAGCTACAATAATCAAGGGCTGAGACAATGGGCTGATGTGAGATCCCATCAGCAGCCTCTAAGAGCTGGTTAAGGCTGTGTTGCAGTTTGCTCCCACCGCCATAACAAAGTACCACAGACGGGGGGACTGAGACAACAGAAACTTATTTTCTCCTATTTCTGAAAGCTAAAAGGCTCAGATTGAGGTATCTAGATCAAAATTTTCTTCCAAGACCTGTCTCTTTGGCTTGCAGATAGCTGTCTTCTCTCTGTATCTTCAGCTGGTCCTTTCTCTGTGCATGTCTGTGTCTTAAACCTCCTCTTCTTATAAGGACATCAGTCATATCAGATTAGGACCCTGCCTAATGACCTCATTTTAACTTAATTTCCTCTTTAAGGGTCCTACCTTCAAGTATAGCCTATTCATTCATAGTAAACTCTGTGAATTACACTGAAAACGTTGCCTATCCCAAGGCTTCCTTCTTTTCTCTTCAACTAGATAATAGAGAATGCTTGTAAACCCGGGATAAACTCCTCTCTGACATCTACAGACTCAGACTACGCATATTAAGAAAAGCCTTGAAGGCTAATCCTTGAAAGCATAACTTGAATTTATCATGGTCTGGATGCTTTAGCAAAAGGACACCATGCCACAAAGAGGTCCTTCCATACTCCCACCTTCGCACTCGTCTTCCTTCTCTGTGCTTTACCTCAGCACTGAGAACACTGTGCTGCAATCCTTTGGCATTGATCTTCACCCTCACTAGATTGCTAGCTTCTTGAGGGCAGGACGTTAGGTCTCGTATGCCCACTAGCTAGCATAATGTGCATCTCAAGAGAACTGTCTTCATCAATAAACGGATGGAAAGAAGTGTATGTGTTACTTAGAGCAGGAATTATTTGGAACCTCAGAGAAGCAAAACACAGAATGAGAAAGATGAATTTTGTGCCCTTCAGAAAGCACAATTTAAAAAAAGAGCTGGGCACCTGGGTAGCTCAGTAGGTTAAAGCCTCTGCCTTCGGCTCAGGTCATGATCTCAGGGTCCTGGGATCGAGCCCCGCATTGGGCTCTCTGCTCTGCAGGGAGCCTGCTTCCTCCTCTCTCCCTACTTGTGATCTCTGTCTGTCAAATAAGTAAATAAAATCTTTAAAATAAATAAATAAAGAGCTTTGACTTCAAAGTAAGGCAAGTGTATTTGGAGCTTCTTTGGAATTAAAAATTGTATTTGGAATCAGACTCTGTTCATTGATTTGAGAGAAAATCTTCTCACTAAAACAACTCAAAGACATTATTAGAATTTAAAAAGTGGAGTAATTTTTACAGAGTCCCTCTGGCTAGCTAGAAACCGCATGCACATCCAAGAGCATTGCCTGCCAGGCAACACACTGCTATTCCCTCATCTGTTCCAGCTACCTACACAGGAAACCGGCTTCGGAAAGGAATTAAGTCGGGGGTCAGTGGGAGCCAGACAACAAGATCCAAGGCCAAATGCAAAGTGGCTGTGTTACAGCTTCTGCAGACCCGTAGGCAATCCACTGCTGGTTAAGAACCCTTGCTGGAATCAAGGCAGAGAAGGGCAAGTGCGGAACCCACACGACAGGCATGTGTGGCCATCGTTCCTCAAACCAGGAGGAGCTGCTGCTCCTTCATCAAGCCAGTCTTCTCAACACCAACTCTCCCGCAGCAATGTAGAGTTGCTAGCTTCCTGTGGGCCAGGAGCTGTGCCAGATCCTGGGGGACCGAGAAGCCACACCCCATGGGCGTCTACTCTGGCTCTGCCACTTCCTAACTGTGTGACCCTGCGGTTCGTGTAACTCCCCTGTGCCTCCATGTCAGGCGGTAAAACAAGGGTAATAACAGGACCACTGCCTCCTCAGGGTGGCGTGCGGATGAAACAAGTCCCTGTCTATCATGTGTATAAAGAGTGAGGGCGCACAGGAGAGCTGCGTGTTAGCTATTATCACTAATTGTCAAATGAAAGAATTCATATATATTTAAATTCTCAAAAATTACATTTCAAAACATAGGTATATAATGAGATTCGAATTAATATAGAGTAGTCCCCCCCACTTCTCCATGGCTTCATTTTCTGTGGTTTCAGTTATCCATGGTCAACCGCCAGAACCAGATGACCCCCCACCGTGTCGTCACAAGATCAGGAGGAGCCTGACACAACGTCCCTTCATCCCCTCCCTTCATCTCATCATACAGCTGCTCTACCCTCCTACATCCTCACGAGAAGGGTGAGTACAGTGCAAGATACTGAGAGACCACATTCCCATAACTTTTATTATAGTATACTGTTATATTTGTTCTATTTTATTATAATTATATATAAAATATATATATATAAAATAATATAATTGTCATTTATCTCTTACTGTGCCTCATTTATAAATTAAGCTTCATCATGGGTAGGTGTATATAGGAAAAAACATAGTGTATGTAGGGTTCAGTACTATGGTTTCAGGCATCTTGGGATATATTCCCCATGGATAAGGGGGAGAGACTCCTGTGTAATGTGTATGAACAGAAAATAGACCAGTAGTTCCCTCTTAGATTTGGGATGAGAGACTGTTTCATTTTTATCTCGTTCTCTATATAACTTGCTTTCTATATAACTTGTACTATAAAAAAGTTTTATTAGTATTAATAACACAGGCCTCAGTTTCCTAATCCATAGGATGGAGAAAGCACTGCCTGTTCTCTAAGACGCCGTGGCTCTCACCGTCCACAGCCTTGCCCTCTGATACACGGTGATCAGAGGTGCAGCCAAAGAAAATTAAATCTCACACAGCTACTTTTCATTTCCATAATGGTAAAAATGTCCTCTTAGAATATCTTCCTTCAAACCAAATCAGAGCCAGTGGTATGCATGGGAATTAGTATAAACAGACTTCTCTTACAAAGTTAATTTCAACAATGACAATCTCATTGAATCCTAAATCCCTCGATACCTCTCCCAGCCCCAGATTACGTGGTGACAGACGGTTACTAGAATCCAGAGGAAAGAAATAACACTCTCTTTAAAGGAAAAACAAACAACAAAAAACTGCCATATGCTGTCCATTCTGCTGTTTAAATGATTTGCCCTTTCCTGACACTGGGAGTTCCCCCACCCCCTCACCTGGTTTGATATTAAAAACCAAGAGTAACAGCTTATGGTTTCAGCAATGTTATAGTGGCATTAAAACGGCTTCCTTCAATCCTACATGTAGAAATTAGAAGGATGTTGTGAATCCAAGCAAACAGAAGAAAATGACTATATAGTGGACAAACAAACAAACCAACCAACAAAAACAATTCCCTTCCTCCTCTCCCTGTTAAATTCCCTGCTAGACCCCGGTCATGCAAGTGCAGCTCGGTTTCCCGCTGCCAGTGTTGACCCATGACCGTGAGGGCCCTTTAGGACTCACAACCCCATCCCTGACAGCAGGGTCGAAGCATTGTTGGAAGGGGGCCTGGGTTGGTAAAATGTAGGGCCCTCTACAAACTGGCAAATGTAGGAGGCACAAAGGGGGAAAGATGTTCAAGGCACAGAAGGACACCAAAAGCAGAGATTCCAGGGTGTGTGGATGGTGAGGCCGCCGCTAACAGCGCTGGGTTTGTGGTCGGGGGCTCTGGGAGGCGTCTGAGTGCCACATACCCAGGCCTCTGTGTGCAGCTGCCATCAATCAAATCACTGAAAAACTTCTGAATGTGCATCTTGTGGAGAAATGCAATGAGCCAGAAGCAAGAGAGGCTGGTTAGAGAGGCAAAGTAAACACGGGACTCTCGGACCCTCGGAGGCCACCGGTCCACACCCCAGACCTGCACATAGCAGCCTGACCTGGGGGAAAGGGTGCTGGAGGGAGCAGGTGGCATATGACTGAGTGTTGGCCCCCCCTGGGCCTTCTCCGTGGGTGGCAGGGGTACTTTCTGTACCGTTTCCATAGAGAAGCACAAACTTTCCAGGAGATTGATGAACGTCATTTCTCCATCAGAGGACAGGGAGATATTTTTGTCCTGTTTTAGGGTGGGCAGATCGTGAAGTCCCAGAAGTTAGGCAGAGGGACCAGGAAGAGCGGAATCCAAACACAAGACTGCTCTGGGAAGCCTTCCCTGACCTCCTCAGCGGAAACCCTTCTCTTCATGAGAACGATCCAACAAAACTTACCTCTTAGGAACCTCCTGTGTTCTCCTTCTCTCTCCTCCCTCCTTCCCTTCCTGTCTCTCCCTCTCACTGTTTCTGGGGTCTCCCTCCTTCTCCCACTCACTCCAGCACATCCCCTTCTTCTTCCTCTCTCACTCAGTCTCTCCTTTCTGTCCTTCCTTCCCTTCCTTCATGGCTTCCTTCTCCTCCTTCCCTCTTTCTCTGTCTTCTTTTCCTTTGTCTTTCTCTTTTCTCTTTTTCTTTTTTGAAATTTTACTGAGGGGCGCCTGGGTGGTTAAGTGTCTGACTCTGGGTTTCAGCTCAGCTCACAATATCAGAGTCGTAGGATCAAGCCCCCACGTCAGGCTCCCCCACTCAACCATGAGTCTGCTTGAGACTCTGCATCTAAAATAAATAAATAGGGGTGCCTGAGTGGCTCAGTGGGCTAAAGCCTCTCCCTTCAGCTCAGGTCCTGATCCCAGAGTCCTGGGATCGAGCCCCGCAGGCTCTCTGCTTAGCGGGGAGCCTGCTTCCCTTCCTTTCTCTGCCTGCCTCTCTGTCTAACTTGTGGTCTCTGTCTGTCAAATAAATAAATAAAATCTTTAAAACAATAAATAAATAAAAATAAAATAAATAAAATCTTTTTACTGATTTTGTATTATGTTCAATTAGCCCACATATACTACATCATTAGTTTTTGATATAGTGTTCAATGATTCATTAGTTCCATATAACATCCAGTAGTCATCAAAAATTTTTAAAAAAATAGAGATTCTAAAAGATCCAAAAATAAAATAAATTAAATAAAAAATGAAATGAGGGGCGCCTGGGTGGCTCAGTGGGTTAAAGCCTCTGCCTTCAGCTCAGGCCATGATCCCAGAGTCCTGGGATCGAGCCCCACGTCGGGTTCTCTGCGCAGCAGGGAGTCTGCTTCTCTTCCTCTCTCTGTGCCTGCCTCTCTGCCTCCTTGTGATCTCTGTCAAATAAATAAAATAGAACCTTTAAAAAAAAATAAAATGAAGTAAATAAAATCTTTTAAAAAAAATTTCTTGAATACCTTCCATTTTAGCACCAGTTGTTGTATTTGGCATACCTTTACTATAGTGAATGGTTTCTTATTCCTCTATTCTTTCCCTGTTTTTTATTCTTTCAATAACAACAAAAGTTAAGCATCTATTATGGTGCCAGGTACTAACTACACTGAGATGCCACATTTCACCTTTTAGAATGGCCAACATTAACAAGGCAGGAAACAACAAGTGTTGGAGAGGTTGTAGAGAAAGGAGAACCCTCTTACACTGTTGGTGGAAATGCAAGTTGGTGCAGTCACTTTGGAAAACAGTGATTTTTTGAGATTCCTCAAAAAATTAAAAAGAGGGGCGCCTGGGTGGCTCAGTGGGTTTGGGCCTCTGCCTTCAGCTCGGGTCATTTTCCCAGGGTTCTGGGTATTTACCCCAAAGACACAGATGTAGTGAAAAGAAGGACCACCTGCACCCCAATGTTCATAGCAGCAATGTCCACAATCGCCAAACTGTGGAAAGAACCAAGATGCCCTTCAACAGATGAATGGATAAAGAAGATGTGGACTATATATACAATGGAATATTACTCAGCCATCAGAAAGGATGAATACCCAACTTTTGTAACAACATGGATGGGACTGGAAGAGATTATGCTGAGTGAAATAAGTCAAGCAGAGAAAATCAATTATATGGTTTCGCTTACTTGTGGAGCATAAGGAATAACATGGAGGACATTAGGAGAAGGAAAGTAAAAGTGAATTGGGGGAAACTGGAGGGGGAGATGAAGCATGAGAGACTGTGGACTCTGAGAAACAAACTGAGGGTTTAGGAGGGGAGGGAGGTGGGGGGATGGGTGAACCTGGTGGTGGGTATTAAGGAAGGCACGTATTGCATGGAGCACTGGGTGTAGTGCATAAACAGTGAATCTTGGAACAGTGAAAAAATAATTTTTTTTTTTAAATGGCGCCAGGTACCCAGCAGAAAAGCTATATCTTTATTTCAACTCAAAACATTTACTGAACTATTAGAATATGCCAAGAACTGTAAATAATTGACTAAGATATAGCCTTTGCCCCCAGTGAGCTCACAGGTTGTGGGAGACCCACATGTGAACAAAACTAAATGGCATTTGGTCTATGAGGCAGTCATGGCCAGCAGCCCAAAGATTCATGTGATTCTTTCAAAATGGAAACTTACTGCTGGGAAGTAGCCATCAGAAATCTACATCTCTTGCCCCAATCCCACCCCAGATGTCTAAATGTGGTCAGATAACAAAGTGAGCTCTGGCTAAAAACACACTCTTTGTAATGCTCCACATTCTCCCTTCTTCCCTATCTGAAGACTAACATTGATAACCATAGAAGCCATTGGTTAAAGATGGCAGAATCCACATCAGCCTGCTGTGTGGAGCAGAATCACCTAATCCACAGCAAATTGGTCTTTACATGAACAAGAAACAAACTTCTACTGTATTAAGCCCCTGAGTTTTCAAGGATTATCAGTTATGTCAGCTGTGCATTATCTTAACAAATATAATGTGATATTTCATTTAACAAGTATTTTTAATATATTACATGTTATATGCCAGATACTATTCTAAGGATATATCAGTAAACAAAAGAGACAAAGATCTCTGCCTTCCTGGAGCTAAAATTCTATTGGATACCTAGCACCATATGTAGATACTCAAAAAATATTTATTGGGGGCACCTGGGTGGCTCAGTGGGTTAAAGCTTCTGCCTTAGGCTCAGGTAGTGATCCCAGGGTCCTGGGATCGAGTCCTGAATCAGGCTGTCTGCTCAGTGGGAAGCCTGCTTCCCCCCCACATCTGCCTGCCTCTCTGCCTACTTGTGATCTCTGTCAAATAAATAAATAAAATCTTTAAAAAAATTTTATTGAAGGTATAACTCCAAGACTCACTGAGCTTACACTTTAGAAAAAAGAGTGGGGGAACTGAAGAATAAGTAAACAAACCAAAAAACTGATTAAAAGCAGCAACTTGATCTAGGGTAAGAACACTTTCATAAGCACTCAATAAATGTTGAATAAAACCTGGTCTTATGCTTTAAGATTTATGTATGTTATACATATCCTTTTATTTTATCAAAAGATGTTTTATATTTTTTAAATAGTACAAAACCAATTTAAACTATTAAAACAATAAGCCTGCCAGAGAGAGCAGCTCTACCCAGGGGATGAGTTTAGCAGCATCACAGATGGACAAATGAAAGGCCCACAGGGCAGTACCAACAGTGAGTTCAGAGAAAGGCAAAATCCTGAGAGCTGAAGTAGCCAGGAAAATTTTACAGAAAATACCATTAACAATACCGGCTCACCTATTAATGATCTTGTAGAGCTTACAAAGCATTCTCACACATATTACTTCATTTGACACATTTAATAGCTCTCTGGAGTAGTTATTATTAACCTCAAAGAGATTACGGGATTTGCATAAGCTCAAGAGCTAATAATTAATAAAGAGTCAGAATTTGAACTCTGGTCCTTTTATTCTGCATCTGGAATAAGGTTCCCAGGTGATATGGGAATGTGCAAGGCATACTTAAGGGGCTTTACATAGGACAGGCTCCCTGGAGCAGAGGGTTAAAATGTGTTCAAACACCAGTCAACATTTCCAGTGACTAACTCACCTCTACTTATAGAGAGGTCACTCTCGGGTTGTCTCATGAAAGAACTATGGACTAGTCAGTTTTTCCCCAGTGTCCTGCCAATCAGTGAAGCCAATGCTTCACCAACACCATCATCTTACCCTGCTTGTATTATTAGGTAACAGAATCCACCACGTCTGGTTAGCCGAGGAAGGAACACATAATTTTAACAAGTCCATTTTAAACTGAAAGGGAAGGGGGAGGAAGCATTCTTTAGTGCCTACCAAGGGTTAAAGAAAAATTTCAGAGTAAAGGAGAAGCTAGTATACATTGGAGGTTTCAGATAGCACAAAGTTCAAGTCATTGAATGAAAAATTATATAACACCAGAGGGTTTGTGCTTGTATTTCCAGAAATGCCATCACAATCCAAGCAAAGCCTGGTGATTCAGGTCCCAAAGAGCTCATGTAAAAATTCCACCTGCTATCAAAATGACTTCACATGTGTTGTTTATTTGTATGTTTCTTTTAATAATATGGTAGGAGTTACTGAGTGAAGGTGACACAATACGAAGCCAGTTTAAGAGAAGGCACACTGTGAATAAAGACTTCAAAAATTCAATCCATCTAGTACACTGTAGATGGAAGCATACATCATGTAGGAGGTTGGCTACCATGACCTCTCAGTCCATCTAGTGACCTTGTGATCATCTGTACTGAACAGAGATATCCAGGACGTAGAGGAGTCCTAACTCTTAATCTATGGATTCCACCTCTAAGACCTGCCTGGGTATTACTTTCTGAGCAGAAAACATACCCAGTATCAAAGAAAATTAAAAAGATAAAAGAGAAAGGAGAACATAGTATGTCTAGAATCAAGATGAAGAGAAAAAAGTCCTAAAAATTTTCCAGCAGTGTTCAAAAGACCCAGTGTATTTGTTAGCTGATGAAGGGCTCAGGACCAATGATTTTTAACTCTCTGAGTCTTGGACCACTTATCGCAAAATCAGAGAGAAGAGCTCAAATAGTCTGTGATTCAATGATTCAAGAAGACGCTAATGGTGCACTGGCTGCCAATTCAAGATGAGTAGATACAAATTCTCAGTCATTACTCTTTCTATCTGGGAGGCTCCACATGCCAAAATCTCAGGCTGACTCCATCCTGCCTCAATTTCAAACTCCAACTGAGGACTAACAGAGGTGGTTCTCTTCCTCCATTCTAACCATCTTTCTAAGGAGACCTAGATACAGAATTTATTTTCTTGAGTGGGTGTTGCCAGTTAGGCTTTACCCAAAGTTTCTAGTCCAGAAATGTAGCTTACAATATCCCACTACCAAACCAGACACAATAGAGAAAAATGTGAATAACTACTATTTGATTTTCTAAATCCAAGTAATAGGCCTGTGTCCAAAGAAGAACATGAACATATTACAAGAATGCAACACTCTGTTGACTCTGTCCAAGGCTCTTCATCTGCCAACGACCGCATTGTTGGCTGCCATCTCTACCTTCAGAGATTACGACATTTTTCCTAAAATGCTTTATAACTTTACCCAACTCTGGTCAAATCACATATTTACATAAAGTACAATCATGCCATGAGACTTTCCAGTGTTATGTGTCCTCCAAATATGTTTTATAAAAGGTATTCGAAGCTGGCTTAAATAATGTGACCTAAAACCTCCTGTAATTCATGTCCAAGAATTTTCTGGACCAAGGGAAAATAAGTACTGTAGGATTTCCCACACTCCCATCAAAGATTTGAAGGACCTCAGTCTACTTGGCAAAATAAAGAAAATACATTTAAGATGTAATGGCTCTTGCCAGAGAAAGGGGTTTGACCTTCTGGCCAAGCAGATTCCAACCTAATGGCCAACTCAAATGAAAACCAGCTTTTATTCTACAATTTGTAGAATATTTTTAACTACCATTTCCGTCCTTCCCACTTTGCCAACTCATAGTCCATTGCCCTGAAGGGGGGATTATGCAGAGGGCAGTGGTTTCTGTGTATAAACAATGAACAATCAGATCCTCTTTGCTCCTCCTTAGCTTTTTTTTTTTTTTTAAACTCACCTAACCCAGAAATCTCCCCTGTACTCTAGAGGCCCGATCCTGAGTATGACAGGAATAAACATCAGATTCACAAAAACCAATCACACTAATGTTAAACACACGTGATGTGTGAAGGGGGTGAGAGGCTATATATGTACATGAATGAATGGGAGGGGTTACTGCAGAGAGCAACACAAAGACATCTATTATAGCCATCAAATTGCTTCCTCTTGTATTATAAACTTGTAGAACACACCAGCCAACCCAGCTGGGATAGCACCATCCAAAGATTATCAATACTTCTGATGTCATTCATTGAGTGAAAAGATCGCTATTTCCCTGATATCCCAGAAAAGTAGAAACCTAAAAATTCTGGCAAAGAAGACCAGGGGGAAAAAAAAAAAAAAAAAAAAAAAAAGTCTATATTCAGTCAGTAAAAAACAAAACAAAGAAACCCAAAAACCCTTGTTTAGACATCATGGAGATATATTTGAAATAAAATGGTCAAAAATCAGCCCCTTTTCTACTCAACCTGACATAGAAGCAGTCACAAACAAGTGAGTAATTACCTTCAAGGATAAATTTAATGCATCCTTTTTCCCTTTCTCTCAGCACCACCTTTAATCATATGCCTCCGGCTCCTGTCCCCATCTCAGGGAAGCAGAACCTGAGAAATGAGGGCCAGAACTGGGAACTCTGAGCAGCAGGCCTGTGACATCACTTTGGTAGCAGGAAGTACCGCAGAAGTCTGCGGTTTCACGCCTCACTGCCCTCTCCACACAAAATCCTTCCAGTGACACTGTGCCCAGAAGATGTTTGCTGCCTAAAGGCAGTCAATGGGCCCTCAAAGAAACGCTCTTCCCGCACACACCGTGTCCACCGCCGCTGAGGCAGGGAACTCGTACCCTCTGTGGCTAACGCCATAAAAATGAACTCATCTCGAAACACACTGTGCCCCTTTCTGCTTTCTTCTGCCAATTGGTCCTTGGCAAAGGTACCTCATAAACTCCAACACATCCCATTTCATAGCACCGGGGGTGGAGAGGCAAGGATGGGGAGGGACTGTCCCTTTGGGAAACCAGACTTGCCACAAAGCGACTCGTTGCGCCTGCAGCTGCTGGTGTTTCCTGCCATCCCTTCAGCCACCCCCACTGCCCTTTCTGGTTCTGTTCCTAGGAGTCACAGGCTGCCTCACTGGAGGTCCTCAAGGCCTACTCTCTTCATTGTGCCCAGGAGAAATCTGGCAACTTGTCCCAAGCTCACGGGACTCATTAGTGGTGGCAGAGCTAGGCCAAGTTCTAGTCCAGTGCTGGTTCTAGTCTAGTAGAGACCTGCACAAGCACGGGATTTATAGTAAGAAGAAGAATGCCAGGTTTCAGTCCTGGAGGGGCTACTCGTTGATTGGTGACACTAGGGAAAGAACATCCACCTATCTCTGCCTTCTCAGGCTCTCCTGTCTCAAAATAGATAATAAACACCAGTACAACTCCTTAAGTACATGCTCAACTCCAATAATACACTTGAAAGTGCTTATAGAAATGTAAAATGTTACAGCTTTGGGGACAAATCGTTCTTCATACATCACACCGACCTTATTCCATTTGTTTAAAGACCTGTTAGGTCTCTGGGTCAGATGGGTTCTTAACCATCTTCTCAGGTTCAGCCTGCTATCAACCCCTCCAGGGCCTCCCCTGCCCACCCAGATGTAGTGAGAGGCACCCTGGGTGCATCTCTCTTGCCCAATACCATGATGATTTTTGTGCCTTCTCCCCCATTTTATTATGACAATCTCAAAAAAATGGACTTAATCATCTTTGCATTTTGAGCACCTAGGACAATTCTTGGCCTCTAAGAAGTGAACTCAATGATTATTTTTGAAATAATAAAAAAGAACAAAATCACTAAACAGCAAGACGATTCAAGACAAACTGAAGGTGACCACACAATCTTCCTTTGACTTACAAATCCTGAAATGAAACTCCTAGGCAACCACTCACACCACCAAGTCTGCCTATGAGGCAGGTAACCCACTTCGGCAGCTCTGAATGCCTCCCACAAAGGACTCCACTCCCACTCTCCTGTCACTGTCACTGGACCAGTAATAATCTCTCCATATAACACTCTGACAGCCTCTCGGGTGTTCCTAACTCACACCACACACACACACACACACACACACACACACACACACACACACGAACTAAATTTTTAACAGAGCCTGCATGTTGCAAAAAGATGGAAATCTTCATGCTATAAATTGAGCACAGGAGAAGTTCCCACTAAACCGGGACTTGTGACTGTTGCAAAAATCTGAAGAACGTTGAGAGAATCAGCATCGTGGTGGGTCTGATTAACAGGAAGCAGTGTGACATACCACGCTCCCATGTCTGATTCATGGTGGGCCCGTACGAGGTGTCCTTAGAGGTGTCTGTCCGCAAGGGTCATGATGAGCACTAAGCAGAAAATGTAGTTTTAAATTATCAGTCATGGTGATGAGAAGAGTAGTAAAAGCTGCCATCTTTTGAGTTTTTTACTATATACCATCTCTTTTGCAGTAAATGATATAGCATTTGTATTTGGACTAGTCCTGGAGGAATACAGCATTCTGATTGTTGAAACTGTAGAAGGTAGAGAGACATTACCAATTAGAACCCAGACAACTTGTTCCCACATGGGCCATGCTGTCTCTCAATTTGTGTCTTTGTGAATGATTCTCTATGCCTGGAATTCCTCCGCTACCATCCTAACCCTCCATTTTTCCTCCCTTGCTTCCTCTTTTAGCAAACCCCTCCACATCACCTCTGGGAAATCCTTCACACTTCCTATCTGGGAAAAAAAAATACTCTTTCCCTTATGATTTATAAGAAATCAGAAATTACCTTGGGTAATAACCATTGTTCTCTGTTAGACTCTCCTATTGGACTGTGAGCTTCGCAAGGATAGGAAATTTGCCTTTTTTCATCTTTTTTCCCAGTATCTATGAAGGAATTTTATACCTATTACTTCTAGCACAGAGTAGGTATAAAATAAATGTTAACTGAACAAACGAGTGGAATGAATAAAGAGTTTCCTTTATTTATTTATTTATTAGGACAAATTGGCAAATTAATAATAAAAAGAAGAAACTGGTGAACAGGACTAGGAAGGTGACATTTTCGTATTTCTGTAAGATATCCCAAAGTCTCAAAAAAAAAAAAAAAAAAAGAGAGAGAGATCTTGAGAACTATGTGTAACTTTTATTATTAGCTTGGTATAGACATTAAAAAGTGGATAAATGTTTACCTTCTTAATGGGCCAGCTAGAGACCATGTAATCTCCCTGAGTTCTTTCCCTAAAATGAAATTCCCTTAAGTAGGTCATGACAGGGAGATTTATCTCAGTGGTCAGGTCCTCTTGCAGGAGAACCAACTATAAAAATGTCCTTTACTGGATGTGGTAAGCCAGGGTGGCTTGGGATGGTCTGCAAAAACACCATCAACACACCAACTCCCTAAAATCTTAAACATGACTAGACTTTCACATGGTTTATTAGTGTCCTCCATGGATCTCAAAAGAGTTTAAAACAGAATCTAATACCACACTTACCCTAGAAGAGGAAAACAAAATCTTCTTCTCAGGGTAGTTCCATTCATACACAATTAGAATACCACTGGTGTACTCTAATACCTGAACATTTATTTAAAAATCAATTACAAATACCAATAGAGTGCTACAGAGAGATATAAGCAGAAATCTTTTAAATATTGAACTCACATCATACATTTTTTAATAAAAAGGAATTTGGAAATCTTTGGTTATACCAAGCTCTTCAGGGACATACTAACTCAAGATAGGTATCTTTGAGCAAACAGCAATCTAAGGCACCCTCGGGAACATGCTAGGATACTCAAAGCCAGGTGTGCATGCACTTTGTTCTTTCTTCAGGCTTCCCTGCACTGGACCTTCTGGAAAGCACATAGGCAATGCAGTCAACCAGATCAGTGTTCAAATTTCAGCTTACTCACTTCCTAGATACATAACTTGGGGACTCACTGATCCTCTCCGAGCATTCATTTCTCATCAGGAAAATGGAGATAGTAATGCCTAGCGTAGCCAGCCTCCAAGATGGCCCCAATGATCCCTATCTCCTTGTTGTCACACCCTTGTATAATCCCCTCCCACCTTTTACTGTATTATCAGGGTCTATCTCTATGATCAATGTCGTACAACAGAAGTGATATATCACATCTCAGAACAGGTTATAGAAAACTGCGACTTCCATTTGGGTGTCTTCTCTCATCGCTCACCCTGGGAGAAGCCATGCTGTGAGCCACCATATGCAGATGCCCACATGTAACTGAGTGAACCTGGAAACAGAACTTCTAGCACTGTCAAGCCTTCAGGGGTTGCAGACTCAGCCAACAGCTTAATGGCAATCTCATGAACCACTGAGCTAAGCCGCTCAAAACTGGGTGAGATAATAAAAGTTTGTTGTCTCAACTGCTAAATTTTGAGGTTATGCTGTGTTATATGTTATGCAGCAATAGGTAACTAATACAATGTCTACTGAGCAGAGTTACACTGGGTTATGCTGAGGGTCAAAAATAATATATGTCAGGGACGCCTGAGTGGTTCAGTGGGTTAAAGCCTCTGCCTTCGGCTCAAGTCACGATCTCAGGGTCCTGGGATCGAGCCCTGCATAGGGCTCTCTGCTCGGCAGGGAGTCTGCTTCCCTCTCTCTCTCTCTCTCTCTCTCTGTCTGCCTCTCTGCCTACTTGTGATCTCTGTCTGCCAAATAAATAAATAAAATCTTTAAAAAATAATAATATATGTCAAATGCTGAACATATGCTTGGCACGTATTGGCACTCAAATGGTAGCTATGAAAATTAAAATTATGTTATTAATAACTATATCATCATTTATAATTTTATTATTAATAATGCCATATTATAAAATAATAAATATAATTTTATGATAGATTCATTAAATGCCTTTCTACTGGGAAAGAAACTAGCAGAATGGTCATCAATCTTAATGATAGATTTTTTTTTCATATTTCCTTTTGTTAGCTCAAGGCTAAATTTTAGCACCAATAGTTCTAATTGGCAGATAATTCATGATGTCAAGCATTCTGAGGCACTACAGAATTTTTCTACACATCTATATAAAAGGTAATGGGGAAATAAAGGAAGATTATATTCTGTAACTAACAGATACTACCTTTAAAATAATAATGACCTCTGCTTAGCTGTTACCTCAGTTAATGAGAGTCTTCCATGCAGAGTCCTCCTGACTTTGAATCATGACCAACTGCTCTGTGGCCTTAAGCAAATTAGTTCACTTCTTTGAGCTTCAGTTTTGCCACGTATGAAAGAGGAAGGCCAGTACTTAGTTAAGGGTATTGTTTTGAGGGCTAAAGAAATAATGAACTAAAGTGTTTAGAAGAGTGGCCAATAATTGTGGTCAATAATTGTGTGCTATTTTTCTCCCCATTCTCTTCTATGTGGTAGGAATTATTATCACTGTACTCATCAAGACCCAGCATGTCAAAGGATTTGCTCAAGGTAAGGAGGAAAAGCTGCCCTTAACTCCAGCATTCTGATTTTTGAAGGTAGAGTCTTAGATAAAATGGAACTTTTCTTGGATTTACACAGGTTGCAGGGAATATGTGTTTTTTCAAAATGGCGCTGTGTACAGTCTATAGTGATAGACATCAGAAAGTGATTGCCTGGGTCAGGCAGAAGGAGTAGGCATGGGAGATGGATTAACTGGGAGAAGGGGCACAAGGGAATTTTCTGAAATTATGAAAACATTCTGTAATTTCCTTTAGGTAGTGGTTTCACAAGTGGTCACAATTGTTAAAACAGATGGAACTGAACACTTAAAATCTGTCTACATTAATTACACC
The DNA here is from genome assembly GCF_010015895.1 of Lontra canadensis. NCBI lineage: Eukaryota > Metazoa > Chordata > Mammalia > Carnivora > Mustelidae > Lontra > Lontra canadensis. The sequence goes on along the minus strand of NW_022631152.1, from coordinate 1,305,647 downwards.
TCAATAAAAATGATGAAAAATAAAGACAAAAACAAACAAAATTACTGTACATATTCAAAATTTCGGTCCCCTGTCATGACCTCAAGCCCACTCTCTTCTTCCTCACTCCATGTATTCTTTATAAAAGAAAATATAGAAACTCAGAGAGGACAGATATAGCATGCCACCCCTATCTCCCCCCAAATCCCTAGACCAAACAGTAAACAATAGGGCAGAGGAAGGTGAGCTCCTCAGTGGGCCCTCAGATAACCTCCTCTCCCTCCCTCAGAGGTAGGCTTGTGCCCAGTCTCCAGGGACATGCTCTGACCACCCACCTGGGCCATTCCCTGACCTGCCTAGGTAGAGACAGAAGGCTTCAGTCTCCTGGACTATCATTCTAGCCCCTTAAACACACAGGAAATTCACTTGGGAGGAGGAGGGAGCATGGAAGGGTCAGGATCCTTCCATCCTCCTTTAAACAGAGTAGAAAAACATCATATATCCAGGTAACTGTAATAATTCAAAGTTCCTCAAACTTTAACTCCAGCTCCAGCCCACCTGCTTGGTGGTAACTCAGCACGGCTTAGGGGTAGCTCAGGATTCCAGATTACGGCTGGATCTATGCTAGTGTGCAGGTGAGTGGTTGAGTATGTGGGGATGTTCCTAATTTTTAAAATAATAGTCTTTTTTGGAGAAGAAAGAAATATAAATCCTATAAGAAAAACATTTCCCTCTCTAAATCTAAGAGAAAATGGTGCAGCAGCTGGCGTTCTACAGGAGAAGACACAGAGACCTCTGCACATTTCAGGTTCATGTGTTCTGTGTGTGGAGATTTGATGGTCAGCTAGGTTTACTCACCAGCTACATGACTCATTCTTGGCAAACCCTTGCCTCAGCAGAATTACAAATTACTTTGTGTCTTAGACCTTCCCAGATTCTTAGCATGAAGTGAAACAATATCTATAAAATCCATAATGCAAAGGCCCAAGAACTAGAATGTCAGAGCCAGCAGGAACCCCAGAAACCATTCACCTCGACCACCTCATTTTCTAAAAGAAAGTGTATCCATCCCATAAAGAGATAAGCTTTCTAACACAGGAGGGTTCCCATCCGGAAGGATCAAGTCTGCCCTCCCATTGATTCCATACCCACAGGCATCTCCGTGCATCTCTTCCTGGGAGGAAAATGTTTTCAGGAAGTAAACAAACAGGCTGGAGATGCTAAAGAAAGAGATAAGGAGAGGGAACTGGCATCTCTCTGAGATGACATCCCTCTGTTACATGACAGCACCCTAAAATGCTGCTTTCTTTCCTCTTTTCCCCACTGCACTCAGTAGCACCTCTCCAGGGCTTAGCATCTGTGGGCACATTTGTTTTCACCTCTGGAAAGAAATTCCTTCAAAGCAAGAGTCATGCCCAGAACAATTACTGGTCCCCCCAAAGTCCCAGACGCTGCTGATATCTGTGGTTTATCAACTGAATAACTCTCACCCCTCCCCCATCCATGGCCCAATTTAGACAAAGCCATGAAAGGAAAAATCCCAACCTTCAGAATTTCTTCTCTTCCAAATCCCTTCTTGTCTGCTGCCTCCACATGGTACCTGGAACTTCCAACCCAGGTGCCTGGTTCCCCTCTGAGGAGCCCCAATCAAAACCACTATTTCCCATTAGCAACTATGCTACCATTTCTGGATCTTGGGTCATCACTGAAACAAGAGGTCTGTCCCACTCCTCAGCATACTCTTTGAATAGCTTTTGCCAATCATCATCATTGTCGTCATCATCGTCATCACCATGGGTTTTACTCTATTCTACTACACTTTTAAAATGCTTTAAAAAAGTATTAAGTCATTAAACCTTGCAATAACCCCAGGAGTTAAGGATTATTAATTTTCCCACTTTACAGAGTGGAAAACTGAGGCACAGAGCAATTAAGCAACTTGCCCAAGGTGATCCAGTGGGTAAGTGCAGGTAATCTGGTTTGAGACCCCACCTCGTGGTCACTGCTATGCTGGATTATCTATCTCTAGATTACCTTTGTGCCTTTTCCCTCCCTCTCTCCAAAAATCAGTGAGGCACTTCCCCCTCTAAGTTCCCATATTTGTCAGCACTTTACACATTGGGTAAAAACTGTCTTTGTAAATGCCTGTCTTCTTTCCTGGACTGCAAGTTGCTTGTGGAGACAGACTTTATTCATCTCTGTCACAGTTCAATAAATATTTGCTGAATCTGAATAAATAAATAAATTAATGACTATGTCCATTTCAAAGGGGGCAACACTTAAACCTCAGAGAGAATAAAGATCCCTGGATTAGAAATAAACCCAAGCATATGCAATATCAATTAATATTTGACAAGGGGGCCAAGGATATTCAAAGGAGAAAAGATAGTTTTTTCAATAAATGATGCTGGGAAATTCAGATATTCACATGTAAAAAGAATAAAACCAGACCCCCTATCTTACGCCATTCACAAAAAGTAACTCAAAGTGGACTGTAGACTTAGATGTAAGCCCTGAAACTGTGAGACGCCTAAAAGAAAACATAGGAATAAAGCTCCTTGACATGAGTCTTGGCAATGATTTTTTGGAGACGACACCTAAAGTATAAGCAACAACATAAAAAACTAAACAGAGGGACTACATCAAACTAAAGAGATTCTGCTCAGCAAAAATCAGAATTGAAAAGACAACCTACAGCATGAGAAAAAAATATCTGCAAACCATATCTCTGATAAGCGGTTAATATACAAAATATAAAATGACTCATACAATTCAAAAGCAAAAAAAACCCAAAGAATCCAATTTTTAAAATGGGCAAAAGACCTGAACAGACTTTTTTTTCAAAGAAGATACACAAATAGCCAATAGGTACATTAAGAGATGCTCAAACACGAGTCATTAGGGAAATGCAAATCAAAACCACAATGATCTATCACCTCACACCTGTTAAAATGGTCATCATCCAAAACACACGAGATAATCAATATTGGCAAGGATGTGGAGAAAAGGGAATTCTTGTGCTCTAATTGGTGGGAGTGTAAGCTGGTATCGCAACAACGAAAAATAGCATGAAGATTCCTCAAAAAATTCAAAACATAGCTACCATATGAGCTACTTTGGGGAATATATCCAAATGGAAACACTAACTCAGAAAGATATCTGCAGCATTATTTACAATAGCCAAGACACGGAAAAAACTTAAGTGTCCATTGATGGATGAATGGATAAACAAAGTGTGTGTGGTATGTATGTATATGTGTGAGTGATATTACTGAAATATTTATTTAATTAATAGACTATTTAATTGATGGAATATTATTCAGCCATTAAAAAAAGAAGGAAATTCTGCCATTGTGATGACATGGGTTGACCTTGAGGGCATTATACTAAGTGAAATAAGTCAGAAAGATAAATACTATATGATTTCATTTATAGGTGAAATCTTAAAAAAAAAATCATAGAAAAAGAAATCAGATTTGCAGTTACCAGAGGCAGGAGGTAAGCGGAGGAGAAATTGGAGGAAGTTGGTCAAAAGGTACAAACTTTCATTTATAGGATAAATAAGCACAAAGATTATAAAATACAATGTGATGACTAAAGTTACCACTCTGTACAATAGACAAAAAAACTGTTAAAAGAGTAAATCCTAAAAGTTCTCATCACAAGGAACAAAAATTGTTTTTCTTCTTTTTGCTTTTTCTCTTTATTATATCTTTATGACATGATAGATATTAATTAAACTTCTTATAATCATTCCAAAATACATATAAATCAAATTATCATGCTATATATACCTTAAATTCATGCAGTGATGTGTATCAATTATATCTTATCAAAACTGTGAAAATATGTAAATAATTGAAATAGTGGATGGGGACGGGAGACATTTTAATGTTAAAAGAGGAAAAGATCCCTGGATTGTGAGTCAAGAGGCCAAGGTCAACTTGGCCACCAACTAGCTGTGTGACCTTGAGTAATTTCCTTCACCTCTCTGGTCCTCAGTCTCCTCACAACTAGAGTAACAGCATTAGGACTGAATACCTCTGAACTCCCTTTCAGTTATGGCATCCTAGGATTGTGACATCCAGGCAAGTCAACAAGGGAAGAGACTGGAGGATACAAGCCTGTCTTTGTCCCTCACTCAATTCAAAGGTATAACTCTACCAGTCTAACTTTACAAATAGTCACCAGGAACAGCAGGCAGGAATGCTAACTGGGAAAGGGTGAGGCAGAAGACCATACAGAGCCCCATGGCACCAAGTTCCATGCGGGAGAGGGGACAGCCAAGCGGTACACAGAGTCAGCTGCCTTCTGGAGGCCACTGGTCATTAGCGTGAAAAGAATGAGACCAGCCACTCTGTCTGCACCAAAGCCACTGAAACGCCTGGAACTCAGGAAGGGATTACTCTACTTGAACAAAACCTGTGATGTTCTTTTCATTGCTTTTCCCCCTACTATCATTACCCAGTCAAGCATTCTTGGCAATGTAAACAGATGATTAACAGGCAGGTTTTGGAAGAAATGGGAGCAGCAGTTGGATCCCAGGAGCTGGGGCATAAGCATGTGCATTTTCTGCTTCCTCCCGCCCCCTTCCTGAGAGCTGCCGCAGGGACAGCATATCCACACCGCCATCTCATCCACAATGGCGGCCCATCCCATTGGATGAAGATTTCTCCTGGAGGTGGGGGAAGGAGTATCATGACGGTGGGAACCTCGTTTATGCAGCAACAACAAGATGAACCTGGCATGAGAAATCAGACTCAGAACTGAAGCTGGCAAAACATCTGACGGGGGCTGGCAGCCAGAGACAACACGGGTTGCGTGGAGTTGCAAATGGCTCAGAACGCCAATCAGCAAAAGGGCTTCCTCATGTTGTCTGGCCTTTTCTCTAAGGCCAGCTCATTTCACCCAGTCATAACACAGGTTTTAACAGATGCTCAGAGCTGGGAAATGGGGCTTTTTGTGTCTTACCCTCCAGGTTATAGGAATTTTTTATAGAAAGGTGCCTTCCTTTCTGGGCAGTATTTTATGGAGTGTCTTTGATGTGAGTGGCCCAAAAAACCAAGGGAGGAGGAAATTATCTCTAAAAAAAAAAAAAAAGAAAGAAAGAAAGAAAAGAAAAAAGGATGAGGATTCTAAGAATAGAATAAAGAAGGGCCAGACGAGAGGGAAAAGCTTTGCTGTCATCACAGCAGATCAAGAAAACTTTCTTAATGAGAAGTCAATTCCACCAAGAGATTCAATGTAAAGGTTGGGCTCTAATTTACACATGTTTATTTTCTGGCTTCAGCAAGGACAGTACAGTGTTGGGATATCTTATTTTCTCTAGAGTAAAAACGTCTTGTAGTTGGAAATGCCTAGGGGCTCAAACCCCTATCTAATATATAAACCCCTCCTCCAGTTTATCTCTAGCAAGGGCCAACCCAGTCTCTGCCTCCTCACTTCTGGGAGAGAAAACTTACTATTTGTCCTTTCCATTTTGGAACTCTTATCATTGGAGGTTCTATTCAGAAACTGGGCTGAAATTTGCATTCCAGAAATGTCTATGCATTTTCATCATTCCATATAAAATAAACCTAATTCTTATCCTACCACTAATCTTCAAAATTTTTGAGGACTGTTTCTGTGTTTTTTTCTTTTTGCGTTTAGCAATCATCAGAATCATCCACCAAAAGACCTCCCCGTCCTGATCATTTCCTCTGGACACATGCCAACCAATTTTTACCTTTAAATTCTTTACCAAAATGATCATTCCTTCTATGGTCTGAACATGATAGACAAGGACAGGCCTATCATGTCTCTTTCCACATAGTCTCTTTCCACATACTCTATGTCCATCATTACCATTTCTCAATGAGGCCATATCATACTGTGTGGGCTAGTAAAGTTTGCAACCCAGATCTGACCCTTTTCACATATATTATTGCTAGGCCAACCATTCTTCCATCCTGCTCTTGTACAACTGGTTGTTTGAACCAAAGTACAGAATTTAACATTTTTCCCTATTAAATATCCTCTGGTTGGAATCATTCAAGCTGTTTGAGACATCTGGCTTCAGATTAAGTCATCCAGATTCACAAACCTTCCAAACATTTTGTCTTCTACTAATCTGATCAGCATGTATGTCATCTTTGTCTAATCAAGTCATTGATATAAAAGTTGAACAGAACAGGCTAGAGACCAGGACTCTGAAAGGGTGTAAGAGCCTTCTTTCCAGATTAGTATTTATGACACAAACAGTAGTCTATGGTGCTGTCTCATTGTCTTCTGGGCTTTACCAGCCAAACTGCTCAGTGTTATCTGGCCTTTGCAAAGTTGCTCATTCTCCCTGTCACACAGCAAAATTTGCCTTTCCCCAAGTATATCCTGCTATCCCTTGCCTCTGTGTGTTCACTTCACCTAATCTGTCTAGGGTGCCCTTTGCATGCGTATTCACCTGGTGAGTGCCTATTTATTTTTCAAGCCTCAGCTCCAGCTCTCCTGCAGCCATTCTCTGCTCTGGAAGCAGAAGCAGGTCTTCCCAGAGCATCCTCTTCAGTCCTCTACCACCGTGCCTAGCTCAGGTGCACCTGCCTGTCTCTCTCCCAGAAGACTAGGGACAGCAAATCGGTGGTGCACCTGCCATGATCCCTTCTCCCGCCCTGATGAAAATTGTGCTAATCAATCACTAAGTACAGATGAAGCCTCAGAATTCTTCCCAACACAACCCTCCAGGCAGCCACTACCAATTAACCGATTGGATCTGACACTCAAATTGAAACCCTAAATTGTTTTTGAATTTCCTTAAGGGTAGAGACCACACCTCATTCACGTTTGTATTGGTAGGCCTAGCAAAGTATCTGGCATAAAATTAACTCAGTAACTGTTGAATAGAATGACTTTGTTTAGCAGAAGCCTAGCATTCAGAAAATGAATTCTCCCATGTACATATAAGATCCCCATGAACAAAATAATTCCAGGAATGGCAAGAGCTGGCCACTTGCACTAACTATGACTCACATTAGAGAATAATAACTGACTGGTGCTTAAAAACATTCTCCACCAGATTCTGAACTGATCTCCCTGAGAAGGCTGGCTTGGTTGGTCTTGGTATTCATAGCCTGCACTTGATACACATACATGGCGGTCCTTAGAGGCCTGCAACCAATCTGACTGCCTTTCCAGCTTTATGTATCCTAAATATCCATTAGTTGATAGTGATTTTAGGAGGTCTGAATGCCAGGGTTGAAAATGGGTCTGCCAAAGTTTTATCTACAAGAAATATGTATTATGAAGATTGCTCCCCCATGGAACTCGTAAGAACCAGCCACTTGAACCAAAGAGAAGAATTCCTAAAGAGACTCATTTATTACCACATGTCAGTGTTGTTAAAGATAGCCCCTGGGATGAGTCAAGGGGCAGCTGTACTTATGCAAAGATCAAAATAGGGCCATCACCACCACTGACCCAATCATTTAGTAATCAGCCCTTCTTTGTATATCTCTGTCTATGGAAAGGATAGTCCAAATCTTAATCTAATCTCTAATATTACTTTGACAGAACCACAATGTACGCAAAACAGAATTGTCAATGAGGAGGGTAAGAAAGTTAAGATAGAGCAAAGTCCCCCCTGCTTTTCATAAATAACTTTCAGAGGCCTCTTTAGAATTCCTACTACTATATTCAAACCTCATCTGGGGCTTTGTTAATTAGAAGTGGTTAGCAGCATTTGGCTAGACCTAGGCAGTCAGAAACTGTTTATTGGATGGATGGATGGACAGATGGACGGATGGGTGGGTGGATGAGTGGATGAGTGGATGGGTGGGTGGATGGTTGGAAGAAAGGAAGGATGGGTGGCCTGCAACTCTGTCACTGGAATAACTGGAAAACCAGACATCCTACCTCTTAATTCAACTTCCTAGAAACCAAAAAGACCCTGGTATAATTAAGAAGAGAGCCAACACCTCAAACAAAGCTCAAAGAAGTTCATAAGTAAACTTAATAGGCTCAACTTCTTTTATAGGGAGAGTATCACTTAAAGAAACAATTTAAAAGATTATCAAGGAATACTGGGATTCAGCCACCAAAGTTAATTATGATTAACAGTTTGGACAGACACACATATGGTATGACTTCCACAGTGGTACTGTAGGACCACACAGTGCGGTCCTCTCTGCTTATCGTGGAACCCAGGGTTTTTCCAGCTGGGAAACTATTACCCCATAAGCTTCTCAAAATATTATCACTTGCTTCAAGCTAGAAAAGACCCCATGAGTAGAATACTTGGCTACTGGAAGTTTCTACATCTTGTTCTGAGTAAGAGATTCTAATCTTTTTGTGCTTATTAATTCCTTGGCATAACTTAATCAGCAATATTACTACTAATAGCCAATATTTATTAAGCTCTTACTTTGAACCAGGTACTGTTCTCAGCATCACATTTAGCTTCTAGAAGAAGCTTCTCGTCATTTCTATCACCACCCACATTTCACAGATGAAGAAATAGACATCAGGATGTTAGGTAATTTCCTGTGTTGCCCAACTGAGACATGGGAGACCCTGAATTCATAGCCAGCAACCTGTCTTCCTCAGGACCAGATTGTGCTATGAAATAAATGTGATCCACACCATCTTCATCAAGGGAAGATCCGTGATGATTTTTTTTTTAATCAATTTTTGAAAGAATTCTATTTCACCGTTTTTCTCAACAAAGGAGATAACTCTATGTTGATCTCATGTGCTAGTTCTTCTTCCTCCCATCAACTTCTCACATTTCCCCAGGTCTGCTCTGCAGGAAGCTCTGAAATAATGCTTTCCATGGTCAAGTAAGTTTGAAAAATGGTGGACCAAACCGCTAACCACTTCTTTTGCTGTAAAACTTCTCAAGGTCTTTATTTATGTGTGTACACAATACATCTTCAGCACAAGGCCAGGATATCTTACAGAGTGTTCTGTAAATGTATCTGACTAGAGAACCCTTATTTCCCATAGAATACATTGATGTCCCACAGAATACACACAAGAAACACTGCCTCATGGGGAGGTGGTCCCCAAGTCCCTTGTGACCTTGGGCCCTCGTATTAGACTATAGATTATCTTCCTAGCTGTCTGCAATTCTCCCTAAACTATACACACGCTTAACTTTCCATCTCATCTGGCCTTTCCCCTTCCCATAAGCCCTGGCCCTCTGGCAAAACCACAATAGAAGACATCATCCATGATGGGAGCAGGAGTTGGGTTTTTTCTTTTCCTTTTGTTTTCCTTTATAGATACATTATCTAATTTTCAGGGCACATTTGTTGCCAGGAAATAGTTATCCTCCAAATGAACTTCCTTTCACCAGATAGTAAGAACTCAGTTAACTTTATGTGTTTCCTTCCCTACTATCAAGAGGAAATTGAAAAAAATAAACATTGTGTGATAGGAAGGAAGGAAGGAAAAAGAGTAGGGGGAGGGAGGAAGTGGGGAGGAAGGAAGGAAGGAATGGAGGGAAGAAGAGAAGAAGGAGGGAGAGAGGGAAGGAGGAAGGAAAGAAAGGAAGGAAGCAAGCAAACTAGCTAGCTTTGCTCAAAGCTTATGCTCCTACTCAACCTTAAGACTCATTCCAAATTCCTATGACTTCTATTTCTCCCTCTGATGGTTTATTTCCTTTAAAATAAAATTGTCCATTCAATATAAGTTTTAATATTGTAGGTTATCAATCCCTTTAGAGAAGGAATGCATGAATGAAGAAATGAAGCTATTCAACAAATGCACATTGAGGAGGTGTACAGCGGTGAAGAAACAGACTATGGTCTCCACCCACAAGGAGTTTACAGTCTTGTGGGAGAGACTGACAGATAAACACATGATGATATAATAATAACCAACGTTTGGTGGTGCTAATAAAGACAGGGAGAGATTGGGGTGACTGAGAATACTCACCATGGGATGGGGGGTGGAGGAAACCCTATCTGAAGATGAGGTGTTCTGGCAAGGGGAAGGGTGAAACAGGCTAGTTCTGACAGCAAAGCAGGCAAAAGCCAGACCCACAGGGTCCTGTAAGCCAAGTCACGGTAAGGGTTTCAGTCCTTAGCCTAGGGGCAAGTGACACCCATTAAAGAGCTCTAAACAGGGAAGGCTCATGATCAGATTTCTGTTTTTGAAAAAAAAATCACTCCAGCTACAGTGTGGCAAACAGATTAGAAGGAGCGGAGAAAATGTACAGAGACTGTCATGAGGCTTCTACAAGTTTCATGGCTTGAACTGTTAAGTAAATAACAACTAGTTTTATTTTCAATCAGTTCCTCATTGCCAAGGAATGCTAACAGTGTTTTCAAAGCCAAAAGGAAATGCAGGAACATAAGAAGCTTGAGATGCTAAGGTATGTATGGAAATAAAGCATTCCCAAGCAGGAATCCTATAAAGATAAAATCCTATAAAGATCCATTCCTCTCCCTGGTTCCCCACAGGTGAACCCTGTTACATTTTCCATGTTGGCAGGGAAAGGCTTCGAGGGCATTCATACTCTCAGCCCACCCTCTTCCTGGCTGTGTACCAATGCACGGTAAGGAAGCAGAGGCAAAGGAGAAAAAAGATGGCATGAAATCTAGCAAAATACCAGAGAGGTCCTTGGAGGCAAAGGGCTCAGGAAACACTCTATACCTCAGGAGGGAAGTCTTTGTGGTGAGAACCAAGACTCACAGGTAAGAAAGGCTTTACACTCACCCAAAAGCCACACCCCAATACAGCCATCCCTCGTCTCAACAAGAAAAGTCTTTGCCATACGTGACAGGTTCTTACTAAATTCATCATAAAGTCTACAAACGGTGACCGCACATATCAAAGGCTCCCAGTCTCATCTTTTAATGCTTCCTGGCCCCACAAAATGTCTAATAAATTGTTTCCACAGAATATAGCAGCTAAACTTTCCTCTTTATACTGGAAGACTAAATCTTCCTTAAAAATCAATATCCTACCCATTTTCTCTAGCAATAGTAAAGAAAAATATAGAGGTCTCCTCTGGCCTACAGTAAGAAGAAATGCTATTGTTCGGTCTCTAACCACGCAATGTCAGGAATTTCTGCGATCTTCGCACGCTCCCAACCCACCTTTCCACAAATGGCTCCTCACCCTACTCCCACTAAGGCCAGTCCTCTTGGAGTAACTTAACAAATTTACAATTCACCGTATCTTTAACTCTTTCCACATGCCCAATTCTACTCTCCTACCTTAAACTGTCACTTAATCATGACAATAAATCAGGCAGTGTGCATTGTTAGCCCCATTCTAGAGATGAGAAAACTGAGACTTTGATTAAGCCATCTGCCCTGCTTGTGGCAGAACCAGATTTGAATCCAGATCGATCTGGTTCCAGAGGCCAAATTTTTAACCACTATGGCCTTCCACAGAGAGGAATGTAACTCCCCTCCCAGAGGAATTTTTCTTTCAACATTGGGCAAACCTATGAACTCTTTGGGTTTTGGTGGCTGAATTAGAACAGAACTGGAAGCCAGTGCTCTTTTCCACTACATCAAGCACCCAATGGAAAACGATCTCACCTCACTAGAAAATCGAAAGCGGACATTTGAACTAGAGAAGTCAGCACTAATACCTGCATGCTCTCATTTCCTAAGAAAATTTTTTCAGAAGGAAAAAAAAATGCTATTTTCATTGCAAAAGAGTCATTGCTTTCTTAGCCAAAGCTAGCTATTTACTTTTTTCTGGCAAGCTCATTGACAAGAGTGCAATACATGAGATTCTCATTGGATGAGCTATGTCGTCTTCCACATGGTATAGTTTGGTTTAGATGGTGAGGTTCTGCAGCACGACCTTACTTTTGTACAACCAACCTAAAATATAGCCTTGAGATTACAAAAAGGAGGAGGAGGAAAAGAGAGAGAGAAAGAGCTGACATAAACACATGTGCGCCCTCCCTCCCCCCACCCGCCTCCTTTCATGGAAACAGTTTCCAATTTGTTTCATAATTGCACTAAGTCATCTGGGCTAACACTCAGACTACTTCTCAAATTCACCATGCCCCTTACATGCAGGAAAAGGAGGCATTTAAGGAAATTTCCCTCCTCCCCACATAATCTCTTTCTCTTTGGTTAGTTGGATGGAGGTGGCCCGAGAGAAGAAGGAGCAGAAATTTTGGAAATCACAGTTGATGAATTGCAAACGTGTGCAAGTGATGCACAGGGAAGGAGGGAGTGAGAAATGAAATTCCTCTGTGAAAATAATGCACATGTCCCAGGGAAATGAGCCACACATTTTTTATGAATCAAGAGACCAGTGCTTTCTTTACATGTGCGCCAAACAGCATTCCTGGGTAACAGTTCCATATCTCATGAGGTGTAAGCCACTTCACTCCATCTTATTAGAAACATTCAAAACAAAGCAAGTATTTTGAAAGCCATAAAATTTATGGAACTCTAAGCACACCAAAGACAGAATGGACGAGGGACTCCTCTGTTTAACTGGTTTTAATTTATATTCACTTTAGCAGTTTAACCCACCTTTAAAATCCAACCAAGATTTGAAAACATTAATAACTACAAGCCATTTTTAAATGGTCTCCCACTTTCTCCACAACCTTAAAACGCACTTGCTTAAGGCTTCAAGGACATAAGAAAAATGAATCCCAGAGTCCCTAGAAAATTGGCTATAACCTTTGTCACTCACCGGATTACTTACCCACCTCACGAGGCATTGCAAAGGTGGGAGAGGACTCCAGCTGGTGACCGGTGAGAGTTACCAGCCTCAATATTCCCTAGAAACTCTAGACAGCAAATAATGAGGAGAGAAGTGATCAAGAGAGTCTATTTATCCTGAAGCCCAAGTAAATTAGCCAGTGCACGGTGGCAAACAGAATACCTTCTTCGGAACAACCAGGCCAAACAGCACCATAAACTTGTGAGCACACAGTTTTAAGTAGCTGAGAAGAATTTCATTTTTCTAATTACCAGACGTAAGACCCAAAGGGAAAACTCAGTTTAAATATTTACTCTTAATTTAGCAGTTCTTAGACACATGGCACACCAGATCGGAAAAAAAAAAAAAAAAAGCAAAGAAGCAAATCGTGGGCATTGCCATCAAGGATCTTGATTAGAGCTCCCAAGTTCAAATGATACTATTAGCCAAACTCTGTAGGGCACTTACGATATGTCAAACGCCATGCATATTACCTCTTTTTCTCTTCCCAACCGGCCTCTAGGGAAGATAGTTTTATTCTTCCTGCCCGATATGCAGATAAGGAATCAGAAGCACACTTGGAAAGGTGAAGTAATCTGCCCAAAGCACACAGAGAGTCGTAGCACTAGAATTTAAGCACAGCCTAATTTTAGAGCCTCCTGAGATCGTAAGACCTGGAGGTTTTCTACTCTAAGTTCAATTAAAGCCAACACAGAGAACATGGTTTGTTCTGGGCATTGTTGTGGGCACTTGGCATAAAATAACTCATTTGCTCTTTATCATAGACTTGTATGATAAGTCCTATGATGATCCCCAACTTTATAGATGAGGAAACTGAGGCACAGGGAGATTAAGCAACCTGCCAGTGTCCCACAGTCCATAACTGATGGGGTCTGGATTCAAACCCAGGCAGCTGGTACCAGCCCGTTCTCTTTGCCAGTCTGCTGGCCATCTGTCTAAGCATGGTGGCCCCAAGAGGTCTGGTAAATTCTGGTTCCATTAAAAGGATAATAAGAGTCCAGAACTACAAGAGAAATGTTCCACTGTACTCTGTGCTTGTCTGACTATACCTGGGGCACTTCATTCAGGTATTTTTACAACATTTTGAGAAAAACACTAACAAATTGAAACTTGTCCAGCAGAGAGCAAGAAAGGGAGGAAACAGGGAAAAGGTGTCCTAAAAGTATGGAGTAATTGGGACTGTTTGGCCTGGAAAGGAAATTTCGAGAGCCTACATACACCATCTGACTAAAATGCCAAGAGGGCCCTAAGCACCCTGAGAAGATGTGGGAAGCAGCCCTTGGACCTGACTGGTTTACCATTCATTTGCTCATCAATTTTACTGAGTAGCCAGGATGTGTCAAACGGAGGGAAATTTCTCTAGCTTAACAACTCCTGCATTTCAGAAGCGGAAGTTCTGCTCACTCATCAGGGAGATTCAGCAGATCAGACAGTAGGGAGGCTCCCCGCACAGGGTGGAACACTGGGCACGTGACCTCTGAGACTCTACTAATGAGCCACTTAACCACCCTGCACTACCACTAACAAAAATCCTGTAAAAGTCCTTGCAAAACACAACACCCAAAAGTAGCAGCGCCCCCCAAAATGAAGAAACATGTTTTCAGTGGCCTTTGGCACTGAGCATTTGACAAGTCTGAACAAGGGTAAAACATACCACACTCTGAAAATAAGCCAAAGGACTACTTGTGTTCTAAAACAAGAGTATAATTGAGAAGGAAAAATGCAATTTCCTTCCTCCACTTCCTCCTCCTCAAATTCCTCATTAGCATACCTCATTATCATCTTGTTCCTAGGTGTGTCTCAGTCCGTTTTTTCACGTTTTTATACTGAGCAAGAAACTGTGGCATCAGCGTTCTGGGTCTCCCTGGACCACAGAACCAGCTCCTAATGTGGCAGTCCTAGACCCTGTTTACAGCAGGGGCAGGCCCCCGCCATTGGCCCCTCCAGCAAAATGTTTTCCAATTTCTGACTCAGGAGAAGCATCTGAGGTCAAGATCTATAAACACATTCCAGAATATGAGTACTTCCAAGAGAAAAAAACAATCAAAACCACTGCGATGGTTTTTAAAATTTAAGTCAGACAATACTCCCCAGGAACTGTTGCCTTCTTTGTTAAAATGAAGATGCGTACATACTTGCAATCGTACTATTAGGATGATTTTTTAAAAATTTTTCTCATTTCCTTTTCTTTTAAACAATGTAATCCTTAGTAAAAGAAAAGAACACTGTAAATCTTATGCTATCTCAAGGCATTCTTCTAGATAGGATAATGAATTTTCCCACAGGGAAAGAGTATTTTTTTCTGAACCAATTCTGATAGTTTTTAGTGATATTTTTTCTTTTTTTGTCTCCATTCATGAGAGTTAGAGAGATTTGCATGAATCAGTCCAAAACAACTGAAATTAGCCAATCAAAAGGATGGTCACAGAATTCTACTGTATTATCAGGAAAAGGCTTTGACCTAGCCTGCTTATTTCTAGATGTTTTCTCAATCCAAGTTTTTGTTTGCTTTGTTTTGCTTTTTAAAGAATGGTTTGGAGGAGTGAGTGTGGGGGAGGGACTAAGAAGAGAAACAAGATCTCCCAACCAAAAAATATCTTACTCTTTAGTTTATGATACTATTGAAACAGAAACACCATTCAGCAGTAGCTGGAATCACTCCAACAGAGGCATCCAGACTCGCCCCTGAATCTAGAAGCAAACAGGTCAGTAGAGGGCAAAAGTCTCCATGCAGTACTGATGGCCTCAGACCTGAGGGCAAACAGAAATCACAGCAGATTTGTTGAAAGCAGTTCAGAGTTTGTCTCTCCCATCACTTACCATATCTCCAACTACAACTGAGAGATACCGAGAGGGAATACTTCTCTATAGGAATACTGTCTCCATAAAGATAAAATCATCAACCCACCCCAATACTCTTGTATGCAAAATGACCTCTCAGATCATCTTCTACTCTCTCCCCAGCTTTCTTGGGGTCGGAAAGCCGAGAGAGGACACTAAGACACAACATATTTTCACTGTCGTGGGACTTGAAGATACCAAGAGATTATGCCTAACAAAGTAAAATAATTATGTCTCCATGAACACCACTAACGAAGGGAAGAAGTGAATAACAGACAACCCAAAAACCATTTGTATTTGATCCTGCAACAAGGGAGAGGAGTTCTCTTACGGTAGGCTTGCCTTCCTCATTATTTTCTTCCCTCCTAACCAATGATATAATTGGACTGGCTTCAAGAACACACACTAACTGATAACAGGAGAGAAGGCCAAGAAATGCTGGGTGGCCTTGGACAAATCCGGGAGGAATTCAACTGAATGATATGTGTACTTTTCAATGGACCTTTAAGTCAGCACCAACTGCATGTGAAGCACTACATGATCTACTTGTAGTACCTCTACTAAACCTTTCAACCGTGTTCCCCTATGAGTATCACCATCCCCATGCTGCCAATGAGAAAAACCAAAGCAAAAGGAGGCTAAGGAAGTTACCTGGACAAGCAAACGGAGAAGAAGAAATCTGGGACACAGGCCTAGATGTGTGTGGCTCCAACATTTATGTTCTTTCCACTATGCCTTACTGCTTCTTATTTTTTAAGGAACAATTCTCGTAGTGGGAAATCCACAGACAAGATCTTCAAAAGCTGGTGTATACAGCATTTCACACCAGACATAAGAGTACACAGCAACCCGGGAAGGGTAATATTTAGCTGTTTACTGATGGGACCCACTATAGGCCACCCTGGTATAATATAAAACATATTCACCGTGAACTTCTTCCCAGATATGATGTTGACAGTTTCTGTTGAAACCAGGTAGTTTGTTTGTTTCTATTTCTCCAGCAAGTTTAACCCAGAGGATTTTGCAAAGCCACATCTCACGTTAGATCTTACACTTTGGCGAACACAGTATAAGATTGGTGTTTTATCTTGACAGTGTCTCATTAGTGTAAATTAGTGACTTAATACTAAAACTAGAAAACAAGTGGTTAAGAGACCCCAGCTAAGACAAGTTTCATTAAAACAATAATGACTTAATACACGCTGTGCCTGGTTTCAGAAAGCTTCAAGCTCCCTAATCATTTTCTGGATGGTTTCCATTCCAACCAGTTTCCATGTTGGTGTAAATCCATCATTCTCCAGGGAGGATGTACATGGGAAAAGGAACATAATGTTAAGTCTCCAGAGACCTTGTTGCAATGTCAAAATCAAGTGATGTCAGTTTAAATTACAGTTAAAAAAAAGAGAGAGAGAGAGAAAGGCACCATAAAGACAATGTCTCCTGGAGCCTGTCTGGTTGCCTAGAGCAAATGCTCTACCAAGTCGGGTAGAGAAACCGGTTTCCATTTGCCTAGCAGTTTTCCCACTGCTTCCAGCTTCCAAAGAGGCACTTGGCAGTGAAAGCACACACAACAAGCTGGTTCGCACAGCTGAGTACTGGGGACTCCACGGTGTATCAATGGCTAGTGTTCTGAAGGGAACGATCCCTTGTACCAATCAATCACATCGCTTGCACCTATCATCCTTTATTTACTCCCATTCCTACTTGGAAACCACCAAGCTTCCATTAAAGAAATTGCTAACTTCCTGAGCTGGAAGACCCAACTTTTCCAGCTTCAAGGACCCCTTCTGGTAGTCTTCCTCTGAGGGTGTCCTGTTTCAAAGACTCTACCATGTGCTCATTACAATGACCAGAACTGTCTACATCTCTTAGACTTTGCGAGAAGACCCAAGAAGGTTTACAAATCCCATAGACTACCTTCGTCCAGGGATACCAGTTTGGAAAGCTGTAAGATTGTAATATAAAACAGGAAATAACAAAAATAGTAATAACACTTGACGATTACTGAATGCTTACTATTTATGCCAGGCATTGTGCTAAGAGCATTATTTACATTATCCAATTTAATCTCACCACAACCTTGTGAGGTAGGCACTATAATTATCTTTCTCATAGAAATATTCAGAAATGTTAAGTGATTTGCCCAAGGCCACCAAACCAGTGCCAGAGCAAAAATCTGAACCATGCTATCTGACTTCAAAGCCACTGCTCGTCTCCATTCCACTGGTTCCCCTGCCTCTCCCTCCTAGCTGCATTCCCAGATCCTTCTCACTCCCTTTGGAAAGCATCATGTGCAGTATGCCCACCTTGGGAACTTTCAGAAAGATTCAAGTTATCATCTTATTCTCTGACACCACCTTCCTCAGTCTGTGGAGGTTTGCATTCTTACAGATAAGAGAGGGAAGGAGAGGGGAAGGGAAAAGAGAGAGAGAGAGAGAGAGAGAGAGAAATGTCTAGAGCATCAGAAGAATTCAAACCCAAAGTGCAAAAGCATTCCAGAATAAACCAAGGGGCTGGTTCCTTCAGTCACCATTTACCTGCACCTGACTTCCTCCACTCAAAGTAATAATGTAGGTCTCTCTATCTCTTGGATGTCTCAGGACACTTTCAAATATTTCCTTCTAAATAGCCTCAAATATTTCTTTCTAAATATTCTCAAATATCCCTTCTGAATTCTCTTCTTTGAATGTGAAAGGCAAAGAGGTTTTACTCTGATAGTGCTTCTAGATTTCTAATGAAAGTACCGAGGACAGCCTTGGACAATGAACCCTGGACAGTTCCCTCTTGCTACCATCCTTAATTCCCCCTCTTACCATAAACAGAAAGGGAAGTACCTGGGTGGGATAAGGTGGGAGCTTCCTCTAGATGCTCAAAGTTTAGAACACAGGTTCTATAAAAATAGCGAAATGTTTGCATGCAGATGTAAGTAGTTCTGAAAGCATATGAGTAACCTAAAGATGTGTGTGGAGTGGGCAGCTGGAAAGAGGAGAATTACCAAATGATGCCTACAGTACAGTGTCAACCATACGGTCATAGATACATGGACAGGGACTCTGAATGAGCTAAAAACACAGAAAAGGTTTGATTTGTACAAATGATGAGCCCACACACATTATTCCTTGTGTTTTGAGTTCAGTTTCTGTTATAATATTTGTGTAATAAATAATAATTTCAAAAGCATATTATATACAGAGTGTATAATTATGTGACACAAGTATAAACAAATTAGCTTTATAACATGTCAGCCAAGCATTAACCATTTAGAAAATTCCAAGTTAGGACGCCTCTCTGGTGTTACTTACTTACCTCTGTCTCCCTCAGAAGGAACAAGGTGCCGGTGCAAGACTCCTTTGATCATATGCTCTGAGTGTCCAGGTCCAGGTCTTATGGACAGCACACTACCTGCTCCTGGAGCTTAACAAGTATTCTAAAATGAGGTCTTCTCCAAGGGTTGCCCTCCTACTAGAAGAAAGACCAGCAAAACTACAACTAGAGTGAATACAGGTTGGGTTCCTAACAACCCAACACCACAAAGCTAAGTTCTATTCTGGGGGGAAAAAAATGTAAGAAAGAGAAAGACTCAGCTCAGAAAGTGCAAAGAGGAGAGCACACTGTGAATCCGACTGATACTAAGGGCCTCCTAGTTATGCCTGTCCAGCAGCACAGAGCCCCTTCATAGCAGGCCTGACAAGAGATTTAAGGTGTGCATTATCTCAAGTACTTGGCAGGTAGCACAGAGACCAGGGACAGACAGATAGACAGGGACACACCACACACACACACACACACACACACACACACACAAGCTAGGACAAGGGCCAAAGTTACCTCAAGCCAAATGAGACACAGGCCAGTGCAGAAGAACACTAGGCTAATGCCAGCATTTTCAGACTCACCAAGGAGTGAGGGGGCTTTGGTAAATAAAGCTCTAAGTTATTAGAAGTTCCATATAATCAATAATAATCACAACTATCATTAGCATAGTCGAGGGCTTGCCAAGCACAGGCCAAAGACCATGATCCTGCTCACATGATCCCAGGCTCTCACTATCCTGAGAAAAAGGTAGAACTTGGGATCTGGGCAACTTTTAAAGGTGTTCAGAAAACATCACTGATCACAGTGGATTCAGAGGGACATCCCCACTCAAGGCAGGACATTTCAAAACAGCTAAGATATGAGACCCCGCAATCATTCGATAGATGCTGTTTACAGAGGGTTGTGATGCAACAGGAGAAAAGAGAAGAAATACAGGATTCTCCTCATTGGGGTCCATGCTAAAGTTTAAGTGACACGATGATCTGATTCACATATTGCAAATACAAAATGATGCAAAGTTGGTGCCTATTTGCTAGAGACAAGCCAAAAAAAAGTATAAAAATACATAATAAGTCTTGAAGACAGTTTCTTTTCTGCTGCCCTCCCCACATTCCCAAATCGTATCATCTCCCCAAGCTCAGCTCAGATGCATGTCCCCCCATCAACCCCCTGGTCCTTTCATTGATACTGTCCCTTCAGTATCAGACTCACACAGGAGCTTATCTGACCCTGGGCAGTTACAGTAAGATAATAAGAGCAGCCATGTAGCTAGTGCCTACTCTATACCAAGGCCCTTGTCCCAGCTTTTTTAAAGCCTAAATCAACTCTTCCAGGAAGGGAATGCATTATGCATGATTGAAAGACTTAGAAACCAACCTTGAACATGATTGAGTCAACTGGCTGAAGTCAAAAGACCTAATGAGTGGTAGCCCTTGAATTTGAACCCAGGTCTACCAGAGCCCAAGCCCTTTTGCTCTGCATTCTGCCATATTCCATGGACCAGCCCCTCTTGGCCTCATATTCATCTCTCTAACCAGGTGACAGGGTCCTTAAGGGTCAGACCCATGTCTGAGTCAACACACATTCATTTATGAGCTGTCTGAAGTACGACCTGAAGTATGTGGTGAACAGAAGAGGGTACGTAGCTCATAAACACTTGTTGAATGAATGACAAAATGACAGAAAACCCATGGGAACAAGTAGAAAAGACAACTGTCATAATGCTGGCAACAAATGACAGCTCTAATATTTTCCTGGGCTTGAAATTACAAAACATCCTCCTTTTCACTCAGTCCCCCTTGATTCACCCTGACGTGCCTTGGCTACTTTTTTATTACTGGTCTCACCTCAGCCCCACCTGGGGCCTCCTGTGTGGTACTGAAGCACGGAGCCCCAGGAAGTGAGAGCGACTACAGCTTGTATTTCTAAAGAGATCTAACTACATTACCATTCTCTGTAGGAACCTCCACTCCCCAAGCTCCACTATTCCCCCAAGACAGCTGGAACGAGGAAAAACCAGGCAAACCAAGGATGGGGAAATATTTGGGCCCTCCCCACCATTTACACCATCCAACAGCAACCTATGAATCTTAATCTAGATTTATTTTTTCTTTTAAAGCATAAAGGACAAGTGGTCAGGAGCAGGCCCATAAATTTGCTCTGACTTTTATTAGACGGAGAATACTTTTGTCCGAGGGGGCAGCATCACTTGGAGGAAAAGACAAAAAAGCTCTCTGAACGTGAACCACCACATGACCCCTGACATAAGGCAGGACTGCTGTCTGCTGATAGGCAGGCTGCCTGCTATCACACGTGGTTAGAACTCCTTCAAAGTCATCTGAATAGGTTAACTTTTCCCATTCAGTGTTATCAGTCCCCTATTTCACATCTCAAGCAGATCCTACAGGGAAGGGAACAGGATTGGGACAATTAAGTCATGCAGCTGGATTCCTTCATGATGAAAGAACACGGGACTCCCTAGATACACCATCTCAGAGATGGATCCAAGCACTGACAGGAGCTGAAGAGGCTGAAAACGTAAGAGGAAGAAGTCCAGTAAACCAACGCTGGTGTTCTGTTTTGTGAAACCACCTGATCTAACATTTGGGTTTTGTAACAGCACCATACGCATTCCTTCATTTTTAAAAAAGCATTAATTGTCTGCCTACGGTGGTGCCACAAACTAGGAATGCTGTAATGAATAAAGCTTTGTCTCGGTCCTGGGTAAGTGCGCAGTCCAGCAAGAGAGAGGCTGTCTCAGGGTTCTCAGATAGGAGAGCAGGGGCAGGACAGCACAGTGGGCCTACCTTTCAACTGTGTAACCGGCCCTACAGCTCAGGGTAACGACAATTAATTAAAATAATGATTTGCACTATGCATACCCAATGACTTCACCTATGTTATCTGATTTCTTCATTCAATTACTCCATCATAAGAAAATAGGCTTCTGGGGGGGGGGGGGGAGACCCTGAACTACTGAATATATTCCTTTCAAGTCTATATAAAAGAACACCTGGAATTTCACAGAAAATAAATTTCAGTACAGAAAGGAAACGGTTTATGACAAACTCAGATATTTCATGAGATAAACCATCACTTCTCCATACAGGTTTCTTAATAAAATAGTTTCCAGCCCCTGGACAGGCCTCGTCTCTCAAACGTAGACTCCACAGCCAGAGCTAATTAAAGATACCTTCTGACTTTGGAAAACTGAAAAAGAAATGATGAGAAAACAAACAAAACAAAACAAAACAAAACAAAAAAACAGAAATGGAGGTCTCTAGAACTTCAAGGGAGGGAGCAAGCCACCCTGTCCTTGCTTTGAATGACGGGAGGAAATCCAAGCGGTTCTCCTCCATACTTGATGCAGGAAAAGGAGAGCTCTTATTTTCAAAAGAAACCACTTATTCAAGATGATCAAGTGGAAGTAACATTCTAAGTCATTTAGGGAGATGTCGTAGACACCTTGGTGTGTTCTGCATTGAACAGCCGCATTCTCCTTGCCCATATTTCTTCGTGTTTGATACTTGGATTACCCCAGCAGGAAACGAGCAGTCTTTGAATGGAGGGTTTTGTTCAGAATCCTAATAGCTTCCAGCATTTGCCCCAGACCACAAGAAGTACACCAAATTTACTTAGACATCCAGGCCAGACGTGAAGAATTTCTCTGTCAGATCTAGTAAGCTCCGCCAACATAACATTTTGGCTTCTCGTGGGCAAAAAGAGAACAGCCAAATAGTGCTGGTGCCAGGGGCCAGCCTGGTGACATGTGGCAGTTCTTGAAAGAAAATTAATGAACACAACAGTAACCTTTCTGCCCCGTGCTCCTCCCCTCTCCTCCTTTGAGGGAGAGAAGCAAAATTTCCACCATCAGGGTGACAAGGAAACTGCTGCTCCTTAAAACAGCTTCAGGGTTCTTGGGGATTGTTTGTTTTCCCCCACCAGAAGAGCCACACTTCATTGTTGGCTTTCAAGATTACCTTGCTACCAAGTTTGTTGACTTAAAGGTAGAGCCCTCATTTGTTCCATCCAGCAATTTCATCCTTGTTAATCTAATAAATAAAAAAGTAGCCCTGGTCTGATTTGGTCACAAAAGCTAACGATGGACCATCAAGTCCAATAAAATATTTGTTTGGTGCCTATTCATGTGCCAGGAACTGTACTAGGCATAATTATACATATTAACTTAATGGTGAGACTGATGATATCATATGTGTGTGTGTATGTATAATATGTTATTACAATGACAACAATCATCCTAAAAAATAATCCAAAAAAATCAAAAAGCATAAAATCAACAACAATCATTTACCAAATGCTTACTGTGGGAGAAGCTTATGGTAAATGTAGAAACATGCCTGATAACACTCCTCACAACCCTTTGAGCAACATATAATTATTGCTTTCCCCTTTTATAGATGAGGAAAAGAGGATTCCAAGAGATTAAATAAACTTGCCCAAAGTCACACGGCTTGTAAACAACAGAGCTGGAATCAGAACCCAAGCCTGTCTCTTTCATATCCTTAAAGATCACACTGAAGTAACATTAAGTTTGTTGTAGTGGATGAGGATAAGAAGGATGGCAAAGTTTTATAGATGACAGCACAACAGGCCAGTTGTATTACTCATCTAAACCAAAAGCGTAACAAAATTACTTTGTAGTAGAATTTTTGTCATCTCTAACGTTAAGTGTCAACCATTTTCATCCCTAAAAAGATCTCAAGTAATCAACTATAAACAGAGACTAGGAAAAACTAGATGATACCAAATAACACAGTTATCAAAATGATAACATCCTTACAATGTTTTCCCTAGAAGATACACTCAATTTCTGTGAAGAGAAGCTAAATTGCTTATGAGCGTGTGTGTGTGTGTGTGTGTGTGTGTGTGTGTCCTGTTGGATTTCCTAGTTTTACTATCCTGTTCTTACGTTAGTATACAGTAAGCCATTCTCACGTGGTTTTGAAAGGACTTAACAACAGCAACAACAAAGTCATAAAAGTTAAATGAGAAACTGAACTCATGGGTTGGATGAGTAATGAAGAGCTTAGGAACATCTGATTTCTGAACAAAACCTATAGGGAAGAAGTAAAACAAAACAAAACAAAAAGCCCTTAAAACCTGAGGTTCCAAACTGTTGAGAGGGAAAAAAATGACTGAAAATTTTGGAAGGCTTTAAGGAGAGAAAAAGGAATCGCCCAACTGTACCAAAGCAACAAAGGTATGAGCAGCGGAGGGACACGTGGAAAGTTTGGTTCTTCTGTGTTCCCACAGCCACACAATCGTTCAGTGGGTGGTTATGCCCCAACTTTCAGCCTGGAATAGCAACACAGATTTAGGACAGACGAGCGCCTGCATGGCCAGAATTACGCCAGTGGCAGGAGAGGGAGCCCGCTCTGATAACGGGCAGGATATCGCCAAGTAGCCTCCCCCACTCACACCAACACACACGGACTCATAAATGCAATTTGCACACAATTTCCAAGGGTTCATGAGTCATCTGAGACATAAAATCCAGACTAAGAACACTTGCACAGAATAAGTAAGAATGCTCCCGCTTACAGACCTGGCCCAGTTTAGAGCTGCAAGTAAGATGATTCAGCTGCTTGCGTATTTTGAACATGCGAGTCTCCCTGGGTTCTCAGACATGAGCTGCGAGTGAGCAGCTCGAGTTTTAGGGGAGGTGCAGCCATGAAAAGTACAGCTGCAGGGGTTTCCGATCCTGCCTCTGTCTCCTAGAGCTGGCTGATCTTAACCAAGTTTTCCTTACTACTCTGTACCTCTGTTTTCCTTACCCCAGGACAGAGGCAGAAGTAGTTCAACTGTTGTAAAGATAAATGAGCCTTTATATGGAAAGCTCTTAGAACAACACCTTCCCAGCACAGAGGCAACCATGAAATCAATGTAGCTGCTATTATTACCCTATGGGCCTTTTTAAAGAAAATGGCCTAATATTACAAAGCTTCCTATCAGAAAAGCGCTATAGAAGTATAGAGAGTAGTAGTTAATGCTGGCATTAACTTCCGTGCCGCCTCTTAAATCACCACCAAACGCCCCTTTTTGCTATCATTGCAAAGTTGCCTGGTTAACTAAAAAGGGGTCACAGCTATGTTTCATTATGATGGTAGTGCCAGTGAGAAGAGAATACCGTTAGCCTGTGAACTTGATCATGGATGATGATTAAGAAAAACATGCCATCCGTTTGTGAAGGCCTGGCCAGCACGCAGCTTTGCAGAGTCACAGACCCACGAGGGTGACAAATGAGAAGATGCCTCAGTGCTGGTGGCATCCAGGCCACTGCCCTCATGATGCAGCTGGGACACGTAAACCCGGAGATGTGCATCGCTTGCCCAGCTAGACCCTGGGAGTAAAGAACAGAGACAAGAACTTGGATTCTGGGATGATTTTTGCTCATTAGCCTCCCTCCACCAGACTGGAACCCTTTGAAGGCCAGAAGCTAGTCACCTGCATCTTCCTACCCTCCGCCCAGCCCAGCACATGGGGACACAGAAGCCAACAATAAATGGGAGTTAAGATGAACCCAAGTGGCACCATGTTCTTTGCTTCTTCTAAGGTATTTTTTTTAAATATTTATTTATTTATTTGACAGAGGTCACAAGTAGGCAGAGAGGCAGGCAGAGAGAGGAGGAAACAGGCTCCCCGCGAAGCAGAGAGCCCGACATGGGGCTCGATCCCAGGACCCTGGGATCATGACCTGAGCCGAAGGCAGAGGCTTTAACCCACTGAGCCACCCAGGAGCCCCTCTAAGGTATTATTTTAAACCCCAAGAGGAGACTGTGCTAACCCACTCACTGAAAACATGACCCTGGTGATAAAACAGCCGTCAAGCCTGAGCGTGCTGCTGGGCCATGAGTCAGGAGACCTGAGCCCTTGACCTATGTCTACCTTACCTTATCCCGCTTTCCACCCAGGGGTCAGCATTTAACTTTTCCAAGACAAGATGACAAGACAAAGTGCAACCCTTGACAGAGCCCAAAGGAGTCCAATTTTATGAGGTTACAAAACAGAATTAACTAATAGAGGCTATAGTCAATTATGCTGCTCTATGCTTATAGTACACTGGATAATTCTTAAAAGGCTTCTTTGTACACTGTCACTTAATCTTCCTGGTAACCTTGACGTAGGGCAGGAAATAAAGCCCCATTTTACAGATGATGACACCGAGGCACAGAGCAGCCACATATTTAGATCAGAATTAAGTGGCAAATGCTACCTCCACCAAAGGGCAGAATTCACACACAGAAAGAAAAGGAGATGTTCAAAGGCCGAGGAAGGGCCCAAGAGGAGACAGAGTCTAGTTACAGGCTGGAATAATGGAATAAACAAGAGGCTCTGGAGCCTGGCCATCACTCCCTAAGGGCCAGCTTTCTCTATTCAAAATGCTCCTTTCAAAAAGATACACCTCTCCCAGGGCCACAGGAAGATCAGACGGCTTATGGAAGACATAAAGTCGAGGCATTTGGCAGAGGGATCAGACACAGAGGGGGAAGAAAGCCTCCTGCCTATAACAAAGCAAACTGTATTTTTCAGCATTTCACTGATACTTCACAGGAAGAAAGATCCTGAAATGCAGAAAGTGATAATAAACGGAAATTATGTGACACTCATTACGTATTGCTGAAGCTGAATGAAAATGTCACAAACATTCATGTTCTTTATAGAATATGCCCTCTTAAAATTTTATTTTAGTACACATCATCAAATACATAAAATCAACCCTACACTTGTCAGAAAGGGCCACTCCACCCCCAAAGCCCTATATTGTCACAGAAAGCCCAAAACCAACCTCCTGGCTGATCGAAAGGGATATCCAGATTTCCCCAAAACCTACTAAACAGCCTTCTCAACATCCTGGTGGTTCTCCACCTGGTTGATAAGGGCCCTCATCTCCAAGCAGAATCCAAAACCCCTGTGTTTCCCAGGTTCACTATATGGCAAGGCCATCACAAGCCCTCTCAAAACACACACGCTGGGAGCGCCTGGGTGGCTCAGTGGGTTAAGCCTCTGCCTTCGGCTCAGGTCATGGTCTCAGGGTCCTGGGATTGAGCCCCACATCAGGTTCTCTGCTCAGCAGGGAACCTGCTTCCCCCTCTCTCTCTGCCTGACTCTCTGCCTACTTATGATCTCTCTCTCTGTGTCAAATAAATAAATACTATCTTAAAAAAAAAAAAAAACAAAAAACACATGCTGAAGAAGGAATCGCGTGAAGTAGAAACTACTCTCTGGGACACAATCTTCCAGCGAGCCCCATGATAAAGGGGACTCTGGTGGGGCTTTTGGTCTCTTTCTCCTGAGCCCGGTCAGTTCAATGCGCTAGACACACAGACAGGGGTAATTTCTCTAGAGCCACCTCATAGTATAACTGGGCACGGCTACCAAATGTTCTTGGCTATGCAGCAACCAAACCTGGGTTTCCGGCCCTTCTAAAGATTCCAGGCTCATTCAGGGTGGGACAAAGCAATAGCCAAAGGAGAGAGAAAGATACAAAATCCAAAAGAAGACCATTGGACGATGAGTAAAGTGAACAATGTTCCCTTGAATTTGCATATGCAGCCTTATAATTACTTCTCCCACAAACTCAAGAGAATCATAAAGATAAAAGTTCTGGGGGCATCTGGGTGGCTCAATTGGTTAAGCCTCTGCCTTCGGCTCAGGTAATGGTCTCAGGGTCCTGGGATTGAGCCCCACATGCGAATCTCTGCTCAGAAGGGGGCCTGCTTCCCTTCTTCTCTCTCTCTCTCTCTCTGCCTGCCTCTCCGCCTACTTGAGATCTCTCTCTCTGTTAAATAAATAAATAAAATCTTAAAAAAAAAAAAAAAGATAAAAGTTCTGGGCACCATATCCCAATGTGTAGCAACACTGGGGAGGTGGCATAAAGACAGAAGTTTCTGGTCTCAGTGGTCCCAGATTCCTCCTGGAAAGCTGTACTCTTCCCCAGAGTAAAGCCCCTTTCCGAAGAAAGAAAGGCTTTTATTTTCTGGTACAGCCATTTTCAAGACAACTTAAGCCAACTTACTCAAAACATCATCAGGAAAAACAGAATCCTCTGGTCGTGACCAACTTGGTGTCAGGGAAGAGAAGAAATGGCAGAAGGACAAATTTCTTTTTAAACTTTAAAGTTTAAAGCCTCCCCTCTGTCTGTCATCATTAGAAGGCAGGGCCACATAACTAAGTAATTCATCATCTCTGATGCTTTTGCTCAAGAATACTATCTGCTGGCCAGAAAATTTCTAAGTGTCGTCAACCGCCAGACTGCTTCTTCAATTCTTTTTAATTTCTTTCCAACTTTCCAATACAGAATCTCATTAACTGGTTTGCTTCTATGGCTGCTATTACATATTGTCGTAACTTCTGCCACTTTAAGGTAGTATTCTCTTACACGTTTCCCTTGGGATACTCAGAGTTATCCACCTTTCCACACACAAAACCCATAACCAATTAAATCCAATCAAGTTTTATTGAAGAGCTACAATGTCTATGACTCAGTGCTAGGCAGCATGGTGAAGAAAAGTGTAAATAGAGAAAAATACAAGTAACAATAATAATCATAGATGGGGCGCCTGGGTGGCTCAATGGGCTAAAGCCTCTGCCTTCAGCTCAGGTCATGATCCCAGGGTCCTGGGATTGAGCCCCGCATCGGGCTATCTGCTCCACGGGGAACCTGCTTCCTCCTCTCTCTCTGCCCGCTTCTCTGCCTGCTTATGATCCTTGTCTGCCAAATAAATAAATAAAATCTTAAAAAAAAAAAAAAAAACATAGATGTCTATTCTGACCTTGTGTGCCAGGGATCTTAACATGACATAGCATGACACAGCATGATACTACATGATGAGGAGGAATGTGGCTTCTGCTCTCTGATAGGCCTGGGCTCAGCTCAAAGCTCTAGCCCCGAGGCCATTTTTTTCATCCTTCTGTGCCCCTGGTTCTTCATCTGTAAAATAAAGTAGGAGTCCATAAAATCACAAGTGTAAAGCACTTAGCCCAGGACCTCATTCATAATGACTTGTGGCAACTACTCTGTCATCCTCATTTTAAGATGCGGGGGCTGAAGGTCAGAGCTAACACATGAAGCAGCTGGGATTCAGATCCACATCCACCCAATGTGAAGACTTTTCTCTTTCTCGTCTCATGTTGACCAGGACAGAGGAGGAGGGCACCTTAGAAGCCTAGAGTATGGCAACTGGGAGAGCCCTGAAGACTGTCCTACCACTACCACAGTATCCCCCTCCAGTGAACCAGCAGGGGATCACCCCTGCTGCTTGTACCCAAGCTCAGAGTCCTTTTCTACATTTCTACAAGTCCATTTCTGCATCCCCAGACCTGGAACAGCCCCTGCAGAGGGGACATTTGCCTGGTGAATGAATGAATGAATGAATGAATGAATGAATGAAGTGATCCAAATTAAACAATCACAACAAATAAGTACTCTCAGTACTAAGCATGAATGATGTGCTGGGCACTATTCTAAGGAATCAATGTGTGCTCACATCTGACTAAATATTTAATATTCAACTTAAAAAATCAAATAGGCTTTGTAGAATGACTCAAGGGGGGTCAAGGGGGAGGGAGTAGCATTACTTCATTAAAGAGTAGCTACTTTGAAGTGGGCTTTAAAGAACAGAAGGGATTCTACAGAATTAGTAAAGGCAGCGGAAGGCATCCAGACAAAGGGAGACACACGGGCCATAGCCAGGAAGTATGAGTGATGTGCCCACTGTGATCAATGGCCTGAGGAGAAGAGCAAGGCCAAGTCAAGGCTTGTCTTTGGAAGAATGAAAAGAAATGTGATTGAATGTCTAGAGTAAGGCCAGTACGAGAGGAACCTCAAACACTCAGATGGGTGACTGGCCTTGACTCCGTGGAAATGGGAGAAGCTAATAAAGCAGCAAGGCACAGAGCATTCTGCTCCAAATCTTCAACAAAACAGACAAGTCTCACAGAGAAAATGAATTTTTGAAGTTGGAGAGGCAGATAGAAGCATCACAAAAGAGTCCAAAAGATAGAATGAAGGATACTCACGCTCATCAGGCTTGCTCTTCAAGGAAACACTGACTAGGATAAAGGCAGCTGCCCTCCTTGAGACCACATGACACCAAAACCCACAGACAGTCTGAAAACAAAAGTCAGCGGATCCTCCTGGGGCTGTACTGGATAGGTCCTGCCCAGGGAGCAAGTGAGGACAAAATTCCATCTAGAAATCCTCCAGCCACAATGAGCACTGTGGCCGGGGACAGCAGACGCTCAAGGGAAGGGGCACCTTTTCTAATTTGCACAAAGGCACCGAAAGGCCTTTGACTATCCTAACACAGTCTCATTTCGTATTCAATTATCCCACCTCATATCCCAAGACCGCATACATTTCGACCACTAACCTGGAGACTT
Organism: Lontra canadensis; assembly: GCF_010015895.1. Classification (NCBI taxonomy): domain Eukaryota; kingdom Metazoa; phylum Chordata; class Mammalia; order Carnivora; family Mustelidae; genus Lontra; species Lontra canadensis. Next base: position 1,275,437 of record NW_022631152.1, on the reverse strand, counting down.
TGAAAGCAGTAACTACATAAATATAGTTGATTTCTTCACTTACACACTCACACATTCATAATCTCTCTGTGTCGAGAGTGCTATACTCATTAAAGTGGGAGATAACAGAGCTTACCATCTAACAGACATAATTACAAGTATCGTAAACAGGAGGGCAAAAGAGAATAAATATCTTAATTAGCATTCTTGACAACATCAAGAAACTTGCTGCCTCGGTCACAGTCAGGGCAGCTGGACCAGACCAGCAAAGAAAAAGGTTCAATTCCTTCATTTAAACAAGACAAAAGGAAAAACAACACTATCATCAGATTTAAATACAAAGTACACTTGAAAGTTAAATTCAACTAGTAGTTTTGGAGCCAACACAGTTTACTCTTTAAAGCAAAAGTTCAGATTTTTAGAACTTGCAAGGTCTAATCTTGGTTTAGCCACAGAATCACTGTGCCATTCTAGGAAAATATGCAAAATACACCCAGTCTTCATTTGTGCATCAGGGAGAGGTTTAATCAATAATGGAGAGGTAGAATGAGAAATTGCTTAACTAAGGAAGAGTGCTTCTGTAAATTAAAGCCACCCCCTGCCTTGGCCATGGATTAGAAGGAAGAAGGACAAAGGTAGCTTTAGACAATCTGATCACCAGGCAAAGGGGTAAAAACAAAGAGGAGAAGAAGACTGTACTTTAAGTCAAGAAAATACCATTTCAGGAAAATAAACATCTGGTCTGAAAGTAAAGGAATGCACATTAAACCTTAAAGGAAAAGCTGCTAAGAGATACAGAGAGAATAACTCCATGTGTCTGTATATTGGAAGCCAGTCAATACAGTTCAACATTAAAGGCAAACAGCTACCTTTTAGATGAGGCTGGGGAGGGGAGGGAAAAGGGGGATCCTCTGTGCCTGAAACCATGATAGGCACCATACATTTATTATTTCATTTAATCATCAGGACAACCTCACAAGTTAAATCTCACTATCCCTACTTAGAAAAAAAATACTGAGTCTAGAGGAACACAAGCCTCCATCTACTGCCATCGTGCCGACTATGCAATGGGGATGGTAATGGGGGGAGAGAGGACTCCAGAGACACCTCTGGTAACCAAAAGTTGCTGAGGAAATAGAACAAGATAGTCTTAAGAGGCTTACCAAATATGGTTCATTCTACCAACTCTAAAAGACCCAAATATAGTATGGACTTGCACTTGACCATGGCCCCAGTGGCACATATCCACTGTCAATTGTCTCCAGTTGATAAGAATGCACAGACTCACAGCTATTTGCAGACCAGTTGTGGTCTCCTCAGATAACAGATATCCAAGTACATCCAACATGGAAAAGCCACTTGAGATAAGAGCACCACCTCACCAAATTTCATACTTGGGGTACACCTCACCTGAGGCTCAACCATAACATGGATTACCTAAAAGTCAGTCTTCATTTTGATTATCTATAATATGGTTATTCTATTCTTCGTTATTTACTTTCATGTTTTATTTAAGCACTACCTAGATGGACTAAGAGGCTACCAAAAAACAAACAGATAAAAACCTTGTCTAAGCCATCAAAAACAATAGATTATCTAAAAATTTAGATGAGACTTCAACTGCACATATAAAAATACAGTCCATCTTCTGTTAAAAGAATGCTTCTGGGCCCCTGGGTGGCTCAGTGGGTTAAGCCTCTGTCTTCAGCTCTAGTCATGATCTCAGGGTCCTGGGATCAAGTCCCACATCAGGCTCTCTACTAGGCAGGGAGCCTGCTTCCTCCTCTCTCTCTCTCTCTGCCTACTTGTGATCTCTCTCTCTCTATCAAATAAATAAATAAATAATCTTAAAAAAAAAAAAAAAGAAAGAAAGAAAGCTCCTAAATGTTGTTCATAAACCGATACTTAGAAAATTGAATCCTATTTGTTCATTCATTCGTTCAACAAATGCTTATTGAACAACTGTTAAATGCCTGGGGTGTGGGAAAACCAGATAAAAGACACTCTCTCCCCTCAAGGAAATAATATCTAATGGAGAAAGAGAGAGCAAAAACCAGAATAATAGCACAGGGAGGTGACTGCTGTGCTGGCAAGCAAAGGTCTGATGGAGACACAGAGGAAGCAGCACTCCTCTCCCAGGGTCATGGAGTCAGGAAGATGAGGTTTGGAAACTAACAGAGGATAAGTCAAGGCAAAAGAATTAAATGGGTCACTTACGCTTCTGGCCAAGATGGGAGTTACAGGGAGAGTTGTCAAGAACTGGATAACAAGCAGCAAAGGGTTGGAGGAACAAACTAAGTGAGTCCTCTGAGCCCCCACTTACTACCCGAGAGGGCTTTCAGGTGGAGGTGTGTGGGGGAAGGGAGAACTCAAGTGGACATCCTGGGTTGAGTAAAGGGAAGACCGAGGCAACTAGCAATCTGTCTTGTGGACACAGTCAAATATTTTAAGAGACTGTGTAGATTTAAGAGACTTGGGTTTTTGCATTTCACCAATGAATAAAAGTGTTAAATGATAAAAAGAAAAAGGCAGAGTGCCAGAGAAGGGAGAGCTATCCAGAGACCCAAAGGAAGTTCTTAATCCTCAGTGGAATACTGTTCAGGGCATGCATGTAAGGCCACTACCCAAGGCTGCAGGGAAAAAACATCCATAAGTATGGTTCCAGCTGGAAAACTCCATGATTCCCCAAACACTGGGAGGAGTACACAGAAGAGCCTTGTGTCTGTCGTGAGGAATGATTAGTCCTCCACTGAGTATTGTACCAGTCCTGCCTAATGACTCTTAAATTAAATCAAGACCCAAATGAATCAAACTGCTTCTAAGCAACTTCACTGCATCCCAGAACAAAGAATATTACAGAAATATAAAAATATCTAGCATCCAACAAGGTGAAAATCACACCTAATATCCAATCAAAAATTACTGGGCATACAAAAAAGCAGGAATATACAACTTCTGACAGGGAGAAAAAATCAATCAACCAAAAGTGACCTAGAACTAACAGATGTGAGAATTAGCAGACAAGGACATTAAAACAGTTCTTATAACCATATCCCACATGCTGAAAAATAAGTAGAGACTTTGAAAAAAGTATGAAAAAGACTCAAATCAAATTTCTAGAGGAAATCTACAACGTATGAGATAATAAATACTCTGGATTAGATTAACATATCAGATGTTACAGAAAAGAGAGATTAGTGAACCTGTAAACACAAAAATCAAAACTATCCAGAATGAAACACAGAAAATATAATTTAAAATATAAACAGGAAAATTGTCCTATTTCATTACTATTAATAAATGTTAATATTAATAAATTTTAATACTTATTAAAAATTCAGTATCTATCTCTGGCATCTAATAATTTACAACCTTTGTGAGGAAACAAATTATAATAAAAAAATAAAGTCATAAAATAATTGAAAACCGGAAAACATTATAAAACAGGAAAAAATGTCATGAGGCACTACATCATTAATTACCAAGCAAATAGCACACCTAACTGTTCAGGGGAGAGGAAAAGACTATTTCAGGTAAGGGAGATCAGGTAAATAATGGTCAAAGAGGAAACATCTGAATTGTCGGTTTCATAAGTGAGTATTTTCACAGAACTTAAAGCATTGTTCACTAGTACATATTTAGAAATGCAATCTTTTTCCTTCTTTCTTCATTCATTCACCATTTGTTGAGCAGTATCTACATGCCAGATACTAGCTAAGCACAGGCATGTTCTGTCTATACCCCTGATGGTTTTATAATCCAGAGAAGGCAAAAGAGAAATGGCTACTAACTACCCTTCAAGATAAACTCTAACAGATGTGTGTTCAAGTGCTAGGAGAAGAGGGCACTTAACTGGGCTGGAGAAGGAAGCAAACAGAGAAGAAATTCATGAGACAGACAACTATCACCCATTTCTAAAATCTCCATCCTGTCCCGCTTTCAGATGTGACTGCCAAAAAGTGCTTCAGGAAAATAAGTTGCAAAGTCCACCAAGGAAAGAAGCAAGAAGCCAAGCAGTGTTTCAGTGGATTCCAATTCACTAATCCACCTGAGGAAGAAGTCAGGATCTCCTCCTTCCAGGCAATCAGCCACACCTAAACAGTACTAAGATTTAGATAAGCCCTGACAAATGGTTGGACAAATGACTTAAAAGAGATGGGCAGCAGACAGTAGTAGGTCCTTAGCTTCCGTGAATAAAAAAATGTAAAGCAAGAAGAGAGCCTTGACGGCTCCGTCGGTTAAGCAAGCGTCTGCCTCAGGCTCAGGTCATGTTTTCTGGGGTCCTGGGATTGAGCCCCACAACAGGCTTCCTGCTTAGCAGGGAATCTGCTTTTCTCTCTATTTCTCCCCCTCTGCCCCTCCCCACTGCTCATTCTCTTTCTCACTCTCTCAAATAAATCAATAAAATCTTAAAAAAAAAAAATTTAAAGCAAGAAATTGGCAGAGATTGGGTATTTGTTTTTTTTTCTCATTAAAGAACAAAGACACTTTATTTTTCCTGAAGCTAGCAAACCTTATACATTCTGCAGTATGCAAATCTAGAAGGAATTTTTGTAATCAGACTCCAACACCCACATTTTACAGATGGGAACACTGAGACCCAGACTGAGTAAGAGGCAAGACCAACGCCACAGGGAGGGTTAGGGACAGGGCTAGCTAAAATTCCTGTCATCCTACCCCTAAGAAACTAGTGAGATTTACAGTAAATTGTGTTGCCTTTATCCTTAGGGTGAACCACTTAGTGCTGTGATTTTAATAGAGAATTATACTAATATAGAAGAGGTATATTTGGATGTGGAAACAGATACTTTATAATAAGCCTTAGTTTAATAGTTTTCTAAGAATGAGGCTCTCCCTAAGAAAATCTCACACTGGGAAAATGTTCACTCATGTTCCATTTACAATGAAAGACTTCTTAATGTGTCCCTCGTGCACTGTTTAACGTTCAATGTATAGCCTGTTTTGCCGAGAAAGAAACAAGGTATAGGAGCAAAGCGTGAGCTAAGACTCTCGCTCTGCTACACAGAAGGTACATGATCTCAGGCAGGATACCTAATCTCTCAGTTTTCTCATCTGTAAAATGAGGCTAACAATAGTACCTACTTTCTGAATTTTGAGAATTCATTGAGATAAGTTGATACAAGGCACGTTGCCACGTACATCATAGGCGTTCAAAAAACATTGGAAACAGCTGTCGCTGAAGTTGATGACTGTGATGATGGGAGTGGAGAGGCCGTGACTATTATTAATATCTTGAGGTTCATCCACACTGGAGAGCTTTTTTCATTCTCGGTCTCAGAGAGAACTCAGGTGCATATATGCCAGGCACTGACAATGTTACAACAGTTTAGTCTTATAATTCCTCTCCCTGGGACACCCGGGTACTTCAGTCAGTTAAGTGTCTGCCTTCAGCTCATGTCATGATCTTGGGGTCCTAGGATCGAGCCCCACATTGGGCTTCCTCCTCAGTAGGGAATCTGCTTCTCTCTCTCCCTCTGCCCCTACCCCCTGTTCATGCTTTCTCTCTCTTTCTCTCTCTCAAATAAATAAAATCTTAAAAAAAAAAAAAAAATCCTCTCGCTAAGTGTGTTTTTCCATAAATTTAAACCCTACTCAATATTGTCACAATTATTTATCTTATAGTAATACCCTTCTAAGTCTGGGAGCTGTAAATTTCTTTGCCACCTTATGCTGTAAACACAGGGTCATAGATCTTGGTAATAAAATAGAAGAGTATCACGCTTTCTCCATCTCTGCAAGGTCCTCACATAAAAGCTGGGCTCTATTACAAGTGTCAGCCTGAGTTTCCCATGGCGAAAGTATGTGGTAATACTGAACTGTCATGCTACAGATTCGCCCTAAAAAGTAGGATGTGAATTCTACACTCTCCCAATGAAAATGATCTGGTTCATTTTGAATTTTTTCCCTTCCACCAATACCCAAAGGAACTGGTTTGCATTAGTGAGTAAGTGCCTACAAAGGTTTCTTCCTCTTCTAGACAATTAATTTATATCATAGAAGACAAATATTGGCACATCTGGACAAACTCAGCATGAGTCTAAAAACCATGAAATTTCCCAAGGCATCTGTGAATAAAAACACCTCTCCAAGTTTTTCAGAAATGACAGACTGAGGTAGGGGGTGGTTAGAAAATGGGCACGAGAACCTTCTTCGGCGATGTGAAGGGCTGTAATGTGAAAGAAAGAAGCAGACTTCTGATGCTGAGCGCCCAGGACGGCAGAATGGGAACAAACGTGTGGAAAAGTTACAAGGAGGCAGCTTTCAGGTCTATATAAGGGGAGTTTCCCTGGGCAAGAGTGCACACACACGTGCCTTAGCAGAGTTAAGTAGTCCGGAGCAAATCCGCGCGGCACCACTGATTGGCCCTTCATGTGGGGCGAACCCTCAACTATCCATCAGGATAGTCTACCTTCCATGGTTGCCCCAGCATTGAGAGAAAATGCAGATATTTGATGCTCAATGTAATAAACATTATGGTTACTCCCAGTCTTATTGTTGTTCTGACAAATAGTATGGGTTTGTCACATGCCTTTGGGCTAGGTTCATCTACATGACCTAATGGTTAAAATCTTCTCCCTAGTGCTTTCCACTTCTTTCTTGGTCTTAAAACCTACTGAGAGATGTTCGAATTCTACTATGCTCTGTTTCACCACTGCTTTTATGTAAGATGCTGGTCTAGCTGTTTTTCATCTTCCCTGGGTATTTCCAACAGCAATACATAAAGAAAGACACTTATCATCTACCAACTTTAACCCAGGAAAGGATTATAGGAATTATCTAAGAAATTATTACAAATCATTTTTCATATACAGGTGTTCCTCCTTTGCCCAACACATGTTTTGTGTAAATCACATTCTTTTTTTCCAACAAATGAGCTTATAATTGTTTGCACATGTTTATTATTTTATTCCAAGAATATTACTGTGTGACCATTAAAGAAAATTTGTAAAACAGAAAAATGGAGCAGTGAGGGGAATAATCACTCACAGTTTATACATTGCTCTACTGTCTCCACTATTGTCTTAATGCATGAGTGACGACCTTTTTTCTACAGAATTTTAATTTCGGTTGCAATTTCAAAGGTGACTTTTTAGCATTTTTATCTGCTCTTCACTTAGAGATGGCTCCTGCCTTAGGTCTTCTGTTCTCAAGACAAACTAAGTATCAGTGACTCAAAAACATTTCACAAGGGACATTACTATTTAGAAACACGGAATTTTTGAGACCAAAAAAAATTAGCACTTGAAGAAAGAATGAGTAATCCAACTTCTCATTTAATGGGTTAAGAACACGAAATCCCCAAGACAAGATGACAGCAGTCTCTGCTAGAGTAGAAACCCAGGTCTCCTACAATGAATCAACCCTAAGTCAGGGCATAGTGACCACTGCTACCCACCTCTATCATAGATTCTAGAAGTTTGGATTTTGCATCTTCATTTTCCTTTGGAAGGTCCACAAGAACGTGTCCCGTGTACAATCAATGCAGACCAAGCTCGTTAAGGCCAAAGAAGCCCTTGATGTTGAGGACCCTACTCAACCAGAAACTCAACCTTGCCTTACAATATAGCTAGAGCAGGAGGAAAAGGAGAAATCTCCAGTCTCTGCTCAATGTCTTCAACTCAACTTTTGACACATCTCTGTACACCCAATTGTGACAGTATAGTTCACACCCACCAAATAAGCAAAAACTAAAAATACTTCTAAACCAAGAGTCAGAGAAAGTGAGGAGCATAACGGATTCGTACAATAGGCAGGAGTTGACACTGGCACAAGGCATTTGGAACACAATTCAGCAACATCTGGTAAGAGAAAGACACTCATACACCACCGTATTCCATATTCAGCAACATCTGGTAAGCCAAAGACACTCATACACCACTGTATTCCTAGGTATACAGGAGAAATTTTCCCACATGTTCACAGAAAGATAAGTCAAAATTTTTCAAAGCAGCATTGTTTATAATACCAAAAAAAAATGAAAACAGGAGAATAAATAGATTCATTGTGAAATGGTCAATTAATAGTTACTAACAGGGACGCCTGGATGGCTCAGTGGGTTAATGCCTCTGCCTTCGGCTCAGGTCAAGGTCTCAGGGTCCTGGGATCGAGCCCTGCATCGGGCTCTCTCCTTGGCGGGAGCCTGCTTCCCTTCCTCTCTCTCTGCCTGCCTCTCTGCCTACTTGTGATCTCTGTCAAATGAATAAATAAAATCCTTACCAAAAAAAAAAAAAAAAAAAGTTACTACTATACCAGCTAAAATAACTTTCTAAATTAACATGCAGTTCCTAAATTAACAAGATTAACTATCAAACACTTAACACTGAACAAAAAAAGTAAGGTGTGGAAGGTCAGGTACAGTAAGCTGCCATTTATATAAAATTTACAAAAATGGGGGGGGTACTAGGTGGCTCAGTCAGTTACAAGCATCCAACTCATGATTTCCACTCAGGTCATGATCTCAGGGTTATGAGATCAAGCCCCCCCTCAGGCTCACTGAACATGGAACCTGCTTAAGATTCTCTCTCTCCCTCTCCCTCTGTCCCTCCCCACCCCTACCCCCACCCCCATTCCCACTCTTTCGTACCTGCGCGCACACACTCTCAAAAAAAAAAAAGGTTAAAAATTGGCAAAAGCAAGACCATGTTATCATTTGTGGATTTATACATACTTAGCAGCCAAAGCACAAAAACATGAACGGAAATAAAAACACATTAAATTTAGCTGAGAGATGATCTCCAAAGAAGAAAAGAAAGAGTATTTAGGAAGGGTAGTGGAGAGCTTAAGTTGTATCTATAGTATTTTCTTTCTTTAAAAAAAAAAAAAAACTGAGGCAAATCTGGCAAAATGTTTGTATCTGAAAAGGAATTTGTCATCTTTTCGGTTCTGATTTTCCAAATGCTTATGAATATTTCAATATTTTTAAAAAAGAAAACAGGGGCACCTGGGTGGCTCAGAGGGTTAAGCCTCTGCCTTCAGCTCAGGTCATGATCTCAGGGTCCTGGGATAGAGCCCTGAATCAGGCTCTCTGCTCAGCCAAGAGCCTGCTTCCCCCTCTCTCTCTGCCTGTCTGTCTGCCTGCTTGTGATCTCTGTGTGCTAAATAAATACATAAAATCTTTTAAAAAAGTAAAATAAAATAAAATAAAAAAAGAAAACAAAGTATGATGGTTTAGCCATGGATTGGTCTAGATATCTAGGAGTCTGAAAAGGCAGGGAATAACAATCAACCACCCACTCATTTTGACACAGTAACAAGTCTGACAGCCATCACCACTCCTCTGCATTCCCAGGCCCCAGTACAGTGCCTAAGTCAAAAGTGATACAGAAGAGCGCCTGGGTGGCTCAGTTGGTTAAGCGTCTGCCTTGGGCTCAGGTCACGATCCCAGAGTCCTGGGATGGAGCCCCACTTCAGGCTCCCTGCTCAGTGGAAAGCCTGCTTCTCCCTCTCCCTGCTACTCTCCCTGCTTGTGCATGTGCTCCCTCTCTCTCAAATAAATAAATAAAATCTTTTTTTTTTAAAGTGATATAGACTAAATGTTAAAAAAAAATGAATAAATGAACAAACAAGTGAATAACCAAATGAACTGAATGGGTTGTTACACATGCCTTTGATTAATAAAAATGAAAAATCAAATAATTATTGTTAATAATTTGAAATTCAAACTATTTATAAATATGGGTTCATGGAGAGCTCTTCTTAAAAGCAACATCAGTAGCAAAACAAAACAAAACAAAAAACCAAAAAAACCTGAAAACAAGTATACAAATAATCTTTGAAGATTTTTCTATCTCTAAAATTTAGTGCTTTTTCCTTATTTCAGAGGCAGGCACATCACACTCATCACATTCTACTCATCTAATGGATCAGGAGTTCATTGCCATAACAGACCCCAGGATATGGCAAATAGCCTGAAATATAAATAAGTCTTAGGGTAGGTCAGTCAATTAAAGTGCTCTTCTGAGCCTCATGTGAAGGTTTCCCAGAATTTGTGCCTTGTTTACCAGGTGCACTAGGATTCTAAATCATTCTGTCTTCATGAATGTAAGCTGTTCCCAAACTTTCCAAAATGCTAGAATGTAACAAAAAATTGCCAGTGTAATCACGGTGATTTCAAATTCTTCCCCCTTATAGGGCAATATAGGTACTCAGTGAAATCAAGCCGAAATCTATTATCACCCTTTTCTGTCATTGTTTTTTTTTCCCCCACAAAACTCCAAGTGAATTTAAAAAGAATCAAAATAAGATACATGATACATTCATCCAATCCTAGTAATTAAATCCAAAAACAAGTTTAAAATAGTGTCAGCAAAAAGACTAATTTTAGAATGTACCACAGACCTCCACTATCTGAAATGAGGTGGATGTTTTCTACTGTTTTCTTTATGTTATTATAATATTAATTTACTTTTAAATATAATCCTGAAGCTTCCTTCAAAATACCTTCCCCAAGAAGTGGGGGGGGGGCACATAGTTATGGTGTCCCTTTAAAGTTTAACAAAAGAAGGATTCAAATGGAGTTACCATCACTCTGAAAAAGTCTTTTTTTCAAATGTGTAACAGGATCTTACTGCAGTCACTAGGTCTGCTCCCCGCACAAAGAAAGGCTGGAAAACATTTGTGTTATGCTTCTGGAGTTAAAAATGAAGAAGCCTTTTCCTTTCCATCAGTTCTTTGTTATTAATAAGGTGGCCACACTAAGCCAGAAATTATAACCATCTGCTTTAGCCATTAAATGCAGATTCAAAGGCTTAATGATAAAGTGACCTCTTTATTAACAACAGAAAGCGACAAGTGGCCATTTTCTCAGAGCATGCAAGGAAATAAATCAATCCATACGTTCAGGTTGATGGCCTACCTCAGCAATATCGCTTTGTAAGCTTTCTCTTCTAGTTGGCCTTCATGTTTTTAATCACTAGGTAAACAAAATGGGAGCTCCGGAAGTACCGTTTCCAGGAGTTCAAGTTCCCTTTCCTATTGATGAGATGCCCCTCAGCACCTCACGTAATTTGAAGACACTATTTTTTATTTCCCCCATCACAAAAGAATCATTGCACGCATCATCCAACCAATGAGTAAGCACATGGGACTTATTTCCTACAAAGATGATGTCTGAATCAAGGCCTAAAACGAAGGTGTGTGGGAAAGCCACAGATCTGGAGGAGGAGACAATAGTAGAATCACAACAGCTGGACTTTAATATTTCAATAACACTGCCCATGTCTTCTTTCATTCATATATTAGAATTTTAATTATCAAGTTGTTAAATTACAGTGGCTTTCAGCTGACGTGGGTTTTACTGACCCAGCCTTGTAAGGCAGACAGAAGTTCTTTGTTGCGCTGCCAGATGCATGGAGATGAAGGCATGGCAGCGCCCATGTCCTCAGCCTCAGTTCCTTCTGGCAAGAAGCCTCCACCATCAACTAGAGCGCAGGAGTCTCTGGGAGATGAATCTCCCTGGCACTTGTCCAAGGGGCTTTAGTCCTTTGACTATTTACAAACTCCATCTTTCTTCAATCCAATCCATAGGCTATAACCCTAAACTGCTAAACTGCAAGAATGGACAAGTATATCTGAGCTAGGTCATGAAGGATGAGTAGGAGTTCTTGGGGTGAAATACTTTGGGAAGGATGTGGAAAATACTCCTTTCCTGCCACAGAGGGGATTCTTCCAATCCTGTCTTCACTGCAAAGTTGAAATCCTCTAAAAACCTCAAACCCAGAGCAAGCAACCAGCACCTCTCACCTGCCAGCACCTCTTGTCTTACTCTCTTGCCCTCACTGGTTCCCTCACTCCTGGAACACGGGAGAAGGCAGTCCCATCTATCAAGGCAAAAGACCTCCATATGGCTGAGAGGGCAGAAGCAAGAACACCAGACTAAGAGTTCCAATGGAGACCCTTGGGAATCAACCTGAAGGGTCATCAGGGGACTCAGTCTGACTATACCCTTATCAAAAGAAACTTCCTTCTCTCCAACCAGAACTCAATAGGCCCCACAACGCAAGGAGAAAGGATGCTCCTCTACCAGCCAAATTGCAAAGACCCACCCTGGAGACTGAGCTAGGTCACCCGTGCTGGGCCTGAGGTCAGGAATCCAGATGGGTCCTTGTTCTGCAGTAACAAGCTGGGTCACATTAAGCCTCACTATCCTTCCCCATCAAATAAGAGAGTAGGGTAAGGTCATGCCTAAAGTCCCTCAAAGCCTTAGCATTCTATAAGTTTCAATCACTTCCTTTATCCATGCCTCAGTCTCCTCAAGTATAAAATCATACAGTTGGAGTAGACGGTTTTAAGGTCCTTTCTAACACTGAGGCTCTGTGATTCAGCTGGTGAGTCTGGATCACAAGCAAGGATTATTGTATTAATCTCAGTGGCCCATTCTTTGCCAAATCATGATAGGAATGTGCTTCAGCTGAATGCCCCCATCCCAGCTACCAGTACATCTGGTCACGAAACATACAGCTACTTCTATCTACTCGCTTGCCAACAGGGAAATCTTCAAACACAGACGGGATGATTAATAGCATCTTTAATAGGGCCTCCACCTTGACATTAAATCTTGGGCTGAGGTTATCAAAAACAGCAAATACACAAAGAACTTACTCACAGTCTTGAGAGCAAGCCAGAGAGAGAGCCAGAGACTGTGCAGGTGGCTGGAAGGAAAACTGACATGAATTACAAAGAAAAGGTGCATTGAGTTAATAGAATATAACTCGGGTATTGGGGTTGGGGGTTGGAAACAGATGTGAGGGGCAGTCCACTTCAGCACCATAGGGAATGAAAGCAAAAGCCACAGCTACTCTCAATCACACACACACACACACACACACACACACACACACACACATACACACACACACACATATACATATACACACAGCATATGAAATTCACTATGTTGGCCAAAGGGTGTGGCTTGTGGTGCCATTGGAGGGATATTATAGAGCCAAATGCTGATTAGACACAGCCCCTAAAAACCAGTATTCCAGAAAAAGTCTGAAGCTAAGTAGTGTGAAGGTAGGGTGGCAATTTCACATACCAGAGAGGGTGCTGGGCATAAAAACTATAAGATCAACTTCCCCTTGACCAAATTCCTCATCTATAAAATGAGTATTACAAATATTCAGATATTCTGATAGAATATACAGATAGAATATTCTGATAGAAGACAGACTTTTAAAGTGTTTAAAACACACTCAAGTATAAGGGACACAGAAAATGTTCCAAAAAATTGGAGCTTATTATCACGATGCATGCAGGTATTGAAGATCAGAGCATGGTGGTGAGTCAGTCCAGAGAGACTAACAGAAATCAAGATAGGACAAGTTAGTGACAAGCAAGGCAAAATGGCAGATCAAGGGCTGAAACAGCAAACTACAGGGAAGTCTCCAGCACCATCACTTTTAATAAATATCTACTGATGTGAAGGGGAGAAGCAGGTTGCCAGAGAAATGGAAAAATATAATCCCACTTCATGTTGAGAGAAAAACAGAGAAAAAATAACCTAAAGCAAAGGAAGAGAGGCTAGAGACAAAAATACTAAAAGTACTTATCCCAAGGTTTAGATATCAGGTTACTTTAGGGTTTTATATTTGTCTAGCAATATTTTCCAAAGTTTTATGAATATGTATATATTTATGTATTTATAAACACACACACTCTCTCACTTCCATAGAATTTCATTTCAAAAGTAATGACAGTTATAGATTAGACATTTAATAATGTGCATTGAGAAGCTCCTGTAACAGGGACCTGAAGTCCTGGAATTCACGGGCATTCTGAGACCAGGGCTGTGTTCTAATTACTCAAAAGTTGTTATCACATATATGGAGAATCCCAGTTGGTTAATAAATACATGTGCAGAGACTTCATAATTCAAAAGCACAGCATTCAACATTTCAGGAAACAAATATAAATTCCCAAAGAGTCTCAATCTCATTAGGGAACTAGCAATGTTCACATAAAATCATAACTCATAATTCAGGGTGAACCAATGGGACAGTAAATCCAAGGAGGGTGACCTGAGCCAGACCGTGGAGACCTGGAGGACTTCAGAAGGACACACAGAGTCACTTTCTGTTGCAGAGACGATTTAATTAAAAAGAAGTTCCATTCTACCATCTCACCAGGTAACAGAGAATTCATTGTCTTCTGAGGAACTGCAAATCTTAAAAGAAGGCAGATTGCATGACCTTCCATTTGCAATAGCTTCTTTTAGGGAAGGGAATAATTAGAATCACATAGAAGGGGCTGCTTTCTTTCATTCAACAGATAACTTTAAACAGGCTTCCTAACCACACAGACTTACTCAATGAGCAAACTCCCTATGCCAGACTCTTATGGGACCTAATTTTCACCTCAGCCCAACACATGCTCAGATTCCCTTCACTGTTATTAAGCTACTTAACTTCCTTCCATTCCTCTTCCCTAACCTCCAAACACTCCAGTAGACTGTGAACTCCTTTTATTCTTTCATTTATTCATTCAACATTTTTTCGACACGTGCTATGCGCCAGCTAGGCAAAGACAGCCAGCCCATCCTCACAAAGCTCATATTCTAGAAGCAATAACTGACTTGTTAACAGATACCTCCAGCTCAATAGCTGAGACACACACACTGCATCCAAGAGCAAGGAGAGAGGATGTATGTAACCAGCCTTATACCCAGGCAACAGGGATTGGGGGGCAGCAGAGGCAAAGGCACTACCTGTGGCAAAAAGCAGCACAGAATGAAGAGAAAACCATGTGGCCAGATCTTAAAAGCGTGAGGCAGAGTGTAAAGACACAACCGTAACAGGCAACACTCACCGAGGGCTTCCTCTGTGTGAGGCTGACCCACTCCTACAAGAACCTGTGGAGGTAGGTTCCCCCAGTCTAATGTTACAGGTGAGGAAACTGAGGCCACAAGCATTAAGTAACTTGGGCAGTAAGGGAGGCAAACGTTCTGATATGCAGTCTTTCCCGGAGACTAGAAGAGGCTCCTCTGAGAACCCCATTAGTATCCTGTGAGGATCTCGGGCTTTTCCACGGACAATGAGGAGGCCATGAATGGTTTTAAGGAGGAGGGTGGCACAGTCAAATCTGTCTCAGGAGGCTGTTCCAGCAGAGTGTGAGAGACTGATCTGAAGAATTGGGGAGACCAGTTAAGAACTGATTTAACACTGCAGTGAGAATGGAGTGGCCTGATCTGATGGTATAAGGAAGCAAAAGAAATAGATACAAGACAAATTTGTTGGGAGACAATTCTCCACGGGTCTCTTGAGTTTCTGTACATACTGTAAGCAACACACTGGTTGCCCTTGGTGCCAGATCATCCTTTCAAAGATGTTTATGTGGAAAACGGCTTTGGAAGATATGGTCTTCCTCCAAAGCAAAGGGAAATCTTGTTTATTGTCCACATAAAAGGTTTTGTTTCCCCAAGTTCAAGGTTTCTCTCCTATAACACAATGCACTGCACGTGTAGCTGTCAACTGGCTTTCCCTGTGACACCGTCCGCAAACTGGTACAAGAAAATGCTAACACTCTAGCTACTGCTGTTGCTATCAGTAACAAATTCCTTTGTCTCTAACCCAGGATTCTCGTGTCTTCTGCCAGCATCCATGAAACGGAGCCAGGCTAACTAATTTATTTGCAAGTGAGATAAAATTTCAAATCCTTCACGGTTCTTAGAACTTATTTTAGCTGGGAAAATCAGCAGGATTGATGAGGGTTGATTGATCAGTGTTGATTGATGAGTGGCTAAATGTAGAAAGTAAGGGAGAAAAAAAAATCAAAGTTTATTTCTGGTATTTTAGTTTGGATAAATGAGGACACTGGTGCCACCAATTGAGATAAAATATATAACAGATACAGAGTTGGGGCCCAGGAGGTGCTGGGGATTAGATGGCAAGTTCAGTTTGGAGGTGTCTGGAACATCCATGTGGACATACCCAGCAAAGAGCCAAGGAAATGAGCTAAAAGGAAAGGATCTGGGTTAAAGATATACTGGTTATTGGCATCAAGGGGTAGCAGAAACCATGAAAGTAAAAAAAAAAAAAAAATCCTCTCTCCAACAAATACAAAGACTGTTGGACCTTAGTGAGCCAAAGACAGAGCATTCAAAGGAATCATCATATTCATCCTTAAGCCTTCAGTGTCTGGCAGAGGACAAGACACATTACACATGCTAAACAAATGTCTCTTAAACAAATGGCCGAAACCAGACCTAGAATTACTTATAGCCTTTGTTTAAATTAGACTTGCTTCAATAATTACCTCTGTAATGCTAATCTAGATTTTTTCAAATCA
Organism: Lontra canadensis; assembly: GCF_010015895.1. Lineage (NCBI taxonomy): Eukaryota > Metazoa > Chordata > Mammalia > Carnivora > Mustelidae > Lontra > Lontra canadensis. The sequence continues at coordinate 1,259,153 of NW_022631152.1, read as the reverse complement.
GGATCTCAAATACACAGTATCTAAAATTTGTTTCATATGAAATAGTTTCATATGCAAAAAATTAAAAATCATTCTCTCATGTGCAATGTTCTGTCCAGAAGCAGAACACAATTCTAAGACTCATAATTTCATGGTCATTAAAAAGCAGTACTTCTGGTTTTCTGTTGGAGAAAAGGTCCAAGTTCTCTTATCCAAAGGATCATTTCTTCATTCACTCATCTTAAAAAAACAAAGAACAGAACTGCGTACTGAAGACTTATGTTGTTCAGAGAACTACACTAAAATTCTGAATAAATCTGAAAGTATAAAAGTCCCTCCTTAAGGGAATTTACAAAAGCAGAGTGGTGACAAACAAGCCAGATGAGAATTTAGTTCCTAGGTCCATATTTAGCAATTTTATGACCATGAACATGTTACTTAAACTTTGTAACCTTTAGTTTCCTCACTTGTGAAAAGGGGACAATAAAAAATGTATACCTTGTAAAAGGTGATGAGAATTACATTTTATAATATATGTAGAGCACCTGACATAATGTATTCCCTCAAAAAGTAGTAGTTAGTATTAGTACCATTATCATAAGCCAGTTGGGAAAGAAGTGCTCAAAGAAAAGTCACTCACTGAGGGATACTGAAAAATGTTATGAATGCCACTGAGTGGGCTGAAGCCCTAGAAATGCAGTCTGGAGCCTGGTCAAAACAGTAATACTGTAGTTAACATTATTGGGTTCCTACTGTGTTTTAACATATTTAAAACATTCCAACAAACCTACAAATGAGTAGTAGTATTCCCATTTTCCAGATGAGAAAACTGACACCCAGACAACTTAAATAACTTGCCCAAGACCACCCTGCAGTAAATAGTGGAACAGTAAGTAAGCCCAGGCTGTCTGGCTTCAGAGTCCAATGTCAAATTGCATCTTCAGGGAGAAAAAGAATGCATTTTTATTACTTATATTTTTTAAATGAAAAAAAAAAAAAAAACAGGGGGGCGCCTGGGTGGCACAATGGGTTAAGCCTCTGCCTTCAGCTCAGATCATGATCTCAGGGTCCTGGGATCGAACCCCAAATCGGGCTCTCTGCTTGGCAGGGAGCCCACTTCCTCCTCTCTCTCTCTCTGCCTGCCTCTCTTGCCTACTTGTGATCTCTGTCTGTCAAATAAATAAATAAAATCTTAAAAGAAAAAAAAAGGAAAAAACACGAAACTTTGGAGGCATTTACCTTCAACCTAAAACTACAAACACTCTCCTACTCAGTGTTGAAAGATTATTCCTAAATATCTAAACACACAAGCAGACTTTTCTAGGTTGACAGGAGTCCTATTTCACAGATTATGTAAATGGAGTAAGAAAGAGTTAAGATCTCATACTGAACACTGTAAAGTCATGGTGTATCGTGGCCTGACTCATGACATGAAATCAAAACTGACTCAAAATCGAGAGGTATAAGGCTTTGATCTCTGAGGTACTTTTTTAAAACAAAATGACTGCAATTACCAGTCTTCAGTTCTAACAGATTTGTTGGCTGTTCATAAGCACTTCCTTAAATAGAGTTTAATATATACTCCTCATAGATACACAGGGGTTTTTTCCCTCACATTTCCATGTGAATAATGGAATAGACTGCTACGCTACACAGACATTGTTCTGGGCCATCTTCAACTTCAACCAGGTTTTTTTGTTGTTGTTTTGTTGTTGTTCCATTTTCAAAAACAAGGCAGGTGAAATGCTGAAGTAATCCAACCACCGAGTGACAGCTAACTAGGCTATGCCTGCTCAGTGTACTATCACAAAGACACAAAAGACAATATTTATCACAACCTAGAAAAAATAATATTTTCACATTAAGTGAAAAAAGCTTAATTCAAAAGAGTATATACAAGATATATATATACACATATATCCATACATCTGCAGAATTTTATTTTTTTATTAATCACATCTATGGAATTTTTAAAAATGTATGCATAGGGCAAAAGAGGCTGGAAGGAAATAGACCAAAATGTTAAAAGTGATTATCTGTGGGGTGCCTGGATGGCTCGGTTGGTTGGGTGTCAGACTCGATTTTGGCTAGAGTCATCATCTCAGGGGTCATGAGCTTGAGCCCCACAATGGGCTCCATGCTGGGCGTGGAGCCTGCTTAGGATTCTCTCTCTTTCCCTCTGCCCCCCTCCCTATTTTGCACACTCTCTCTCTCTCTCTCTCTCTCTCTCAAAAAAAAAAAAAAATTAACTATATATGTTTATAATATGAGCCTAATGGAGACTGAAGTTTTTTATTTTCTCAATGTTCCTCTATTTTATCTGATAGACATATGTTATTTGTAATTTTTAATTAAAGTAAACTTACTTAAAAACAATTTAAGAAGAGGTGATGGGGAGATGGAAGACATCAAAAGAACATTTCATCGAGATCACTTAATTTTCTGTCTCTACTTGAGGCTTTCAGAGCTCTCTGCTGAAAGTAGTAATCTCTTTCAATATCTGCACTGCTTATGTTTCTTGAATGTCTGGAATATTTGTTTTACAGTTAGAATAATGGACAGATGGATGATAGATCCGCAGATTGATCAATAAATACATAGATGGATAGAGGATACAGAGACAGCTATTCTTTCCTCAGAAACATTCCAGAATAGCTCATCTTAGAACTATACTCAAGATCTGACTTTCCTGTCCACCTCAGCTGCCTCTCTCTTCTCTAATTGACTGTTTGTTTAAGTAAGGGAAACTTATTCGTAGGCGTGTTCTAAACATAAAGAACTGACCTCTGAAACTCTGAATGGATGTCACAAGTAGCCCATCAATGTATCAACTAGTCACCACACAGACACAACAGGAAGTGTAACAGCACGCACACAATCAGATACAAGTGTTCTCTGGCAGTCACAAACAAGGAATTATCAAATACAAATATCAATGTGACAAAACTGACGCTGCTTTTCAGAAAAGGTTGCCCAAACTTAACTTAGTTGAAGAAAAAAACATACTGTGCTGGCCGGGAATGACTGAGTGGAGTCTGGTAAAAGGAGCAGGATAGCTGTACAAACGATACAATGAACTTCAGTGGCTGTTTACATCTGGGAACGTACATACATCATGTACACATCACCCCATATGCAACCAGTAATCCCCCAACCAGCTTCAAACACCAGTCATAAGACAACTCAGAAAAGAATAATAGTATGCACATTAAAAAAAAAAAAAAAAAAGGAGAAGAAGAATACAATTATTGGAAGAGCTTTGGGAAACTCATGCAGCTCTACTGTGGAGGTCAAATTCATATGTAGTTCTAAAGGAAAACAAATCTGACATACTGAACATTCGTCATCTGGCTCTCCCTGACAGGGCAAGCAGGGTTTCAAGGCAGAATGGAAACTGGAGTTCAGTTGGAAGCAGAGATGCTTGACTACCTTTAAGGGGAGCAGAAACATTCTATTAGTCGCCTGCTGCTCCGACCGAGTGAAGTCTAGTCTCCCCGCCATTCACCCAGGACAGAGAGCCAGCACCTTGACGCCAGTGAGCAGAAAATGCAAACACGCTCCCACACTTCATTGCTAGAACAGGTTACCTTCTATATGGCTGTCAGCGTTTAGCATTATCAGCTCACCAGACCCACATGTTTTTTATAAAATAAACATGGATTAATTGGGAGACAAGGAGGAGGAGAAGGAGGGCAGCGGTCTTAAAAGAGGAAAAGTCAACTGCGTTAGTGGTTACAAGGAACCAGAGGGTGTTTTGGTTTGGTGGTGAAGCAGCCACCTTCAAAACTGTGAGAGCTCTTTAATCAAGGTACAATGATTTTTAAGGAATTATCTTTAGGCTTGATCTATGCCAAGGGTAGAAATTCTGCCATAAGACATCACAGAGCCCAGGAAAATCTACAGTTCCTGCTCCTTTTTCTTTTTATGACCTCTAGACTTAAGTATCATCTCTTGCATTATCTGCAGAGGCCTTTTTATATCATTTGCTCAAAATTACCGCTCTGATTATAAAATCTAAAGAAACTGTGTGGAGAGAACCATTTTGATCATAACTTTTTTTCCTACTTATATCTTGACTCGCTTAGCATTCCAACATCTATAGAGCCTATTTATTGTTCATAAATTTAGCTTTCCCGCTGGTTCCGATAAGCAGGTCCTAAAAACAATTTGTGACATGTGTCTTTTCAGCAAATTGTCTCAAAAGCTTGTAATCACCTTTAGACACATGAGCATGAATCATGGATGGGCTGTGTGATACAGAGGCTGAGGGCTTGGCCTCTAGAACCAGACAGACCTGAATACAAACCCTGACTTTGTATGTTATGTTGTGTGACCTTGAGCAAGTTCCTTAAAACCATAATGGTCCAAGATAGCTATTGGAGGGATGGAATGGGACAGTTTACAGAAAGCGAGGAGCAGATCTGATGACAGCAGGATTGAGAAAGGAGAGAAGGCATTTTCAAATGTAGTCACCATACAGGTCAAAGTTGCTGCGGGTCCAATCTCAGCATTACTTGTCCTTAAAATGTGTGATGTGTTCACGATTCCTGGGCTCTGTTTCCTCAGCTGTAAAATGAGAGTGCTGCCTCTGTGAAACACCAAGTTTCAACATTTGCATATTTGGAAAAATGCAACCTACACTGCTATATGGAGCCTATATTACTCAGCAAAGTAAGTGCCTTTTAACAACCAGAACATATTGTCTTTCCATCTGCTTTCCCAACCCTTAGGTTTATTTTATTACACTGTGAGCTTCTCAAAGGGAAGAGCTGCCTTATGTGCTTTTTTTCTATCCATAGGACTTATAAAAATATCTGGCACTCAACAGATGACCAATAAGTGTGGAATGAATTAGTGACTGAACCATCTTAGTACCCTCCCCGGGGCACAGGGCTTTTGCACACAGTAGGTATCAAAATATGTTTGTTGAGTGAATGGATTTGAGCAAAACTGGGAATGCCTTCAAAGGCCCAGTCTTCTTCTTACTTACTCATCTCTGAAGCCTCTGGGCCTAGGACAGGGCCTGGCACAAAGAAGAAAGTAGGATCCACTAATCTTTTTGTTCTGGAGACACGTCAGCTGGGATTGAAACAATTGGCTTAATCAGAACAAAAAAGGAATTGGTAAAAGTTTGTGAGGATTCCAGTTCTGGAAGGCCTTCTGGGTGCCTGACGCTGTAGCAGACACCGTACATGATATTTTCTCAACAGCCCTGGTAGTGAAAGACGAATGACATCATTTTTTAAATGAATAAGCAAAGGCTCGGAGTGATTAAGTCACGTGCCCAAAATTACAAAGCCGAAAAATAACAGAGCTGGGATTAAACCCAAGCTTCTGGAACTCACGTTCTTTCCATTATGCAAGGCTAAGGGAGAGAGGAAAACACCAAAAGAGATGGGACAACCTTATTTCTTTGAAGTTACATGGCTTTAGGGGAGAAAGAAGGTGGGAAATGGTCGATCGGGCTTAAGGAGAGAGGCTGATCAGTTGGGGCCGGTTGCCCCAGCTGATGACTGAACCATGTGCCTGCCACTGCAACCATGCCCAGCTGGGCTGGAAAGGTCGGCTAGGGTCATTTGCCAAGCAGAATTGTCCATCCAGGCTAGTGGCTGAGGAAAATGGCCCTGCCAGCCCCATTCCTTTATGGTCATTATCTATGAATCCAGGCCAGCCAATCAGAATGCCTCAGACTCAGATCTCAGAGCCAGCAGTTGCTTTCTGCCATGTCCGTCCTGCCAATGCACCTAGCTCAAGAACTCCCATGTGGAAAGGCCATCCACATACTCCACTGAGCTTGAAAGGGAGAACAGATCCCAAAGGAAGAGACTTATTGGCTTTGGAAAAATCAGTTTAAGAGCAAGCCTAATCTCCTGTGCTCTTCATAGAAACAAACAAAAGGGTAACATGCATGTTTAAATCATCAGGGCAACATGGTTATCATTAAAATATGCCATTTTAGGTTTAATAGTTTTGTTAAGATTTAGCATGGGAGGGTACCTAGGTGGCTCAGTTAGTTAAACGTCTGCCTTTGGCTCAGATCATGATCCCAGGATGCCGGGATCAAGCTAGCAGTGTGCTCTCACACGCTCCCTCTCTTTCAAAATAAATAAATAAAACCTTTAAAAAAAAATAAAAAAAGATTTAGCATGGGAACAGTGTTTCCCAATCCATGATTAGAGAGAAAACTCTTTGAATAAAATCAAATATGTTTGAAACATCTGTTCTTAATAGCAAGATCAGATAGAAGTCTAGAATCTTCTACATTAGTATATAAACAGGCTGCCCAGAATAATTAATTTTTATTCTAAAATTATAATTCTAAAAAATAATTCTTCTAGAGATCCCGCACCTAGCCCTCTAGTGTGCCGGCTCAGTTTCCTACTGCAAATACCTGAAGCAGACTGTGAACACTCAACTCAAATTCTCCGTGCATCCTAGTGCTTCTCTCCATCTTATCTCAACTGGGAGAGTTCAAGACTAGGGTCATATCGTCCTATTACAAGAGCCTAACAGCCTGGCCCAAGCAGAGAGGACAAAACCCATACAGGATGTTAAAGAGAAATTAAAGCCAGATCAGCAACTAGTTGAGCTTTCTCCCTGAGTTGGGGGGGAAAAAAAAAAAAGCAGGGAAGGGGAAGAAATCTGGATGGAAAGCAGTGATGTGATTTCACTATTCCTAAGCATGCCCCAAGCCATAAATATTTGTAAAGCACGGTCTTTAGATTTCCAGTGCTCAAGGGCATAACTAAAGAAAAGTCAGTATGTAAATATGTCCACATGTGAGCTATTCTTTTAGACCATCAAAAAGAGGAAACAAGAGCCCAAGTATTATAGGAAAACTTCAGGGTTTTTTGTGCGTGTGCGTGTGTAAAAATTCGTCTGGGAAACTTGCAGTTATCTGTCCTTGCACATTATCTTTTTTAAAAAAGGAACTTTAAAGGTAGAACCTCCAAGCCCAAGCCTGACTTCTCCCTGTCCTTGCCCATCCCAATGTGGTCACACCATTCCTATGCCGAGTAGCCCCCGAGACCCTGAAAGCTTCTGCTTTGTGTGAAACCCCACAAAGTAAAGCAATCCTTCTTACCCAAGGCAGCCCTCTCAATTGCTTAAAGATCATTTATGGCTTCTCTCTTCCTGGATTGCTCTCTTCTAGACACATCTGGTTTGTCACAAACAACACCCCAACAGTGGTCCGACTAGCATACACTAGGAAAAGATAAGCACCGAAAACCCTCCCACTCGGCTGCTCCATTTCACTTACGTTCACAATCAAGTAATTAGATGCTAGCCATCCCTGCCGCAATCCAACATCCCACTCAAATGGATTAATAAGAAAGCAGCTACCTTTTCCTAAGTGCCACCTGTGTGCCGGGAACTGTGCTGGGTTCTTTAAATATAGTCAGCTTTGCTGTCACAGGAAAGGCAAGTTCCAAAATATCCCCCTGCTATGCAAGATCACGCAATAAAAATGACAAGACTAATGGGAAAATGGGATTGAGGCATGCCACTCAAAAACTTCATTACTGACACAAAATAAAAGATAAGAAGCTAATAAAAATGGTAGCCCAGGTTTGTTTACATAGGCTGAATGACGACGACCTATATAAGTAGTGAACGTGGCTCTTTACCCTGAAAAAGACCTAAGTCTGAGTGTAGAAGTGGGTGTTGGAAGGGTTGCGGCTCATGGGTTATGGAGAAGTGGTGGAAGCAGAGTGATCAGAAATGAGACTGAAAATGGTAACATCAGTCGTGGCTGGGCGTGGCTCACAACGCACGGTAGCAGCTAGATGTTCGAAATGTTTGTTCCGCATACTCCTATACGGAGCCCTGCCGCTTGGGGCAATTTCCTGAGTACACCAAACTCTTCTTATGGATAACAATGATCACCTCTGTGTTATCTTCAAATTGTTCCCTAACACATCAACCAGGTTGGAACAAATTCATATTTTTGAACAAGTACTATAGCAGAACCAACTATAATTTGTCTCCCTGAATCCTAAAAGCCCTGAAAGATAGATAGCCTTACCCCCTTTTGCAGAAAAGCAAACTGAGGTCTATAGAGGTTAAGTAGGTCCCAACACCACGACACTCATCATAAGTTGCAGAGCAAGGACAGGACCAAGGTCTGCTAGGTAAGATCTGGAAGGCCACTGCCTGACACCCCATGGTTGCCACTTTATTTCCATTTGGTAACAAGCGCTGGGTAGGAGGTGCTGTCACTCCTTCTGGGTCTAAAAGCAGACTAGAACTTTCTCTGCCTCCTCCACTCCTGCTGTATTTGTCTGCCCCACAGTCATCTTGAGTTTGGTGGAAATATCTATGTCCTTAGCAATACTGGGTCCCTAAACTCAAGCTAGGGACTGGACACCCAAAGATAATGAAGCTTCTTAAACATGTGGGGGTAGGAGCGGACCCTAAACTTACTGCTGTGACACTCACTGGTCAGATTCAATATTATTTCAGCAGACTTTATAGAGCCTAAAGATTCACTTTCTGGAAGCCCCTTTAACTGTTTTCAAAATATCCTTTCTGGGAGCTTCTGTTCGAGTTCCTTATCTCAGGAGATAACTGTCTTATCACTAAAAGACTGCTGAAAATGAAAGTGACCAGGTCATTCCTGTCTGTCAAATCCTTCCACTGCTCCACACTGCCATTAGCCTCAAATCCAAGTTCCCCACCGTGGCCTGCTGGCTCTCCTTTCAGCTCCCCCATATTCCGCAGTTAACTCACTTCCAGACTCTGCATACATTATTCTTCCCTCCTGGAACCCTCCTCTCATCACCCATCACATCACCTGACTCCGCCTGCCCCATGCCCACTCTACCTCCAGATGTCGGCTGGGATGCCCCTCCCTCCTGGAAGCCTTCGATGGCCCTTTCTCCACATCTGGATTAAGAGTCTTTCATGGGTGCTCCCATAACTCCTTGTACCTTTCCTATCACTGTTCCCAGTCCACGTCACTAGCACTACTCGTATGTTTGTCCAATTCCTGCCTCCCACCCAAGATTATGCTCTGTGAAGGCGGGAACAGTGTCTGCTTTCTTAAATGAAAACATGAATGAAGGCATTTGCAGAACACAGCAGGAAAGAGCTACGCACAGGGCAACACGTGACCCATGCATGGCACTTCCTGAAACAAATGGGGAATCAAGCAAAGGAGCCAAGAGCGCAAACACACTAGTCACAGCCACAGAACTAGTAAATGGTAGAATATTCACTCGTGCATTCATCCAGTAAACCAAGTTGTAGCAATGATGACCTTTAGGCAGTGGGTGCACAGCAATGACCAAATCAGACAGAAACCCCGCCCTCATGGAGCTCAGATTCCGGTGGCAGAACAAACGATCAACCAAATAAACAAAGAGGATACACAGCATATCCGCCTATCCATTTATCCAGTGGTAATGAGACAATGAAAAAACAAAGCAAGGAAAGGCTATAGATAGGGCCTCACTAAGATGGTATCTTTGAACAAAGACCTAGAAGAGGTAAGGAAGTGGTCCAAGAAGAGGGAATAAAAAATGCCAAGGTACAGAAGCGGGAGCAGGCCTGACAAACTCAAGGAGAAGCAGAGGATGGTGGAGCTGAGAGGCGTCATTGCCTCTCAACATTAGAAGGTGAGAATATTGGAGGGTGAGAATACCAATAGCTATCAGTTCCTGAGTATCTACAATGCACCAGAAAGACATATCCCCTGTGCTCACACGCTTTACATCTGGTCACACAGGTTTAAATACTCCAGAATGGAATCACATGCTCTGAAATACAACATCATCAATATACAAGTCACGTCATTCCTCAACCGAGCCAGAGGATGTCAGTCCCTAGAAAACTGCTTCGTCAGACCTCATACTGGATGGAGAAACAGGTGGTAAAAGTTGCCCCCATCAGTAATTTTGGTGTTGGCTTCCTAGAGATGAACAAGAAATCTTCTGTATGTAAACCGTGCCAGCAGCCACATTACGGGGTTTGTGAACTCTGGCCTTCTGATCAAACATACGAAATTAACACAGAAATGTTTTAAAACATATTATTGCGAGGGAAATTACATAATAGAGACAAAAGCTTCCCTATTACTTAAGGTAATGAAAACAAAAATAAGGATTTATAAGCTTCCCAGCTCTGACCTAAATTTGCTGTGCATTATTTTTCTACATCTCTTTCTACTTTGGAAAAACCACTACTAATTGCATTCACATTACACAGTATCAACCAAACCTGCATTTGGGTTTCTTCCAAGACCACCAACAGGCTCAAGTTACAGCGAGTTTATTAAATGGGGTTTTTTTTCTCTTTTAAGCAAAAACTTAGAATGCAGTTACCTTTTGGAGGGACTAAACAGATAAATGTTTGATAAGTAACATTTTAAGAAAATGCCAAGCATATGAATAAGGGTAAAAAGCACTTTTTTAAGCTCACAAAATAATAAAGGATTTTTAAAAGCATACAGTTTATTGGTGGCTGCGAGCCTGGAGCTAATGAAAAAAACATTTACAAGTTACGTTTCCATAGCTTTTCTTTTGTGTTTTCTGGGTATAGATGCTGCTGGCTGTACTCTAGGAAAACCTGAAACTCAGCTGGAAACAGAGAACACAAGGAATCGGAGACCAATTCTATCTCCCTCAGTTTAAACTCTCCCTTGGAAAGCAAACATGATGACCTATTATTTTCATGGCAACATTTCTAAACTCTTGACTCTAACTAAAAGTATTTCCAACCTCAATATTCCTATAATGAGCTCTACGTTCTTACTCGGGAGCACAAAACCTAGATAGCCTCCCAATGATTAAATCATCCAGTGGTGCTCCTCCCATGGCCAAGGCCAAAGCCAAGAACTTGCAGTTTACAAAGCAGATCCCACCCAGCTTCTGGTCATCATTTCATCATTGCAGTCCCTCCTCAGTCTCCAACGTCGTCTCCTTCACAATGATCATCTGGGAACACTGAATACAATTCCTATTGACTTCCTACCACACAGGAGAGCAGGAGGGCACTCAAAGGACATGTGGGGTAAATAATGAGTCACTACACTTATAATTCTGGGGAAATCAGTCTTTTTATTCCTGCTACCACCATGTTTTCTCTTCCAATCATCTATCCTTTAGGATCCAGTATCTCCTTGTATCCGCTTCTTTTCTAGATTTTACAAATAAAGAAACTGAGGTCCACCCAGCTAGAGGCAGAGCTGAGGCCACTCGAAGGTTCCTTGCCTACTGGATTAGGATTCATTCCACTAAATCATTCTTGTTCAAGACCAATGGCTCAAGTGTAACCTACAGAATACAGACGTTGGCTAAAAAGGGAATATATACTAGACACTTCTCCCAAGTCACACAGGATAAAGAAATGAAACATTCAAACAATGAAGTATGGTACTATTAAAAATTCAGTTTTCAATGAATATTTTTAAAAATTTTATTGAGGAATAATGTACAGACCATAAAATTTACTCATTGTAAGAGTACAGTCCAAAGTTAATGTGTCTCATTATACACTCATCACCATATTCCAGTTTTAGAGCATTTCCATTGCCCCAAAAATGTCCTGTTGTTCCTCTTAGTAGCTAAGTCCCACTCCTACCCCAGCCCTAGACAAACACTAAACTTGCTTTCTGTCTCATTTTTTTGCCTTTCCTAGAAATGTCATATAACTATAATCATACAGTATCTGTTCTTTTGAGTCTGGCTTCTTTCATTCAACATAATGTTGGGAGGTTTATCCAAGTTGTAACTTGTATTTTTCTCCTTTCATGGCTGAATGGTATTCTATGAATATGCCATACTCTGTTCACATATTTACCAGATTATCACATATTACCTGATGAACATTTGAGTGCTTTCTACTTCTGGGCTATTACAAATAATGCTGCTTTGAACACCTGCGCACATATCTTTGTGTAGACACATGTTTTCATTTCCCTTGGATAAGCAAGTTTGGGTTTTTTTTAAATTATAGCCTTTCTGTGTGTAGCAGTAGCTTACTGTGGTTTTAGTTTACCTTAGAATATTTAGCAGCACTGAAAAATATTACCATATAGTGTTAAGAGAAGCAAAGCAGGATTCAAATTATTTATATAGAATGACCTCCCACATATCCCACATATGTGAGCCCTATACATATGTGAAGACTAAAAAGAAAAACATCCAAAATACATCTCCTATTCTTGACAAAGGGTAAGAGAGCATGTTTTTCCTTACACTTAACTACGAAATTTCTGTGTGAGTCAATATATAATAAAGTACATTTCAGAAATCAAAAATATTGCAAAAACACTAAGCTATGTGTTGCTAGTCATTAACAGTCAGGATATAGGATATCCCCAAGCCTCTGCTAAACTCCAATCTACCACCCCTTTATGAATTATCTATTCTGGAAGTTGGTTACAGCGAATTTGCAAAACCAGGCTCACTTCTCTCTGCCTTAAAGCATGCTTCTAAGACTACTCCAGAGGTCGGCACACTACAAATCCCAAGCCAAAATCCAGCTCACTGCCTGTTTTTGTATCAACTACAAGCTAAGAGAGGTTTTTACACTTTTGAAGGATGGAAAAAAAAAAATCAAAAGAAAAATACTATTTCCTGGCATGTGAAAGTTATCCGAAATGTAAATTTCAACATCTATAAATAAACTTTTATTGAAACATAGCCAGGCTCATTTGTCTATGGCGGCTTTTGCACTATTACAACAAAGTAAGTAGTTGCTACAGAGACGGAATGGCCTGCAAAACCTAAAATATTTACTAGCTGGCCCTTTACAGAAAAAGTTTGTTGACATCTACAGGGTACTCAGAAAAGATAAGCTCATCTTTGTCCTTTATTATCCTAAAGAAAATTCATTAGGGAAAGAAACATCTGGATTAGCCACTCCTTGTATTAAATCATATTAATATGTCTTTTCTAAAAATGTAAGATTGGTAGCTGATAACAGCAATATCAAAAACTTTCAAAGCAGTATTTTAGATTATAAGCCTGTATTTCATAAATAAATAAGTAAAAATAAGCCTGCATTTCTCTGCCTGGCATCTAGTGGGTCCTCAATACTTATTAAATAAATCAACAAATAAACAGTTGGATAAATGGATAACAGATGGGCGGATGGGCGGATGGATGGATGGAAGGATCGATAGATGGTAAAGAATCAACAGTTACTGAGGATTAACTGTGGGGTAAGTGCCATAGCATGTCCCATTGTAGATTGGAAGGGACCAAGAAAAGATCTGTCTTCATGAATCTCTGGGTAAGACAATGGATATGAACTAGCAAAAGGAGAAATACAAATGATCAAAAACATCTGAAATGCTATGTAGTATCACGAGTAAATCAAAAGTATATAAACCATAATATTCAATTTTTAGCTCAGAACATAGTCAATTATTTAAAAAATGATAATACATAGTGTCATTACAGGCAAAGGAAAAAGCCTCCTTCCGTCAACAGACTACAGAGAGGGGTATGCATTTTCCCAGTCTCTAAGGTAGGCAACGTGATTATATACATCAAAAGCCTTTGACCTTTAACCTGTAATTCCACTTCTAAGAATAATTGCCAAGAAAATAATCATGGATATGTGGGAAAGTTTACAGACAACCACAGCATTGGTTATTCTAAAGAGAGAGGGAGGGAGGAAAAAACCTAATGTCCAATAATAGGGATTAAGAAAATTGCGATATAGGGGCACCTAGGTGGCTCAGTCGGTTAAGTGTCCGACTCTTGATTTCAGCTCAGGTCAGGATCTCGGGGTCATGAGAATGAACCCTGAGCTGGGCTCCTCCATGCTCAATGGGGAGTTTACTTGAGATTCTCTATCTCTCCCTCTCATTCCACCCCTCCTTCTGCTCCCACGAACACATGCCATCTCTCTAAAAATAAATATTTTTTTAAAAAATTAAATTATGATATAATCACAGATAATCCTAAACTGTGCAATGTTTTAAAAAATGATTGAGTTATGTATTTGGATATGAGAAGTTTTGCACAATAACACTGATAAGTGGAGGGAAAAAGCAAAATCATAAAATCAACTTGGCCGGGGTGCCTGGGTGGCTCAGTGGGTTAAAGCATCTGCCTTTGGCTCAGGTCATGACCCCAGGGTCCTGGGATGGAGCCCTGCATTGGACTCTCTGCTCAGCAGGGAGCCTGCTTCCTCCTCTCTATCTGCCTGCCTCTCTGCCTACTTGTGATCTCTGTCAAATAAATAAATAAAATCTTAAAAAAAAAATCAATTTTGCCTAAAAAAGAGCCTATTTTTTAAAAATGTATATTTACTGGGGCGCCTGGGTGACTCAATCGGTTAAGTGAGTACCTTCAGCTCAGGTGAGGATCCCAGGAAGATCCCAGAATATCCCAGGAAGATCAGGAAGATCCCAGAAAATCCCTGGGATCCAGCCCCATGTTGGGCTCCCTGCTCAGCCAGGGGTGAGGGTAATTGCTTCTCTCTCTCCTCCCCACTCATGCTCTCTCTCGCTATCTCTCTCTCTCAAATAAATAAATAGATCTTTTTAAAAAAATGTATGTTTACTATTTACATAGAAAAAGGTTCTGAAAGATAGAAGCTTAAATGAATATAATTACTTAACTATTTTTCTCCTTACCTGTTTTCTCATGTTCTAAACAAACATATCACTGATTTTATTTTTAAATATAATTAAAATAACATAGTAAAAGAGATTAAGGATCTAATAAAGCCAAGGACTCCAAGACACTCCTAAGTAGAATAAAGGAATAAAATTACTCATTAATTAATGTTAATTAATTAATCAAATGCAAACATACTAGTCTGTAAGCCCTAGTAATTAACAATGTTAATGCAAACTAGGTTGCAAGCTCTTATAGGCAGAGACCTATACTCACGCATTCAGCAAGTGTCTATCTAGCATCCACTCTGTGCTAGACACTGTTCCAAACACTACTGTGTATTAGTGAACAAACAGATAAATCCCGGCTCTCAAAGAGCTTCCATTCCAGTGTTTCCCATACCCCTGCCTCTGTCCCATCAATAAGCACGGTGCTGAATGCACCTCAAAGTCCTCATTTAGAAATCAGTGTAGGTTAATTTCTTACCAGAAGGAGTCATCAGAACAAGCTTTCCACTACATTGATTAAATGCCTTTATAGTCACACAAAAAAATGTGTGATCTAAATACAGCCTTTCACAAAACCATCCAGTGTGCAAAGTGGGGTAAATCTCGAATGTCAGAATGAGAACACAGGTTCCTGGAGCAGCTCTGACTCAGTCCCTAGCCACTGGGGGAGGGGGGGGGGAGCTGTCAGATAATATTTCATGAATAGCGAGGCTTAGGTTACTTGAAGCAGCTGGGGCTTTTCTTAAGCTACGTTTTCCTTTGGCCAGAATATCCTCTCCGTTGAAGCTGCCTGTTAAGGATCACTCCACAGAGAAATGGGTCTCTCTGTTTTCCTCATAAATGCAGATGCTGCTGCTTTCTTGGGCTAAGGAAACCCATGGTCCTGGTATTCAGCTTATTTAATAACAGGCTCCCTGCTGGGGTAAGCCACTAAGAGACTTGGACTCAATTTCGGAAGACAGATATTTCTCCTTTTGGGCCAGACTCATTTGGAACATCTTGACTCAAAAATAAGTACACATGGGTGCTTTCAGTTTCCCAGAAGTCCTGAATCACTAACACATCAACTCGTTATTATTTTTTTTTCCAAATGTAGCAATGAGAAGTTTTGGCAGTTTCCAATGGATACCAAATATATCAACCATGAAACAATGTTAAAGGTCTTTGAAAGGAAAGCCACAAACATCCTATGATTGTCAGGCAGAGGTCATCAGAAACTGAATAGGCAAAACTGTGTGCTCAACACCTGCTTAACACCAGCAATTCTCCCTGGGGGGGACCTGGGCACAAGGTACTTGCTTTTCGGAAGCTCATCAATAAGGATAATGACATTCTGGTTCAATGTGGGCTTTATGCAACACACCTTCCTCTGATCAGGGCACAAAGGAGTCCTTAATACACAATAGTTCCAGTGCTTCTCTCCTTGTCATAATCTTGGGCATAAAAAGGCCTATTTGGATGAAAAGTGAACACAAAGAAGTCCTCTTTCCCCCTCCCTCTGCAACCGGCAGCTCCTTACAGTGCACCAGCAAACCCAGCCTGCTCTAGCAGAGAAGCCTGTAATGCGGAGAGTATATTTCACTGCAATTCAGAGGAACTGCTTGGTGACAGAGATGTGAGTTCAAGTCCCAGCTACTTCCTAGCTACATCACCTCACGCAGTTATTAAATCTCCTCTCTCTGTGTCCTCATCTGCACAACAGCAATAAAAACAATGCCTAGCAAGGGGCACCTGCCTTTGGCTCAGGTCATGATCCCAGGGTCCTAGGATTGAGTCCTACATCAGGCTCCCTGCTTCATGGGAAGCCTGCTTCTCCCTATTCCTCTACTGCTCCCCCTGCTTGTGATCTTTCACTCTTTCTCCCTCAAATAAATAAAATCTTTTTTAAAAATGCCTATTGAAATATAAAAGATGACATAAAATACATTGAAAAAAGATCTATCTTATAACAAAGGGTTGTTAGAAAAACTATATGAGAAAATTCTTATTAAGTCCTAATAGTCTCACTACAGAACCTCTCCAAGCAGGTGACACATTCAGAACCTCATCTGACCTTTAGATTTTACTGTCAACCCCTCCCATACTCCTCAAAGCCATACAAGAGCTAATTCCAGCTAAACCACAAATTCACATCAGACCTTAATCTGCACCCAGCAAAAATGACTACAAGGTAGGAAAGAATAAAAAGAAGACAAAACTCACTCTCTCAGAGTGCTAGACTAGGATTTCACTTTTTCTGGGGATGATTTTCCTCCCCTTGACCTCCCAACCAAAAACTACAAGCAAAAACAAAACAAAAACCAAAAACAAAAGAAAAAACCAAGTCTTCAACAATGTCATTACAACTGCAATTTCCAAAGTCTATTTTACTGAAATTGGTTCTTTGTGCCAGGGGCAGTACAAGGGGGTAAATGTCATTAAATAACCAAACAGCTGTGTAGAAAATTCGGCAGTTTACAGGGTCTGTGAGGGGCAGAGGGGAGCCATCAACCATGGAAGGTGCCTTGCAGAGATCACTAAAACATTAAAAGAGCATCCAATGTGTCAGCCAGCTGACCAACTGCCCCTCACTAACGTGGGCTTCAGCCAAAATGAGACCATTTTCACATCTTCCCAGTGACATTTAATCAAACAAGATGGAATTTCGGGCTTAATCAATAAACCACCTTTGCCTTATTAAGAACAAGACGAGTTTTGGGGGTTTCAACCATGCTTCTTGATGCTTACATCATATTCCATGGTGATACTAGTAAGATCCTTTCAGAAGTGAGTCATTTCACACATCCAAATCCTCCTCAGAGTTCAAGAGCTATCTCAGCTTCCCCATTTCCCATGTATGGGGAAATCTCTGTCAATGCCTAGGAACTGCCATGTTTCATGTACGTGACATAAGCTTAATCCTCATAAGAGTCCTGTGATGCCGGTATTATTAACCCCATTTTATGATGAAAACTTAGGACCAGAGTCCAGATTATGCAGCCATGGCGTGACAGCACTTGGATTTGCACCTGACCTTATGCCCCAACTCCTCCCCTCAACTATCCCAACTGACAGTTGTGTCTTCTGGTTGCTGCCTTCTAGAGCAGTTCCTCCCTATGCCATACCCTCAGTCTTTAGCAGCATCTACTTCATGGATATATGCCCTGGCTCCTTAAGAAGGTTAAATTTTCTGATGGAAGGAACTATGTCTGTATCTTTTCTCTACCCACCTGACAATAATTACTGTTGCAGGGAGGCCTAGAGCTTAAGGAACTTATGTGACTTGCTCAAGGTTATGTCCAATCAGCAACGAAGCAGGTTCAAGCATAAACATGCCAAAAAGCTCCAATTATCTTTCAAGCATGGTCCCTTACAAAAGGCATATACACACGGATGCCTGCTTCCATATGAACCAGTGCCCGCAAATGCTATCCTCTTCCCCAGGAAGGAAAGATGCCCTATAGGTCTGAGGATGCCATAGATGAGGTCATCATAACAAAATTAACCTTGCCCAAAGATAAGGGATTGGATTTTTTTTTTTTAAGTGTCTGAAAGGAAGATGTAAGTCAGTCCTAAGAAATCCAAAGGCTACAAAAACTTTCTGGGACACTCTAGAGAAAACAGAACTTCTGCCCCTTCCTTGACGAAACTCTGACAAGGATCCTCGGGAGAACTAGGTCTTGTCCCAGAGAATCTTTGGAAATTATGAGAGCCTTCAATTTCTGGGACCTTGGGAATTTTGCCTCATTAGTAACCTTCTAGGACCTCCCATTTAGAACTTGATTTTCTAAATAATTTGACATTGAGGAAGAACAGAAATTCAAGGAAGAGTAATTTGAAATGCAGAGCAATCACACCCCAGTCTCCATGCATCAATTTCAAATCCCAGCAATGCAACTCACTAGCTAAAGAAACTCAGGGAGTTAAACCTCTCTATGCACTGACATTGTTGAAAGGATAAATGAGATCATGGTTAATAAAGCAGTTAGTGTTGTGCCTGGCACCTAGAAGAGAATAATAATTAGTTAGAACTTCAATATTCACAATCATCCACTTTTTAATATGTTTGACATTTTTCATGATACAATGTGTGGAGGGAAAAAATACATCTCTGTGTTCATTGTACCAACGAGCCAACACAGAAGGATCCTTGCTAATGAAAGACAGGGTTAATGTGGTGTAAAAAAGAAAAAAAAAATCTAGAAAGAATCCTCCAAAGTTCATTTTCCAATTTCTCACCTTACCTCCAAAAACACAAACCCCCTTTTTCCCCCTAGAACCCTACTAGGGTTTAAATATGGTATATGGAAAGAGCAAGAACCTTTCAAAGAGACAGAACTGTGTTCTTACCCAGCTCAGACACTCACTGGCTACAGATAATTTAATCTCTGTATACCTCAGTAATCTCATCCTCAACATGGGAATAATAATTTCACGAGGTATTTTGACGATTAGAAGAAGCATACATAAAGTGCCTCCTCCGTCCCGCAGCTTCAATAAATGCCCACTCTATCACGTTTCAGTTATTATGGTGGGTTCTCTGGGGACACTCTTGTGTTTCTCCCACAGACCTTGGAGATAGGTGGCTCCTAGGAGCACTGTCGAGAGAGGGAGGGTATCAGGAAGATGCAGACCATCTCAATGAGGACATTCCACAAACCAAGCAAGCCTCACCCTCCAAACTCTCCCAGAGTCTAGAGAGAAGTAACCCAAACAAATGAAATCGAGACAAGAAAAGAGAATTCTGCCCTCCTTCTAACCTTTCTGTTGAGTGGGTCCCTGTTACTACACTTTCGTTTTGATTAGAAAACTCGAATGTGCATCCCTACACCCTTGCAGCCCCCCCAAACCCCATCCTAAACAGAGATGGCCTCTTCTGTAAGACAATCATGCTTTAATCTATATACCAGAGCTTGCTAATGATACTGTACTGAGTTTTGGTTGTTTGCCAAAGAGCGAACAGTGCCAACATTTGTAGATTTCCAACAGGAAATTAAATAACTGCCCTGCTGGAAATATGAACCAATTTACGGTGGTCAAACCTGAATCTTCCAAAACATTGGCATGGTTTATGTGTACCAAGCACTAGGGACATTTGAGGAAGAAGATGGGGAGAAATTCAAGTTAAAACTCAACAAAGTCTTCAAGAGAGACTCTGAAAATGGTCCTTTTTCCCTTCTGCCCCGGCCATACCCAGAATTCTAATGTATACAGACCACGGGGCGTTTACATGATGCTGCCCTGGGAAATATTAACGGCTGAAAGCTCAGGCAGGGCAGCCTTACAGCCACAAATTCAAAAGCACAAGCAGGCAGGAAATGCAAAACTCCAGTTTCCTCCCAGAAGACATGTTCTACACTCTACCCACTACATTATGAAACACACATTTAGAAGCCATCCTATTACGTTAAAGCTTTCCTCTTACACACAGAGAAGGGTTATGCTTTGAAAATGTTCTCTTTAGGGCTTTCTCATTATTAAGCTCCATGAGGTCATAAACCATGTCCATCTTTTTCTAATCCTCACAACAAACCCATAAGGTAGGTAAGTGTGTCCTCATCTTGCAAATGAGGACATGGATCCTCAGGAAGGCTGACAGGTCTGAGGAACAGAGGCAGCACCCCAGTCCTGTGAGGCATGCATCATTAGCCCCACACCACAGGCAAAGACAGTGAGGGGAAAGAAATCCATGTTGGTGAAAATCCATTAAATCACTCTCCCTGGATGAAATGGCCTAAGTCCAACTGAAGGCTCATTTTCTTTTCTTTTCTTTTTTTTTAAGATTTTATTCATTTGCCAAGAGAGAAAACACAAGCAGGGGGAGTGGCAGGCAGCAGGAAAAACAGGTTCCCCAATGAGCAAGAAGCCTGATGTGGGACTCGAACCCAGGACCCTGGGATCGGAACCTGAGCTGAAGGCAAACGTTTAACCGACTGAGCCACCAAGGCATCCCAAAGGCTCATTTTCTTTCATGGGGTTGGTCACACATGTTTCTGACGATGGAACCAGTTTAAATGGTTACATGAGATGAAATATGTAGGGATCCTCTAGGGACAGTCATTGGACACAAATGCAAATGTTCAGTTGTTAAAATACTTAATAAAGCTCTGCTTGTGGCCAAGAGGTAAGAGTGAGTGCCACTCCGGGTTCTACACAATCCTAGATCAGAATCACTCTGCTTCGGTCCCAGTCGCAGAGGACATGGCATCCCAGCCAAGCCAGATGACCACAACCACTGGAGGGGTCCAGGAGAGGGAGTGAATGGGGGGCGAGGGGGCTCTTAATCAGAAGGACACAACAGAATCACCCAGGAAGCTTCTTCCAAATGGGCACGATCCCCCTCCCTCCAGTCTGCCTGTGTCTGTAAGTCCAGAGCAGGACCGGAGCGTGTGAAATTCACAGAGGCTTTCCAGATGATTCTGCAGTTGCCCCTGATTGAGACCCACTGGGACGGAGTCTCCCAAACTCACCTGCACGGTGAGACAAGCTCCCACAGATCCACCAACACTGCAGGGGAAAGTAACTGAAATCACCCTTCTGGCTGAGAACGTAAATTCATAAAAGGAACTATGCTTTGAAAGTTAAAAGCGTTTCACCACTGAACAGGGTATTATTATTAGTTTCATCTTCATACACAAAGTAGTATATTATTAGACCGACACATTCTCCTGGTTTCCTTTCATGAACACTCAAGAAAACAACAACAGAAACCAGCCTTATTTCCACAGCAAGTCAACATAGGAGGATTAGGCATTTTTCCTTCGTACAAAATTACAGGCCACCACCCAAGGAAAAAAAAAAAAAAAAAGACAACCAAACTTCAAAAACGACAGAATTACTTATCCAAAAATGTATAATATTTGAAGATTTAATGCTCTCAGATTAGCGTAATTACTGGTATTCCCCTGGCTCTGCTTTTCTTCATTTCCAACAAGCCCCCATCGCTCAAAGACTCTGAAACAGTGTCAACGACAGAAATGGGCAAGGATGGTATTCTCCTGGAAAGTAACTACAGGGACTAGGGCTGCTGAGCGTCTGGTGGTCTTAAGCTGGCCAAAAGACCAACCACAAATTATAGTGCGTTTGCAAAAATTAACAGAGGCCAGTGATAATATTCTAGTGCCCGGGTGCTTTTTTTCCAAACAGATCAAAGCCACGGGCAGAAACGAATTAAGTGAAAAGAAGAAAGCTGGTGGAGAGGGGAATCAGACAGAGCCGATCCAAACTCCCAGCTGAGCAGAACAGAGACATGCCAATGAAATACAGAAACATTAAGAGGCCGTGAAAATGCTCTAGCCTCCACCTGACCCTTTCAGCAGCCTCAAAAGCTGCATTGGCATGTTAAAGGAGTTACCCCAAATAATATACAATTGCAAGAAAAATCAAGAAAAAGAATAGGTGAAAAATCTGGGGAATGGGTTTGTAAGGGGTCAGACCAGGCTGAGATTTTGGTGTGTGACTTTGCCTGCTGTTCCTGTTTGCCAAAAGGCTCGGGAGGTACCAGTGTCTGTCCAGAGCTCTGGGCCAACTTCTTCCATGGAAATCAAAGCAGGTGAGCATCTCCGACCCTGGGCCGAGTCAAGCCCCCCCCCCCGCCCCCCACCAGCTGCCCACCTGCCAAAAGCTACAATGCTCCCAGGAACACTGAGCAAACCAAACAGCATGCAAATGAATAGCTTGTAGGCAAAGCCCAAGAGAGATAAACAAGTAACTGGCAGCAGAAGAGACTGATGAGGAAAAAATGCTCAATCGGAGCCACATATGCTATGAAAGTTTCACTTAAAAAGTTAAGTGTATGTATTAAACAAGCCCACAAACTGGCAACTTAGTAGAGGGAGGAAAGCAAGCTCAATGACCTTCCGTGAATGTATTTTCCAGAATAAAAGAAACAAATATGCTTTCCTATCTAAAGCAACAAATACGTTTCTTCTTTGCTTTCATTTCATTTCATTTTCCAACTCCCTGAAACTTACCAAGATTTGTCTTTCTAAGGGAAAAAACATGGTCTCTAATCTAGCTTTTCCCACAAAACAGAACAAAACATAACAAAACATTGATAGAATTGTGTGTTTAAATCATTCCCCTGATACAGAGAGAAATTGATCTGATCTGCACATTAGTTTCTTTCCTTTTTTTTAGATGTTATTTCTTGGGGTGCCTGGGTGGCTCAGCAGGTTAAAGCCTCTGCCTTCGGCCCAGGGTCCTGGGATCCAGCCCCACATCAGGCTCTGTGCTCAGCGGGAAGCCTGCTTCCCCCTCTCTCTCTGCCTGCCTCTCTGCCTACTTGTGATCTCTGTCAAATAAATAAATAACATCTTTTTCTTTGAGAGTGTGTACGCATGTGTGTGCATTTGCGTGTGCAATCAGGGAAGGGGGAGACGGAAAGAGGAAGGGAATCTCCAGCAGACTCCATGCTGACTGCAGAGCCTAAGGCAGGGCTCAATCCCAGGATCCTGAGATCATGACCTGAGCTGAAACCAAGAGTCGGACATTTAACCAACTGAGCCACCAGGTGCCCCTGCACACTAGTGTCTGACATTTCATTCATTCAGTGCACTAAAGCTATGGGGGTCACAGACCAACCTTCACTTTAATGCCACAAACATTTATTGAGCATCTACTTAGTGCCAAGCACTATGGTAGACAGACTTAATAAGGGGTACAAAGAGGTGGCAAGGGCACAGGGACTTCCTCTGTAATAGGTAAGTACACACACACACACAAGTATACTGGAAAGCAGTATTATGAAGTATTAGAAGGCATTTATTCATTCATTCATCCATCCATCATCTGTTCAGTCATTCAACCAACATATATTCATGTCTGCTATGTGCTGGGCACACAGCTCTGAGTGAGGTCCTTTCCAAATGGAGCAGAAGATTTCTGGAACAAGGCAACATTTAATGCACGTTACCATTATACCCAACATTGCTAAATAAATGAAAATTTTCCAACTCCCTGAAACGTACCAAGATTTGTCTTTCTAAGGGAAAAAACATGGTCTCTAATCTAGCTTTTCCCACAAAACATAACTGAGCTGAATTTTAGAGAGAGTTGTCTGAAGTGTACATTTTAAAAATATTTAAATGGTTAAAAAATCGGAAAGCCAGTCTTCTTCTTTTTCATTTTACTGGTCCATATCTTGAGACCCCCAAGACAAATACCTGCTTCTTTTAGTTAAAAAGAAGGTGGAAAGCACTTAAGAGCACGTGGAGGCAGCAGGGCATGGCAGAAAGGCTCTGGAACCAGACACCCTGGACTTGGACTCCCAGCTCAATCCTTTACCAACTGTGTGACCTTGGCAGGTGACTCAGACTCTCTGGGCTCCGTTCCTTCATTTATAAATTGGGGTCAATAATTCCTCTCTCACCATGGTCATGAAGATTAAATGAGGTAATAAAAATAAAGTCCTTAATAGAGTGCTTGACACATATAAAGCTTAATAGATGGTAGTTATATTTTTAATAGCATTTAAACACTTGAAGTTGTATTATGGGAAATAATCTTCATAAGTGCTGCTTATTTCATAAGTACTACTGTTCTTATTTTATTTAAAGGGAAATTGGGACCTCAAATGTGTCACAAAAAGGTGGTTATCAACATATGTACTCATCCAATAAATTCAGGGCTCTTGTCCATCCATTCACTTAACCAGAGTTTTTTTGAGCACTTGCCAGGTCTCCAGCCCTCTTAGAGCTTCTGATCCAGAATAGAAACCAGCAAATATATCTATAAAGGGCCAGATAATATTTTAACCTTTGCAGGCCCTCATCTGGGTTGTAGACTACTCAAATCTAGCTAGCATGGTAACACAGAAGCCCCCAGAGACAACGTGCAGATCAATGTGTGCGGGTGTGTTCCAATAAAACTTCATTTATAAAAACAAGCCACAGAACAGATTTGGCCTGGAGACCTTAGTTTGCCAACTCCTAATCTAAGAGTATAGTTTCATTTCCCAAAACCCTTCTCTATTATTGGAAATGATTCCAACCTGGACCTGAGGAGGCAGAGCCAAGGGTAACACCGCTCTTCTCGTACCAAATACCTAAGCCATCCAGACCCTTCTAGATCATATGGCACTCCATGAGTACAGAGCCGAAGTGGGCCATGAAGCCAGGGAGAACCTTAGCTTGTAAAATCATTATTTAAAAAAAAAAAAAAAAAAAAAAAACCTCAAGTCACCAATATCTTTACCTCACAAATGAAGAAACTGGGGCCCAGAGAAAAGAAGTGCCATTTATGTCCCTTGTCACCAGGTATCGAGCAGAAGGAGAGTTAGAACCAAGCCTGCAAAGACCAGGGTCCTTCTGCTGTACTCCACTTCACTTTCCAGAAGGAAGAAAGATAGAAGGAGGGGTTCCCCTAGAAAGTCTACCAAAAGCAGCTTGCCCACAGAAGCCTGCAGGATTTTGGCAAAAAGGCCACAAGGGTCCCCTTGACCAAATAGCATTTTGTGACAACTGACTCTGAGACAGGAAATCTTGATTTAAGAAGTAACCTCGGTTGATTAAATGTCTGCCTTCAGCTCAGCTTGTGATCCCAGAGTCCTGGGATCAAGTCCTACTTCAGGCTCCCTGCTCGGTCTTCTCCTCCCTCTTCCACTGACCCTCCACGCTGCTTGTGTTCTCTCCCTCTCTCAAATAAATAAATATCTTTAAAAAAAAAAAAAAAGTAACCTAAACACCTGGACCAGTTTCTTACACTTAATTGCCTGACAGTTTTAGGAGCTCTGATCATTTCACGTCCATCCATTTGGGGGTTCTCCAGCCACAAGCAACTCAGCTCCTGGCCAATCTTACTCTGGCCTTTTCAGGCATTGCCTACATGAAGGGATGCTCGTTTCTTTCCATGCCCAGACCTCTTTAAAAGGAAAGGGGCTCAGAGCACACGATTATCAGATGACCATGAACTTACCTTCTTGACATTCTCCCTAGTCTATATTCACCAAGTTACAGCAAATTATACATTAACCTCGATCCCAGTTTTGTGTAGTTGGTTGGTTCTGCAGTCTCTCAGCACTTCCTGTGTCCTTCTGGGTCAGTTTTGAATCACAATTCAGGTTGCTAGCACCCCAACGGAACCAAGAGGAGACCAGACAATACAAGGGAGTGCCTGGGGTCCACACTTGGAAGCTCTGGCTTTTTTGACAGACATAATATATTTCTCTATCACTTAGTCACTTGTCTACAGAAAGACTACTTCCCAAAAGATGACAATTAGATTCCCTAGCCTAAAATATCAAGCCATTTGTAGTCCAGGATTGTTTCCCAAAATACCCTCCATGGGCCTTCCAAAACCCTTGCTCCGGCTAACTGAACTCCCAGCCGTGCTTGGAAGAGTAACATCTGTTTCACACCTCATGCCTTGGCACATGCAGATCCCTCCACCTGGTCTGCTTTTTTCTCCTCTTTTTCCTGGCAATCACCTTCAAGACCCTTCAACATCCAGCTCAAACTCCATCTTTCCTGGGAAGCCTTCTCTGATGTCCTCCAGACAATTAATCAATTGATCCTTTTTCTCCAAAACTGCCACACTTTATACCACTTATCACATGACATTAGATGATTTAGATTATACATGTGTGTCCCCACCCACCTCTGAGGTCTTTAAAGGCTGGAACTGTGTCTTTTCATCTCCAGAACTCAGCCCTGGACCAGAACACATGGCTAAGTAAAGAAAGAAAGAGTGCCTTCTACTTCTATGTGATTTCCTAATGCATATAAAAGTTTCAGGGCCGGAAAACTGGGAAGGGATCAACAAAAAGGAGAAAGGAGAATGCTTTAGAATGTTCCCAAAATATCTCCTGACTCCTCTGGCCATTTTCCCAAGAAGCACATTCTTCCCCCCAAATCAACCAAAAAGGCTTTGTGACCAAATCCAGTGACCTGCTGATAATTTCCCAACATACCTATAAAATGAACACATGCGCTAAATTCTCCAAATGGGTTTCTCTTTTCTTAATTGAATACATTTTTCCTGAATACATTTCATATGCTTCTCCCTCTCTCCTACACAAACACCTGGCCTTTAAACTCCACTGAACCTGGGCAAGCTGCCTGCATCCAGCCTGTTCTCAGCATTGGAATCCAAGGGTTGGTGAGTTAAGCCACGGATGAGTTTTCTTTGTTTTATGAAATTTTTCCTGGTAAGATGAGTTAACCAGAATTGAGCTCTGGGTACCTCCTTTGTCAACATCTCCGAGCACCTTCTTTGAACTTCTCATACTCTTGCTTTAAGAAAACCTAAAATCTAAAAAGTGAAATGTCCAATGTATATGTGGCTTTGGAAAAGTATAATAGATGATTAGCTTATCAAGATTTTCTCACACAGATATTTTCAGGCCTCATATCCACCTAAAGTGAAGTATACTCAGAAGCAACTGTCTTTAGTCAGAAGGAGAAAAACTCATTTGATGGAACTTGGCTCTCCCATGGCTCCCCTGCTCGGGGGTCATACTGGAAGGGGACTCAGCTTTTCTCAAGTGCCTGTCCTAGACAGAGAGGAGGATGGTGCCTTGATTCTAGACTTCTCTGAAACTCTCCTTCCCCACAATGCATACAGGCACAAAAGATGCTAATTCAAACTCGTTTTACAAGCACACTGGGTGTTTGAGTGTGTTGAGAGAGATTTCAGCTCTAGACACCTCCTGCTGTTTTTTTGGATGACTTTCTGCCTTTTTTCCTTCATTCCCAATACTTATTATAGACACTCGATATGACTTTCATCCACGTAGAATACTCAGGAGCTTGCCTCTTCATCTCTCTCTTAATGGCAGAAAGAGATCTTATTTCTGGATCCCCAGAGCCCAGCTTGGCTGGTACGCAGAACGTATTTAGTATCTGCTGAATGTTTCTGTCTTTCCTTGACTCTTCTGCAGACTCTGGGATGGCCATACCTTACTGGGGACTGGCTATGGCCCCAAAGAAGTATTTAAGACACTGAATGTAGCGGGTGGCCTCAGCATCAATATCCCTTTGTAGTCAGTTCCAGGTAGCCATGAATCAAGTTGTATGACAAGATGACTACATCTAGCCCCAGGGTCCCTACTGATAATTATCCATATTCTCTGGAAGACATCTTATCCTTCTAGAATCTGGCTCATCTGGGATAAGAACTCTACCTCTTCTTGGTAATACTCAAATTAGGTGGCTTACAGTCTTGTTTTTTAATTAAAAAAAAAAAGTAAAACCCTGTAATTTTAAACAGTGTAAGTCAAAGCTAATCTTGTCACTGATAGGTACTATAGATTGGCTCACTCATTCCTTCCCTTTCCTGCCCCCTTTTCTGCCTTCTTCAACTATGGAGGCTAGAAAGTGAAATTCAAATTCACAGCCTAATCTGTAGCTAGAGAAATACATCTGACATGGTCTTGGCCAGTGAAACGTAGAAGAAAGTCACTTGAGAGACTATTTTTCCCAATATAAATGTGTGCACTGTCTGCTGCTAAAACTGTTAAGACAGTAAGATATGGCAAATATTCATTAATTCATCCAAAAGACATTTACTAAATGGGGAATTACTAGATTAATCAGAATACAAACTATTAATTACTGAATCAATCAGAATACAAACCAGGCTGCTGTAACAAGAAACCCAAAGCTACAAAAATAAGCTAAAACAAGACAGAAGCCCATTTCTCGGTCACGTATACATTCCCTTCCAGATAAAAAGTACAGATATTCAGTCTAGAGCTACAATGATAGCTCAGTGATAATGAGGACCCAGGATCCTTCCATCTCATTGCTCTACTACTATTTTGAAAGTGTTACCTTCATTCATAGATTTGAAGTTGGCCCACAGGCACTCCAGCCCAAGATGGAGAAAAAAGAGAAAGAGATGGCCCAGTCCTTTTCTTCTAAGAGCAAAATACAGAAGTTAAATATATTTCCTCTGTTCATATCCTTTAGCCAGAACCTGGTCACATGACCACATTCAACTGCAAGAAAGGCTGGGAAATGTGCCCAGTGAAAGCTCCTATTACTACAGAAGGAGAAGAAGGAGGAGAAGGACAGCAAACACTGGGAAGAAAAAGTAGCCACACTTCTAGATGCTACGCACTATGCTGGGTATTAAGGATAGAGATGAATAAATCCAAGTCCTTCCTCTCAAAGAACTCAAGAGTTGTTATTACAAACCAAAAAGTGTGCAAGCACCTTTGTATAACCAGAGACCAGGTCAGAGCCCTGCACTCTGTTGATGCTGAGCAAATGTGTCGATGCCAATTGGTAGGAATAGTAACTCTACCCCCCAGGACCAATACTAAACTGGGACTTGTGGATATGGCATCATTCCTGCCCCTGGGAATGTCCAGTCTAGTCAAGCAGACAAGAGGGGACACATGCATGGAAAGACAACACAGTGAGGAACTGTGAAGCCTGGTGCCAAGTGAGGGAAAGCTCTTGAAGCCTGGGACAGCCACAGATGGCTCCAGACGGGGAAGAATGACATCCCTTGACTCATGCCTGCAGGTCAGATCTTAGATGAGATGTTGGGATTGGTAAAGGCAGGGTCACTAGAGGACCAACACTGGCACTATCTCAGCATGTGAGAGAGCCTTGCTAGGTAAGCCCAGTTGGGCAGAGGAAGATACCGCCCTCTTCTTTCATCAGGCAGAAATTGTCTTTGATAATCCCAGTGCACAGCTGCTCCTCCCCCACCCCCCAGAGAGACAGGCATTGAATCCTTATCTTCCAAACAGAAGCCCCCCCCCAAGCCCCCAGCTTGCCCATCGTTAATGATTTCATGGTCCCAGTTAAAATAGCATTTCCCTAAAGCAATTTTCCCAGAAGTGGCAGAAGGGGAGAGATTAGCTACAGTTGCCATGGAGAGTCTCAGAAGACCATCTGTCCTGGATGGTTTAGACTTTCACCTCCTTAGAGGTTATTTCTTAAGGTCAGATACTCTCAAAAAGTCACTCCCAGTTACAAAATTCTGAGCATCTAAGTTGGAACCCTGAGATCTGAAACTTCCTAGGATAAAACCTTGATCAAATGAAGAAAAAATCATTCATGCCAAGGACCCAGTAGAGTGCCTGACAAATAATGATCCCTCAGTAAAAACTCATTATTGTCATATTTAGAATGTTTATCTTATTATTAGTTTGTTGTTTCTTTATCTATATTCATACCCCACCACAACCCAGAGAGAATTCCAGGTGGCTTATGACACAGTGAACAACATAATAACAAGTATTTTTAAGTCAGATTCAGTGAGTCTACCAACAAGACAAGGAAAGAAAACAGGGAAAAACATAGTTCAGAGATAGGAAAGGTCACAATGTCCTAAAACGGAAGCTAACCCAAATTATTAATTTCTCCTGAGCTTCCTTGAAGCCAAAGCAAAAAAAGAAAAACTAAATTATTTACAAAGTTTACACCATCTGAAAAACACAAACAAGCTAATAAAAAAATAAAAACCCCAAGTACTCAGTTCAAAATTTTGCCAAGCCATATAATAATTCCGGGAAATTTAACCCGGGTATGTAAAAGTTGAGAAAGTTGTGGTAGGAATGGCAGGAAGCTGGGAGGTCCATGGAGAATAAACTGAGGAATTACTGGACTCAACAAAGTCAAACAGCTTTCGTGGTTGCAGGGCTTGGCAGAACCTTTAGTGCATTCATTGTAAACCTCCAAAGGGCAGAACAATGCCTCTTCGTACTAGATGTTTTAATGGAGCATCTCACACTTTAGGAAATGCTTCTGCGGATGAACAGAACATCACTACCCTAATTTTATTATCATGATAAGACAGGTCAGACTACTTACCAAGTGAGCACGTTTTTGCTTTTTTTTAAAGAATAAGAACAAGGTTTTGCATTTTCCCTCCTTTCCTTTCTTAATTTGGCTTGGTTGTTTCATTCTGGATAATGTGGTACTAGCAACTGTCACAAACTGCCCTGGATGGCATCTTAGCCCTTGCAATGGACATGCCTCCTTCCTCATTCTGTTATCTACCCATATCAGGAGGTAGGAAGAATCTATATTCTCATCTCCATCTTAAAAGGATGAAAAGAAAGAATCCCACGGAAACTGAGCTTCAAGGTCACACTTCAAGGTCACTGAGCTTCAAGGTCACACTTAGACTGAGCTGGTCCTGAAGAACAGGCTTCCCAAGTCTTGCATTCAACGGTGGCAAAGTCTGTCTTCTCCCTCCTGGGTCCTTCCCCTCCCAGATCAGATACTACTTTTATCTCATTGTGTGTATCAGGTGGGTGGCAATGCCGCGGACTCCCTTCTGGCTCAGTTTGGGCCCTTCTCTTTCAACCATTAATTAAATCATGCACTTTTCTTATAGGGGAGCAGAATCTTCAAAAGAGGAAAAAGAACCCTCCCTTTCAGAACATTCAGGGATTAAAGTTCATCTGGCTCTGGAATGCTCACCAGGGACTAACTGCATTACTGAGAGGCAAGTGCTGAAAGCCAGTGACACATGAATATGGAATCGTGCAGAGCGAGCTCAGGCTGCCAAAACACCGTGTCTCCAGCATTGGCAAGGTGGGCTCCAACAGCAGAACGGCACCTCCGGGGGCATTCAGGTGTAGGGGCTGGGCAGGGCACCTTGGAATGAGCGCTCTACTGCAGGGACCTCAGGCGACCAGAACAAGAGTGCCCTGGGGAGTGATCAACGCAGGCGACAGTGGGCAGCCCAGCCACCGCCATTCCCCCCTGCACAGACATGAGCCCAGCACCAAGCGCACAGAAAAGACAGACCTGAACAAGGGTCTACACGTACTTCATCTTTATTTATGCAGCTTCACTAGGAATTCTGGGCAAGAGGCTTTCCAAATAACAGAACAACTGTTCCAACACCAAACATCTTTTAAATGTGAAATAATCACAGATTCAGAGGAAAATAGTACAGAGAGGTCTCTTTCCCCAGTTTCCCCAGCGATGACTTCTTACCTCTCTGTGATACCACAGAAAAATCAGGAAACTGACTTTGGGACCCCCAGGGGCCTTAGGTTTTACCAGTTTTGCCTACACTCATTCAGGTGGTGCATGAAGAGTCCGTGCAGTCTTACCACATGTAGATCCACGTGACCAGCATCATCATCACGACGCAAAACTGTCCCATCACCACTGGGTCCCTCGGGCTACCATCTTATAGTCCCGGATATCTCCCCACCAAGGCCCCCCAACCCAGGCCCTAACACCTGGTAACCATCCATCTGTTCTCCATCCCTATAATTTTATTTTGAAAATGTTACATAAATGTCTTTTTTGAGATTTGTTTCTGTTCATTCTCCATAGTTCCCTTGAGATCCTTCCAAGCTGATGCATGCAGCAATCATTCATTTCTTCTACTGTTGAGCAATATTCCGTGGTAGGGACATACTGCAGCTCATTGAACCATCTATCCACTAAGGGACATTTGAATCATTTCCAATTTTGTGTGCACATAAGTTTTTATATCTCTGCAACAAATGTACAGGAGTACAACAGCTGGGTCATAGGTCAACCTTTTTTATTCAAAAAACAATTGGATAGAGTTTTCTAAAAATACACGTTTCACATAGAACTCTGTGCTGTTAATTACAGTACAATGTAAATCATTTCACTTCACTTTTAATTACCTGGGGCCATTATTATGAGTCACCGAAATCTATAAAACTATCTGTCTCTACATTAAATTGCCCCAACGCATTAGAGGTTTTGATCTCCACGTGCTCCCATTCCTGCATTTGCTACAATTATTTTCCTCAAAGTCTCGAGGCGTGTTGCTCGTATATATGTCTATTGAGCACCTGAAATGTGACAAGTCCAAACTGAGCTGCGCTATAAATGTAAAATACACACCTGACTTTGAAGACTTAGTTTAAAAAGAAGAATGCGAGGGTGCCTTGGTGGCTCAGTTGGTTAAGCGACTGTCTTCGGCTCAGGTCATAATCCAAGAGTCCCTGAATCAAGTCCAGCATTGGGCTCCCTGTTCAGTGGGGAGCCTGCTTCTCCCTCTGACCCTCCCCCCTCTCAGGCTCTTTCTCTTTCTCATTCTCTCTCTCAAATAAATAAAATTTTTTTTAAATCTTAAAAAAAAAAAGAAGAATGCACAATATCCCATTAATAATTTTTATATTGATTTTATGTTGAAATGCTATTTTGGACATATAGGATTAAAGAAAATACACTATAAAACAATTTCATTTGCTCCCTTTTACTTTTTTAATGGGACTACCAGAAAGTTTAAAATTGTATGTAGGGCTCATATTATAATTTTATTGGGCTGCACTGATCCAGAGGGGTTTTATTTGTCTATTTATTTGCTTTTATCTAAGTTGCTAGAGATGATTATTATCTAACACCGAGATACACGGTATGGGACTATTACTGGTAGTCTCTATAGCATTAGCATAATGCTGTGAGAAAACAGTAATTATCTATAGCCAGGGTCCCATCTCTGCTTTCAAAACTGCACAAAAAAAAGGCAACACAGGCAAATAAAGATCTGGCTTATGACTGAAAAATCAGAATTTTATTCCCAATCTATCCTCAAGGAAAATTATTTACTCATAGCCACACATTTCAACTTCTATGAACCTCCATTTTCTCACCTCTAAGTTCTTGCCTTGCCCATTTCACAAAAGTGTGGTGAAAAGTTAAATAGGATAATCCATTTGGAAGTGCCTCAATTCCTGTAAAGTAGCATGCCCCCAAAGAGAAAGAAAGAAGTTTTTAAGTATCCTCCACACAGGGGGCTTCCTGGGCTAGTCAAGCCCCGGGTTCCCTCTGGAAAGCATCTACCTGCTGGCTGTGGGTGCCCTGGGACAAGCCTTGCCCTTCTGCTCCCTTCTCATCCTCACCCACTCTGGAGTTTTATCCTGACGAGAACTGGTATGTAGAGTTTGGTCCCAAGCTCATTACACAGGTTGGTTTGCAGTTTTCTGTAATGATGACTTCAGCTTTACAAGATATGAATTGATTAAATGAGTTATGAAAAGAAAGTTGTTACCTCTTTTTTCTTGGTTATGAAAACTAAGTAAAATTTGGAAAGGTGAGATAAAACACTGCCCCCCCCGGCCACGCCCTCCTTCCCTGAAATCGACACTAACTGTTGAGATAAGGATTAAAAACTCGGGGAGGGGGTAAATATCCAAAAGAATTCTCCATTTGGGATTTCTTTCCATGTTGTCTTTAAATTTCCATCCACTTTACAGAAACCCAAATGAGATGTCACAGATGTATTAGAAGTGAGGTGTGAACGCAAAGGATAAGGATGGGCAAATATCAGACCCAGGGTCAAAGGAAAAGCCTTGGCCCTAAACCACAAGATCAAATGAATGGACATCTAGGCATTTAAAGTTAAGTAAGAAGTCTGACTTTCTGTCTTCACTCTCTCTTCGCTCCCTGCTTTAACAGACCTCTATCATTAACTCTCTCACCGGTGCTGGATAAAAAAGCTTTTGCTTAATCATTATCATCAGAATGAAGGGGAAGAAAGAACCTCAAAAAGAAAATGTAGGGCACCAGCCTGGCTCCGTTGGCTGGGTGTCTGTCTTCTGCTCAGGTCATGATCACAGGGTCCTGGGATCAAGTCCTGCATGGCATTGGGCTCCCTGCTCACGGGGAGTCTGCTTGTCCTTCTCCTTCTGCCCCTCCCCTACTGCTTATACACACTCTATCAAATAAATAAATAACTCTTTAAAAAAAGAAAATGTAAGTGACTCAGTCATATTTTAAAGATTTCATTTATTTATTTGAGAGAGAGAGAGAGCATGCTGGGGGGGGGAGGAAAAAGAGATAGGAAAGAGAGAAGGAGACTCCCCGCTGAGCAGGAAGGCCAACGCAGGGCTTGTTCCCAGGACCCCAGGATCATGACCTGAGCCAAAGGCAGCCACTTAACCAACTGGGTCACCCAGGTGCCCCTCAGTCATATTTTAAAAACAGATGAGGGTCATAAGTAGGGGCACATAATGCCTATGTCCATGCTAAGGTCTGAAAATACAAGAACAGGTAAAAAGGAGGACACTTCAGGAACCAGTGATTCTTTAAGGCCACTTATTAAGTCACAAAAAAGACATAAAGTTAATGCAAAATTACATCTTAGTAAGGATAGCACAGCAGTTCTCCCCTCGTAATAAATAGTTGAATGTCTGTGCTAGGGCTTAAATAAAATAATATTAATATCAACAACAAGTAAAATGCATTTATTAAGTTCCTCTTATCTCCTAAGAGCATTACATTATTTCATTTAATGCACATACACAAAACCAGCAAAACACTCAATGTATACATTTCATAGACAGCAAACTATAAGACAAAAGTGAGCCAGGTAAAAATGCCCTGGTGGCAGTTCTGGGATTCAAGGCAGTTCTCAAATCAAAGATCATGCTCTGTCCTCGAATTACAAAAATCCAGACTATCAAGCCTCAAAGATGACAAAGACTTTCTCATCAGAGCTGAGCTTCTCAAACATTTATGTGCGTATGAGTCACCCGGGAACCTCGGTAAAATGCAGAGTCTGCTTCCACTGGTCTGGGAGGCATCTGAGATCCTGCATCTCGAGCCAGCTCCCAGGGGATGCTGATGCGTTCAGTCATCAGATCACAGTCTGAGTAGCAAGGTCCTGACCTAGAGCATATCCACTCATTGCCCTCCTCAGTTTCCTCCATAGGGCAGAGGCCACTCAGAACATCATTACCCTCTCCTCCTCCCCAGCTCCTGGTCCTCACTAACTTCTTACATCGTGAACAGGTATATGTGGGTTAAGGGCTCCAGGTAGCTCATGGCTGGACAGGCCCAGAACTCCAAGAAGAACAAGAAAAAGATTCACCCCTCTTGGGGCTTTTAATCTCAAATCCAGAACCTACTCCTGAAAATATGCCATTATAGTAAATCCACAAACAAACAAATGGTAGTTTCATAGGTAGCAGAGCATAACATCATAAAGGAGTTGACGATGGTTTGGAATACCTTCAGGGAGTTAACATTCTGCATTTTCAACCTCCATGTGGAGAAACACTGAAGCAAACATGAACCCAGGGTAATCCCCAGACCCATCCCTCCTAATGTCAGACCTTCTTATCTGTCTGCACAGCACCCCTGTCTTTGAGTCTGGCTTCCTGCCCATCTCCTGGGCTGAGAAAAGGAAAATACTCATGATCCTGCCTTCATTACAAGGGGAAATGTTAGCTTCTGCTTTTAATTAAGCATTTTATACTGATTTTCTTCTTTGACTATAAAAAATATCCAACTGCATATTTTCTAAATGATCCATACAGATCTAATAAACAATGTTTTTCCAGTAAAAAGGCGGCTCCCACTGTCTCCCACATCTGCCATAAAAATTTGGGTTTTCCAATATTCACTGATTTGACAAATATTTAATGAATACCTCTTATTCGTGCCATGCTCAATGGCTGGACACTGAAGCTAGGAAGGAGAACTGAACACCATTCCTCTCTCCCCATTCAGAGTTTACAGTCCAGAGGGGAGACAAACATGTAAACAAACAACCCCAATCAAGTGACAGTGGCTAGTCAGGAAATGCAGTCACACACACACACACACAGGAAAAGAAGAATGGCTATTTTTTTCATCCTCTTGATTTAAATGCAAACTCATAATCCTTTTCCATTCTGAAGGGGCTAAGAAGTATAAACACATGGAAAACAAGTAAAGTCGTACTATATTCCTGAAATACATTGTGGTTAGCAATCAACAACCACAAACATACACTGTAGGCCAGGCGCGCTCCTGGACGGTCAAGGGGTGACATAGAATTCCACTGCCAAGGAGTTCTCAATGCTCTTGGGAAACAAGATACAGAAAGAGTAAAAACCCCAACCACACTGGCATTCTACAAGTTTTTAAAACACTATTGGGAAAAAGTTAAACAATGGAGACTGTGGCTAGAACATGAAAGCCTTGACCCTCCACTGCCATAGGCAATGGGGAGCCATTGAAGATTTTTTTCTGAGGAGGGGAAATGACATGATGAAAGCTGCTTGTATATCATTCATATATCACATATATATAATCTAATAACTTAATAAGAAGAAAATCTACTCTTTATTGACCACCTATTATGTGCCAGTCACTATCATTTCCAGGGCTTTACAAATATTATCCCTAATTTTCCTAACAACCCTTCAAGATAGACATGATCATCCCCTTTCTAGAGATGAGGCAACTGAGACTCAGAAACATTAAGTGTATGTAGGTCACATGACTGGTCAATGATGGATCTGGGAAAGTTAAGCTGGCTAGTTGGGTTAATATGAGGAAGAGATTACTGGCAAGGAAGTTAGTGTAAGGCGCCTGTAGTGTGCAGATGAGAGGATGAAATGCAGATGACACTGAAAAAAGACAAGGTCCTAATGTAGTTCACCACAAAAAGGTCCATCTACTTTTTCAAAGTTATCTAGAGATGATGCACTGCAGGGCAGCAAGAAAGTCAACAGCCACACCATGTTAAGGACCTGCTCTGTGCTGGGTGCTATGTGTGAGTGGGTCTAGGGATGCAGAGAGCGAGTTGTCTATAATCACAAGGCCAAGAAATAGGACCATGAGAGATCCTCCCTTCTGTCCTTCCTAGGACAACTGACCTCAGGCTGCTGGTCTCAGTCCACACACAATACTGGAAACCACCACAAGGGGTCAGACCTGAGGTGGCTGCCTCCTCCTCTTCTTTCTCCTCCTCCTCCTCTTCCTTCTCCTTCTCTTCCTTCTCCCTCTTCTCCTTGCCCAAAAGGCTGCAGTCCCCACTGACTTGTTCCTCATGAGCCCTTGGTCCTGGTTCTGAATTATTCTAACAAAGACCGGCTACACAATTTGCAGGACCCAGTACAAAATAAAAATGCAGGTCCCATTGTTCAAAATAACATGAAGAAATTTCAGGACAGCAACAGCATAGCATTACACCCATGGCTGAGCCTGAAGGCAGGGGTCCTGTCCAGCCTCACAGGTTCCACACCTATGAAACTGGCCCTGATTCTAACCCAGGT
Source organism: Lontra canadensis (assembly GCF_010015895.1). Classification (NCBI taxonomy): domain Eukaryota; kingdom Metazoa; phylum Chordata; class Mammalia; order Carnivora; family Mustelidae; genus Lontra; species Lontra canadensis. The sequence goes on along the minus strand of NW_022631152.1, from coordinate 1,221,675 downwards.
CCTACTTCCCTGGATTGGTAACAATTGTATGTGGCCCAGAAAGGTGCCTGACTGCTTCCTGGAGAATGATTCTTCTAGCCTTATTTCATGAGGATCAGGAGATCTGCAGCCTAGGAGACAGTTTCTAAGTTCAATAAGAGTCAGCAGTAAGTTGTGAGCTCTTAACAAGGCTGAAGCTGCCCCAACGGCCAGTGCTAACTCTCTCTCTTTCCATTATATGGTTTCCGTGATTGTGTGATACTGTATTCAGTGACAAGGAATTTAGAAGTCTGCCCTCTCAAAAGTTATCTCTAAGATAGAGAACACAGTGGGGGAAGGAGGGGCAGTCAAGGCTACAATCATTCCAAATTCCTTTTTTTAGGATTTCTTTCTTTATTTGAGAGAGAGACTGCAGGGGGAGGGACAGAAAGAGAAGGAGAGACAGAATTGCAAGCAGACTCCCCACTGAGCAGGGAGCCTGATGTGGGGCTCGATCCCATAACCCTGAGATCACAGCCTGAGCCAAAACCAAGAGTCAGAAGCTTAACTGTCTGTGCTGCCTAGGTGCCCCCATTCCAACTTCTAAAAACACAAAACTGTTCCTAAATGTAATATGCAAAGCTTGGTTAAAAAAACAAAATTACAATAACAATAAGAAACAATAAATTATAATAAGAATTTGAGTGCTTATAATTATAAGTGACTATGCTAAGTCCTTTTTTTCTTTTTTTAATTTATTTATTTGACAGAGAGAGACACAGTGAGAGAGGGAACACAAGCAAGGGGAGTGGGAGAGGGAAAGGCAGGCTTCCTGCTGAGCAGGGAGCCAGATGCGGGGCTCAATCCCACGACCCTGGGATCACGACCTGAGCCAAAGGCAGATGCCCAACTGACTGAGCCACCCAGGCGCCCTGCTAAGTCCTTTTTAAAGATATAGAAATCTTTACAAATCTTAAGGTTATTAGAAACCATGTTCATTTGCTTTCACAGAAGGGCCTGCTTCACTCACATGCTCCCCTTGGGAAAAAAATGTATCTATAAAGAGCTGAGCTTCAGGCAGAGAAAGACCAACACAAGCAAACAAACCCAACTCACTCTTTGACCTTCAACAAGTTCCTTTCCCTTGCTGGGCCAGGTGGGCTCACCTGTAAACGCAGTGATTGTCCCAGAGGCCAGACGCCCAGGAGGTCCTCACAACCCTGGCGTTCTGGGTTCTGGGACTCCAGGGCACGAGCAGAAGAAAACTTCTTTCTTTCCATTCAGTGATCTCACCTCCGCTCCCCCTGGAGCACAGACTGACAAACCAACAAAGTCTGGCTGACCGCCATGACACCTGGGTGCCAGTCCTCGATCCCAATCACTCCCTCAAGGTGTGAAACAGAGCAAGTCACATCCCTGCTCTGAACCTCAGTTTCCATATCTATAAACCGACTGGCAGTCCTTCCTTGTACGGTCCTTCCTTGTAAGGCACAGTGTCTGGTGTCTAGAAAGTTCTCAATAGGTGTTAGTTATAATGATCAGTATCATTACTAATTAATATGCCCTATATCAATAGTTCCCAATGGTTTCAAGAAAGAAGATGCCTTTTATGGCAAAACATATCGGCTCCCCTCCCATCTAAAAGATTTAACATTTAACATCAATCAACTAGGAAAATATAGAGTATCATAATATATGGGGAAAGAAGCACAGAACATTAGAGTACTACTCAACAGGAACCGTTCTTTAAAAATAATGCTTATTCAACTTGAACTTGCACGCAGTTCACCTGAGGATCTTGTTAAAAGGCAGATTCTAATCTAGTAGTTCTGGGGAGGAGCCTTAGACTCTGCATTTCTCACAAGCTCTCAAGAGATATTTAAGTTGCTTGTGCACTGAGTGGGATCCAGCCCCACTGCTGTATGTAAAAGAACTTGAAGATCAGAGAAGGCAAATGTCTTGCCTGGTCTCACACAGCAAGTTAGAGGCAGGGCTAGAAGGTGAATTCAAGTTTGGTCGACTTTTAGTCCAGAGCCCTTTCTTCTATGCCCTGATACTGTCCTTTCTCTTGAAAAGAAAAAAGAAATCTTATTTTCCTTTCCCATCAAAGACAAGACACACATACACACACACGCACATAAAAATATACACATACATCGCCCCCAGAGGACAGGGGCTAAATCATTTCTTCAGTGTCCAGCCCAGGGTCTTGAAAACAAAAGATACTCAAAATAATATGAAAATAATATGTGTTGATGGATTATGATCAGGGGAAAGAGGAGTCTTCTGATTACAGAAATGCCTTCACCTTTCTTCCACCCTTTTTCATTCCTTTAAAGACACCCTTCTAATCACCTACCTGTGTCTCCAAAACTTTCTGTGAACTCCATACTGTCTAAGCGTTCCCTAGAGGTATTTTTCTAAATTAAAAATCAATTTACTGAGAGAAAGTTCAAAACAAGCTGTTACTCTAAATCAATATTTAGGGAGGAGATAAGGGTTTTTATCCCTGTAACAGCAGGAGATTTTATGTTCCCAAATATGCTTTGCACTAGACCATTTCGGGCACGTAAAGGGCTTAAAGAGCTGCACTCGACAGTCTAAGTGTTCACTTGGGGCAGCTTCAAAGGCTTCCTCAGCCTCCCACCTTTCACAAATCGTTCCCAAAGGCTTTTGTGGCTTTTGAACTGTATTTCAACAATCTTAAGAGTTCAAGAAAACTGGTTCCATGACATTACTTAGCTAGGGTCCACGTACGTAGTAGGTCCACACTATCACCTAGAGGCAGGTTTTCAAAAGAACTTTCTTAAGAAGGTCAGAAAACACAACCTCCAGGGGAAGAGAATGGGCAGTATTTCAGCTGTTTCAAATTCTTACTCTATTCTACCACTTCGTGAAAATTAACAAGTTTAGTGCAAATCATCTGGATTTGGTTCTTGCCACACTCAGGAAAGCAAGAGGACAGAAAGGTGACACTTCAATCAGAAACTAATTTTTCCCCTGGCCAGAGGAAACATCAGCAAAGTTCCAAAGCCAAAGAGTCCTGCTCAGTGGGGCTTCTGACGGTTTCTAACTGGAGGAATGTAATCCATCAGCCCCCTGGAGCTCTGGCCTGGCTGCCTGGTGGCAACCCCCACCCCCATCCCCAGACTCCCTTTCCCCAGCACACAGGGCTCTGGCTCCCTTTTCAGAGCATCGCTCCATGTGTGTCGATGGCCCTGCCCACGAGGGCGGCCGCACGACACAGAAGGACAGCCACATCTCAGAGCCACAGCTCACCATTCACATTTCCCTTACAGCAAAGGTCAGAACAAATCCTCATTCTTCTCCCCACTGCCCCACCAGCTCCACTAGTCCAGGAGCCCCTAGAAAACGGGGAGAATGTCCTGGTCCCAGGGTATCCTGGTACCCAATATAGCTGCTGGCACATACTCAGGACTGTTTTTCTTAGTATGTACTATGAATGAATGTGTTCCCTCCACTTCTCCCTTCTGGCTGTCTGCTTCCTCCAGTAGGTGTCTTTTTAAAAATGTAGGGCTTGAGAAGCCTGGGTGGCTCAGGTCAGCTGGGCGGTTCAGGTCAGCAGGGCGGTCTGCCTTGGGCTCAGGTCATTGTCCCGGGATAGAGCTCCACATGGGGCTCCCTGCTCAGCAGGGAGTCTGCTTCTCCCTCTGCCCCTCACCCCGCTCATGCGCTCGCTCTCTCTCTCTCTCTCTCTCTCTCAGTCTCTCGCTCTTTCTCCCTAGCTGGAAGAGATGCTCAACCTCTGACATCTGCTGCTGAACTATCCCAGTCCCTCCTCTTCTCTGTTTCCAGGCCAGGCAGCAGGGCACAGAGGGTCACCACTGGTGAGAAAAGGAAGTTGGCTCATTGGTGGCCTAGGGCTGGCCTCCAAAAGAGCTGAGTTCTACTCCAGACTCCAGCCCTCCGGAACTCTGGGTAGTTAATTCCAATCAACCCCAATGTGGGCCTCTGGCTGCCCACCTATAAAATGGTCATCTTAGCTCATAGTTACTGATGCTTACTGTGTACACTCAGTGTGTGCTCGGGGGCCAGGAGTATTATCATAGTTCATCCTCACCCAAAGGTAATGAGGTAGGCATGATTTGCACCCCACGTTTTATACATGGGAAAACTGGGCTTTTGAGGTTTGCCTAAGGTCACAGATAATTGAATGGGTTTAGCTGCCTCTAGAGCCAGTATTTTGATTTTGGTCTAATTTCACTTTCTCGGGTGGGGGCAAGGGGGGAGAGTGGGCTTAAGCTACAAGAAAAGGTAACAGTGAGGAAGGTCCTCACTGGGGGCAGAAAGGGGGTTCACCCCCATGCTTCCTATTCCCAACAGTCATCCCTGCTTCCTGTTCCCAGCAGTCATCTCTCCTTAGCAGCAGCTCGGCCTAACCCTAGGTGCACACAAGGAGAGACAGGATTCTTCCCCTGGGGGCTCTGCTTCTCCTGAGATTAGCCACGGTCCCCAGGAGGCTGTTATCCCAACCCCAGGGGAGGGCGGCAACCCCGCCAAGATGGAGCTTATCACAGAAAGCCACTGGCATGCTGGGGAAGCAAAATACGGCTGCATGACTCAGGTCACCGGCACCAGACAATGGGCCAGCTAGATGGGCACATGCCTGCCAGTCATCAGCAAGTGGTGAAGAAGCAGCCATTATCTCTGCATTTCTGGAGGTCCCTGGAAGAGCAGCAGCAAGCATTCAAATTAAATAATACATGCTGAACATCTCCAAAGGTTGTCCCCAGAACAACCATCACTGCATTCCCAGCACTTAGCATGGAGCCGGGCACAGAGCAGGTCCTCAGTCGGTTAATGAACAAATGACTTAACGGACCCACCACCATGGGGCGGAAGCAAAGCATTCCTCAGCCAAATGAAAATGGATACCAAGGCTCACCATCAAGTCTCCAGTTTGAGATAGGTCTTATCACCTCAGTTTTCCCATTCTGTAGTCCCAGGTAATAATACCCATCTCTCCAGATCCCCATGATTTAGCCAGTCATCCCATGGGACCCTGGGACAAATGCAGAGAATGAATGATTTAATCATCTGAAAGGCTACAATTATTTAGAGCCACTTACTTACAAGTTATTGAGCAACTACTATCTATACAAGGCAAAATCAGAGACTACGCTACCATAAACTTCTAGGTTTGGGGATTCCAAGGAGCCAGGTCTTCAGGGAGAGAAGGAGGGGACTAGGGGTTCTGGGACCTCAAGCAATTTCTTCAGAAACCTGAGAAGCCTCACCACCAACTGTACCTCATAGTTCTTTGATCTTGCAGAGAAATACTTTGTAACTCAACTGGATACTGTAACTCATTCACCCTCAGAGACTTTCACATAAAATCAAATCACAGGAGCCGCACGTGGGTGCCTCCTTCGGATGGGCGTCTGCCTTCTGCTCAGGTCATGATCCCAGGGTCCTGCTCATGATCTCAGGGTCCCAAGTCAGACTCCCTGCTCAGCAGGGAGCCTCCTTCCCCCTCTCCCTGACCCCCACCCTGTTCATGTTCTCTCTAGCCCTAATAAATAAAATCTTTAAAAATAAAACATCAGGAAAGAACAAAGGAAATTATATAAGTTATAAACTTTCATTTCTCTCTCATTCACTGTCTTTTCAAGAGGATATGAAGGAGAGCTGGTGTAGCAGCAGGAGTAGTAAAGTAACATTTTTGTGGTGTAAGGGGGTTTGCAGCATCCTTTCACCTAATTTCTCACTCCATAATATCCATAACAATTCTCTGAGATTTTATTAGCTCATTTTACAAACTAGGAAACCAAGGCCCAGAGAGGTTAAGCACCTTGCCCAAGATTACACAGCAGGTGAATGACCCAAACCCAGATTTTATTCTCTCCAAACCATGCATTCTTCCCTTTGTGCAGGGCTGCCTTCCACACACACTGCTGCCTCTCCCCCAGTGGTCTGAATGCTTAGCTTGTTGCTGGTGCTACCTGAATCTGATTATCTATGAAACAGGTATAATAATAATCCAGCCTCCCTGATGTGACTGTGAAGGGAGGCTTGCCTACCACCTGACACACAGGTAAGCACTGGACAAACGTTCCTAGTGGCAACGGAGGCAGTTGCTGTTGCACTGTTAGCTGAGAACCCACTCCCGCTTCCAGGCTTTTGTACTCGCTGGGCCTTGCTGGAGGGCTCCCCTCACAACCCACAGCCACAGTGCTCACACCTTTTAGCGCAGGTCTGGGCTCCAGAGTCACTTTATCCCAGGGTCTTCCGTGCCACTCCACAAAATGGCGTCTGCCCTGCCCCACCACTCCCCTCTTCACAAGTTCTCCTGCCGGCTTCCATTTCCTCAGTGCTTACTGTGACCTGATAGAACATATATTTCTCCATTTTTTAGACTTCTCCATGAGCAGGGTTTTCGTTGTGTTTCCTGCTTCACCCCCACATCTAGAACAGTGTCAGGCCCATAAATATTTGTGGAGTGAATAAAGGAAGCCCCATGGGTCCATTCACCAAGAAATGGAGACAAACTCTTGCTTGTTATCTGACCCTTGGATCTCAGATAAAATTTGAAAGTTTACCAGGTGTTTTCACATCCTTCATCTCCTTTAATCTTCCATAATCTTCAGAGAAGGAGTTATAATCCCCACCACAGACAGGAAGAAATGAGACACCATAACCCAAAGCAGGACAACTTCCTGGAGAGGCAGAGGCCTGGCTTGGGTTCTGAACCCTACCCCAGCCTCCAGCACTCAGATGGAAGGGTCTCGGCCTCCCTCTGAGTTGTTTTGGTCCTGAAAGAGCAGCTGAGTTCCCTGAGAAGGGCTGGTTGACAGAGAGGGGACTGAGAAATGCTTTTTATCACTTAGTTGAGCACCAAACATTACAGACAGCAGATTCTTGCTAACTCTTTTGTCAAAATCAACCCATTCGTTAGGATCAATTGTATAAAAAATGCATGATGGGTTGAGGACCTTCCAGACTCCTGCTCTGGGTGAAGCCTCCCCAAGACACCCTTCCTAATTCCCTCTCAGCCAGTCAACTGCAAGCCCTGATTAGCTGCCCACCCCCCACACTACACATTCAGAATCTGTGCCCAGGTCCTGACTGGTTAGCAGTCATGCTCCCACCAGAAGTGCGGGTAGATCCAGCCCAGGACCTGGCCCCTGGGAAGCCTTACTCAGTGCACATACTCAGTGCACAAGCCTTACTCAGTGCACATAGTGACCAACTACCCTCCTGAGTAACACTGGGAGGGCAAAAACTGACACAGCCCCATCCCTTCTTCTCCCCCACCACGGCCTTGGCAGCCAAGAAACCCACTTTGTTAAAGTCCCTTTCCTCTTCCCCTTGTGAAGAAAAGGTGGCCCAGCCTAAAGTTGATGGTTCAAGGGATTTAAAATGCAAAGACTCACGGGCCTTTCTGGCCATATTTGCATCCAGATTGCTTGCAAGTTCAAAACTTAGAGAATTTTTTCCCCTCTGCTTATTAAGCGAAAGAAGAGAGAGTAAGAGTTCCCCAGGGGATATTTCCCTAGTAATGAGACCTTTCAAAATTCCTGAAGAAAGAAAGGGGAGGGAAGAGCAGGAGGACCAAAGGAGGGAGGAGAAGGGTTGTCAGGGCAGGGAAGAATCACTCACCACCCCCTCTCCTCGGTGGCCCTCACAGCCCAGACCTGCCTGTAGGCTCAGCCATGGTGCCCTCTCCCCTGTGGCAAGGGGCCAATATCTTCCACACCTTATTTCAAACATACTGTACATGAAAGAAGAGAAAGAGGAGGACTGTAAGGGAGAATTTTAATTTGTTGCCAATTAAGGGCAGAGTGACCCTAATTTATAGCAGCAGAACTCAAGAGTTATCACAGATTTTTCATCTTGGGAAAACAGCCCAGCTCTTGAGCTACCCACTGCTCCCCTGCAAACAGAGCCCACAGCAGGTTTAATTGAGTCCAGATTGACTTTTTACGGGGTTGAATTCCTCATCTTTTGGAAGAGATAGCCTTGAGATTTTCAGTTGTTCAAAGATGCAGTTTTAAACGGCCAGACAGTAATGGCAGAGCAAGCTGGAAGTATCCCAGGCTCTAGGAAGTAAGACCAAAACTCGGGAAAAGTAAGTAGAGTCCATTCAGCGGGCCACCAGGCAACCGTACCAGCTGTGATCCAGACTTGGACCCCACTCTAAGGAGCATCCAAGCCAGTGATAGAAAAGATCATAGATGGGGCACCTGGTGGTTCAGTTGGTTGGGTGACTGCCTTCAGTTCAGGTCATGATGCCTGAGTAGCAGGATCAAGTCCCACATCCGGTTCCCAGCTCCGTGGGGAGTCTGCTTCTCCCTCTGACCTTCTTCCCTCTCATGCTCTCTCTCACTCTTTCTCTCTTAAAAAAGGAAAGCTTTTTTTAAAAGATTTTATTTATTTATTTGACAGAAAGAGATCACAAGTAGGCAGAGAGAGAGGAGGAAGCAGGCTCCCCGCCAAGCAGAGAGCCTAATGCAGGACTCGATCCGAGGACCCTGAGATCATGGCCTGAGCCGAAGGCAGAGGCTTTAACCCACTGAGCCACCCAGGCGCCCTTTAAAAAAATATTTTAAGAAAAGATCATAGATGCACAAATAAATATTTAATTACAAACTACAATGAAGAGGAAGTGGGAACCCAATGGAGTCTGGCAAGTCAGGGAAAGGTCAATGAAGCCAGAGCAGGACTGGTAGTTGATAGGTTGAGAAAGGACATTTCTGTGGCAGGGGACAGCCCATGGGAAAGCCACTACATACAAAGGTGCCAGATGAGACCAAAGAGTGGGGGAAGGCAGACTGACAAGCGGGAAAGTCCTATCATGGTATCCTTGGTACTATTTTGGTCGTGCTCCCATCCTCTCACTCCCTCCTTGATCCTTTAGGACTTGATTCCCAACGGCTCCAACAGCTGTGCATTTCCTTCTGGATACTATGTATCTCTTCCTCCAGCCCTCTTTGCCAAGTCCACACCCACACCTTCACACTTAGTCCCTGTTGCATTTGCAGAAAAGCTCCCACGCAGTCATTAAGTTCTGGGCAGTGCCCAATTCTGACAGCAGGAGGCGCTCAGGTATCCCTGCTCTCCAGCTTTGACCACTCAGGACACTGCATACTAGAGAGAAACAAATCAGTATTGCTTGGCCATCTCCACCTCCTTCAGAAGACCCTCCCAGTAATTCTGAACAATGCACACTTCTCTCCTTGATCTACACAACAATGTATGCAGCTTCCTTGTGGCACACAATCACACTAAATTCAGCATTCGCTCAACGCATACTTGGTGATTTCATACCGAGTGGAATGTGCTGGACCAGACAGTAGTTAACTAAGATTGAGTCCCTGCTCACAAAGAAGTGAATGGAAAGCAAAGTGGCTGGTTAGATGACAGCGGAGAAGTTATTTAACATCTCTGAGCCTCTGTTTTCTCTTGGGAATAAAAGTGTGGCTTCTTTTATGAACAGAAATATAATCATGTATAGGAAAGATGATCAGAGATGCTCTCTGAATGGTAGGATTGTTAGTGATTTTTGTTTTCATACTACATTTGTGATTTTATCTTTATTGAACGTGTATTTTCTCATGTGAAAAAGCACTAAAAATGCTTCCTTCAGGTTAAAAATAATGACACCATCTCATCTTGTGATCATTAGTGAGGTAAATTGTGTGTATGGTCGGGGCACGGTCACTTCACCCAAAGCAGAGTCTCCGGGCTCTTAACAGAAAAGCTCAGGGATGTGGAGATGACACTGGGCCACTGGAAGGCCTTTCAGCAATGTCTGCCCAGGATATCCAAGTCATTCTCTCCCTCACACGAGCTTCTTTCCAGGGCAGAGACGTGGCCAAGGCCATCTCCCAGCTTCCCTGCCCCAGGAGGACCACCCCTAAGTCCCAGGAATGGACTATGGTTACCCCAGCACAGTGAGGGTAGGGGTCAGAGGTTATGACTGGCGCTCTCCCCATAACAAGGCTGGAGGACAGGCAGGCGCAGTTTCTTTTCCCAACTGATAAAGGAGCAGAAGGAAGCAGTGAGGGGAGGGGGCAACAATTCTAAAGAGACGAAATAACAGGATTTTGCTACAAAATACAGAATGTCTTGCCAGATGTAGGCGTCATCATAGATGCTCAATAAATGACAGTGACTATGATTACAAAGATTAAAATCTAGGTGTTAGGCTGAATACTGGCTGCATGTGGGGGCACAGGGCAAGGAAGGGCAGAAGGTGAATTCCTGAGTGTGGGAGACAGGGCGTTGAAGAATAAGATTTCAGGAAAGAGATGGGGAGAGAAACCAGCATGACCCTGCTGTGCCAGCGAGCTGGGGCAGGCACTAGAGTGCCCAGTTTCTAGAAGCTGCAAGATAGAAGAGCCCTAAGCAAAGGTCAAAGCGGTGAGCTTTGATTCAGTGTTATTCTCATACTATTTGGGGGTCTCCACCTTGCCTCCCTAACAAAAATGAATGCCCTACGGGAGGGGATATTGCCATCTATTTCTTCGGCATCCACTTTAGTTGCTAAATAAATATTTAACCAGATAGAATTGCCAGTGACTTCTTGGTAGTTTACACAGGACACATCACTCGACAGATGAAGGGGCTTTGCCTCTTGGGTCCCTTCTTTCCTTCGCTCCCCTGAACCCACACTAAGCAGGGAAACCAGCTGTCGTATTGATTTGATTCTATGAGTCCGGGGGAAGAAGCCACTTTCACCAACGTCCTGGGTTGGCTGAGAAGCTTTCTAAACCTGAGGCAAAGATGTGGGAGGGTTATTTATAAAAATTTTGACCATCTCATCTGTGTATATAGTTTTAACCCCAACACAACCATGAAATCTGGCAATTACCCCCTTAAAAAAAAAAAAAATCAAGTTGTAAACCAGTGTAAGGGGGAATGCTTTCCTCCCCACACTCAGCGCTACTTGTTGGGGAGGGAAACAAATTCGTGCTAAGTGCTAGGCTGTCTCTGCCCCTTTACTAGCTACTTCTTGCAGGAGCTTGCTCAGTATAATATAGTGACTCATTGATAAATTGGGTAAAACAAACTGGGCATGCTCAGCTCCGTTCCTCCCCTGCTCAGTGGGGAGGAGAAATGACCTTTATCAGGTGTCCGCTGGAAGAATCCTCCTCACTACCCCTCCAGCCAGTTGAGACTCTCTGAAGATTTTCTGGCCACAGGCAAAGCACTTGTTTCTTCAGTTTAAGAACACCAGATGTGAGTGGGCAGAGGGCTGCGAGCTGCACATAGAGAAAGAGCGTAACTCACCAGCACATTCAGAACATCATCAAAAAGTGTTGCTTCTTGTTGCCAGCAGTCTGCACAGCTCCTCTCAAACAGGCAACATTTGGGACCGGAAGTTCTTTGAAAGGAGGAGGTAAACAGCCACCACTAAATTAAGCATTGCTTTCTTAAGGCACGCCTTCCAGAGGAATCCGTAGCTTTCATCACCCCGAAAGTTCAGGTGGGGAAAAGAAAAACAACCAAGACTGCAGGGAGTATGAAAATTATGTAAAAACTATTAAGTACCCAAGCTGGAGTGAAATCCAGGAGTGAGGACATAATCTCTCTTGTGAGAAAAAGTAGAATAAATTGCTTTAATGTACCCTCAAACCCATCAGGAAATAGGGCCAGTTCCCCACATAAAACAGATAGGAGCCTTTCAAGGAAATCTAGGATTTCGGGCAGCAGGATCCGACTTTACCTTAGGGTGTTTAACCATCACAGAGCATAAGGAAGTCATGTCCTTGACAAACATTAATATAATTTAACCTAAAATTTCCAAGTGCTAGGAAGGTCTGCATGATTTTGTTATAAAATTGATTATATTGTAAAATAAAGGCCAAGAAGGTGCTAAGTTTTAGCAATTTTTCCCCACCACATCCTGGGAAAAGCTCAAAGGAGGAAGTACCCTCTTGCTGGTCTCCATTTAAGTCAGAGGAATAAGTGAGCACACACACAGAACATGCCCCAGGAACTGTATGAGCTCCCCACGGTCCCCACCACCACCCTGTCAAGCACCATAAGCATCATTGGACCTCCCATTGTACAGGTAAGGAAAGTGAGTCTGAGAGAGCTCAGGGCATTTGCTGGCAGGGAAGCAGTGAACCCAGTTTCACACCAAGACCTCCTGATGCCAAAGCCCTCTCCCCAGTGGGCTCTTCCCCCTGCCACAATCACCAACCACTCAGGACATTCATTCCTTGTCTGTAAGTAACTTCTCTCAGTCTATTTGTAAGTGACTTTCCTTAGGTTACAGGAATCCTAGCTCCAGGTCCCATCTACAAATGCTTACAACCATTTCTGGGGAAAAAAAAAAAAAAAAATAGCTCATTTAAGGGGAATCAAGTAAATTCGTCTGCTGGTAAAAGTACAGTGAAAGTAGACATGTATTAGTTTCTTGGAGTCACGAATACCAAACACAGGTAGTCTTTTAGAACTGAAAGCACTATGGGCCTGAAGTCAAAGAGGCTGGGTTTCCAGCAGCTTCCAGCAGCTACAGTGACCTTAGGTGAGCTGCCAACCAACCACGCATGCCTAATTTTGAAAGGAAGAGAGAAACAGAAAGAAAGAAATCCCATTTTATTGGATTATTTGGAAAATTAATGACAACATTATAATGAAATAATGTTGTAAGCTGCAAAACCCTATACAAATAGAGGATTTCATTATAATTATTTTGACTCCACATTTGGCTGGGATCTTACAGGGAATTTGAATCATCAGACAGATTTAAAAAAATACTGAGCTGCATGTGGTATGGCATAATGCTCAAGGAAGGACAAAGCCCTGAGCTCAGAATTACCAGGTTCAGATTCTGGTTCTCTCACTTCACTTGCTGTGTGACTTAGAGCAGGTTACTTACCTTCTCTGGACCTCAGTTTTCTTATCTGGAAAATGGGGATAATAATTCATGCCTCCCTCATAGGGTTCCCTGAAGACTGTGGGAGTTAAAGTACTTAAACTACTTAAAATTGCTCTTTGGCAGATAGGATGATGGATGTGTTAATCATTATAATACTATTATGATTCTCATCAAGGAGGCAAAATGTGGACAGGGATTTACTAGCCCGCACTATAAAACGAAACTGCTACAGTGGACATCCTATACCTTTGACAAGCAGCCCTGAAATGGATGTCATTTTTAACTCTCCAGGATACTCTTCTGGAGAAAAAGGTACGTCCTCATGCTCCCAGTGAAACCTTGCTCCCCCACCCACCCTCCTTCATATGCAAAAAACATAACGGGCACCACTCAGGGTCCTCTTTTTCTCCGTTACTCTCCGTCCATCCCATGGACATTAGCCTCGGTCCAGGGTGAAGCCCAGTTTAAGAACCCAGGTCAGCTGCTTGGAACTCAGGACACCTGCCCTGCTCGGGCAGGTCCATGGACACCAGGGCAGCTACAGAATGTCTAGCTCCTCTCCTCCTATCCCCATCTTAATCCTCCCCATCCTTCAAGGCTCACATCACATCCCACTTCTTCCCAAAAGCCCTCTCGCTCCTCAGCATTCTGCTTCTATAATTGCCAACTCTGTACTCACTGGGGGTATAATTATTTCACAAGTGCCTATTTTATTGCCCCTAAAAGGTAAACTCCCCAAGGGCTAGTCATAGTGCTCCTACCTTCCCCACAGTGCTTAGCCCAGTGCTAGAAACCTCATATATGTGCCATAAATAATTTGGGAAGGGGTTTAATTCACTGGAAGGAGCCCAGAATCCATGTGAACTGGTCAGATGCCAGCTAGGTCTAAGCCTTTCCTCCTCCCCACCAAACCCATGGCAAATGTTGCTACCAGGTCACAGCATTCCCTCCCAGAGATCCTGGAAGAAAGCTCGGAAACCTTCTCAACACTGCACTGCAGGCAGCCAATGCCAACTGACTGGAAAAATGAACCCATTTTGCCATCTCTGCTTCCTAGGCACTTCCTTCACGGAGTCCCTGTGGCACAGGGACTTAACCATCATTGTCAAAACCACCGCACTCCGTGGTACACAGCTATTGCCGGTTTGCCTCTACCAGACCAGTGGCTTTCAAGCTGTTGATCGTGAGCCAAATAATAACCCAAATCAGCAGAAGCACAACTGAAGCTAAAGTTTCCTTAAACAATACTCATTTTGTTAATGTAATGCACTCTGAAATTTCCTATTACATTCCATCTAAAAATGGGGGTCCTGACTGCTGCACTGTGGGATGGACAGATGGATAAGGATATGTGCATGTGTATGTGTATATATATATATATATATATATATATATATATATATATATATTCAGTTCTATAATGTTAGTTAAGGTAACATTAGAAGCTATAACTGATAAAACTCTGAAATCTCAGCCTTTACTACCATAGAAGTTTTTTTCTTGCTCACATAAAACCTGAACAAGTATAGACGGGCAGGTGGCTTCCACAGTGCCATGATGAAGTGAGGGTTCCAGGCTGTTTCTATCTTGGGATGTCTTCAACAGATGACTTCTGGGTTACCATGTTCAGAATCATAGCGATCCTGCCTGGGATGTTTTTTAAGGACCAAGCCATTAAGTGTCCCTTGTAAGTGACACTCTTCGCTTCCAGTCCCATCCCATTGGCTAATATTTTGTCACATGGCCTCACTTAACTACAAGGGAACAGGGAAGTGTAATCTTAACCAAGTTACCAAGAAGATAGGGAAACAGATTTTCTGATCAGCTAGCAATCTCTGCCGGAGATCTGCCGTTTGAAAAACCCTCCAAGGCAAAGACCTAGCCTTATTCACCCTTAGTCCTAGCGACTAGCAAAATATTTGGCTCACAGTAAGTGCATAGAAAATATATGACCAGAGATGTCTGGATGGCTCAGTCTCTTAAGCATCTGCCTCCGGCTCAGGTCAGGACCCTGTGATCTGGGATCTAACCCTGTGTGGTCAGGCTCCCTGCTCAGTGGCGGGTCTGCTTCTCCCTCTCCCTCTGCCCACTACACCCCCACCCCACCTCTGCTCCTGCTTTCTCTCTGGCACTGGCATTTTCTCTCTCAAATAAATAAATAAAATCTTAAAAAAAAAAAATGATGTACAGTCAGTGAATAAGTGGAAAACATGATTGATCCCAGCCAGAGCTCCAGGAATGTCACACTTCCTGATTAGGCATTGTGATTCTCTCCAAATTCACACCTGTGCAAATCCCCTTCCCCACACAAAGCAGAGCTGAGTCCAAAAATCTGGATTAGGATAGGTGGGAAAAATACCAGAGATAGTCGTAGTGTCATCTTTTCCATTTAGGGACTACACAGCTACTTACTCTTCCAACTCCATGCCTGCTGAAAAGGAACACTGTGGAAAAATTAAGAGCCCAGGCTTTTGAGGCAGATAAATCATGGCGGGGCCTTTCTCCAACTACGTAACTACAGCAGGACTATCACTGAGCACTCACTATGTGTGCGGCAAGGTGCTAGGCATTTTCCACGCATCACCCCATTGCATCCTGGCAACAAGCCTGTGAGGGACACTAACATTCTCGCTCCAATTCCCTGGGGGAGCACTGATGTCTTCTAACCCTGTGCTCCCATAGCACTTTCCTGTAATTCACTCATAGGAGAGGTAGTTGGCATAGGGAGGAACATGTCTGTTCATCCAGTCTCCCCAATTATACTCCAAAGACAGTAGAAATAACATACACTTGAGACTCACAAAAATCTGTTCCAAACATCTACGTTCAAATGACACATCCCAACTTAATAGTTTGTGAGAGGTTCACCAAGACATGGCCTGAGACTCAATTTCTTTATCTGTAAAATGGGGTCAGAGGTCCAACCATAAAGGGCTGCTGGGACATAGAAACTTGATATCCATAAAGAACTAGGCCTGGCACATAATAGGTTCTTCAAAAAGTGAGAATGTGCCTCCTCCATCTCTCCTGGAGGGCAAGGGTAATGTTTTATTCCTGGGCACCAACACCATATTTGTCTAAAATATATAATAAATGTTAGTGGCAATGCATTGAATGACTAGGTTTACCATTAAAAAATAAAAATAGAGGGGTGCCTGGGTGGCTCAGTGGGTTGAAGCCTCTGCCTTCGGCTCGGATCATGATCCCAGGGTCCTGGGACGGAGCCCCACATCTAGCTCCCTGCTCAGCAGGGAGCCTGCCTCCCTCTCTCTCTCTCTCTGCCTGCCTCTGCCTACGTGTGTTCTCTGTCAAATAAATAAATAAAATCTTTTAATAAATAAATAAATAATAAAAATAGAAAACACAAACCGTGCCTTGGTCTTTAGAAGTTCTTTTTATCTCCCCTCCCCCTTCCCACACTTCATTACTCTTCTCTCTTTGGGTAACGTGAACTTTTTTTTTCCCATACTCAGAAATTTTAAATGGCTAACAGAGCACCTCAGGATTCTTTCCTCCGGCCATTATCCTTCTCTTTTAAGTTGTGCTCAGCAAGATTATTTGGATATTGGAGCTACAAACGGTCAGATTACAAGTGGAGGTCCCTGAAATGTAACATTCCCCATTGCAGGATTCTGGAATTACACCAAGCACCAGGGAGGGGTTGCTCTTCCCCAAAGAGCTTGCTGTTCTGAAAAAATCCTTTGTTTTAAGGCTTGCAAAACGGCCCTGTGGAATCTCCCATCCGGGTCCCCAGCTCTGGCCTGAATACTGCTTCATTCTAGAGGGCCTACAAGCTCCCTTAAAACAAAATACTCACGTGTCTTAAAATATTGTAAGAACTGCTGCTCTCTGAGTCTTGGTTTATACCTTACAGAATAACAATCATTGTTTTGAAGGCAAATTTTGTGATTTTTCCAGCAAGCCCCTGACAATGACAGTAACGAGCACACTGTGGGTTTACTAGGTCCATGATACCATGCTAGGTGTCCTATGTTCATTATCCCCTTTAATTCTCACCAAAAAAAAAAAAAAGGGCAGTAAGTCAGACAGTACTGTTACCCCATTTGCAGATTAGGAAACTGAGGCTCAGAAGTTCAAAGAACTTTGCCCAAGTCCCCATAGCCAGCAAGTAGCCAAGCCCTCGTTCAAACCCTAGTCTGTCATGGTCTAAATCCCATTCCATTTCTGTTATTCCACATTACCTCTTTAAACGGCCATAAACGAAGATCCTTTCTGCATAGCAATACTATAGAAAATAAACAGCTTGAACTGGTTGATCTTTTAAGGTCCCTTCCCCCTCTTAAAAAAAAAATCTATGATTCTATGGAGAGAAGGAGAAAAAAGGAAATGTAAAGAGGCCAAACATTATGAGGCTTGGCTTATCAGTATTTAATAACAGCTTTTGGATCAAAACTCTACAGAACCTTATTTATGGACAGACAGTTACTTTTAAGCAGAGCCTTTTTATACAACCTTTTCATCTGAGGATGTTGTAGCCTTCTCCTGCCTTTCTATTAGTGAGAGATGGGGTGTGAAATTTGCTGGCCCTGCCAAGATTATCCCATTAAATTATCTGCCCTCTTCCCATGTAATTCACTCAGGGGCAACAGTTTGCGACGTGGGCCGGTGGACATCCGTGCCTGGGCGCTCGGAGGGGGAGGTGTGAAGGAAAAAGTTCAGGTGGTGGGAGCATCCCAATGACATAACATCAATCCACGTTTCACTGCCTTACCAAAATAAAGTGGATGCCACAATTATCCCATTCCTAAACAAACTAAAAATCCCAACCGAGCTTACTGCAACAAAGAGAGAGCCTTTTTACTGCTGTTTATTTTTATTTTGTATTCGTTAGCTTTTTAGATATTCCTGGCATGCAAGTCAGGCTCCGTGTAACAAGCAGCTGCATTTAGTTAAGGATTTCGAAGAGTTTTCCCCACCCCACCCCACCCCCTGCCATCCCCTCCCCCTCAACTCCAGAGGGCTTTCTCAGACTCCTAGAAGACTATTCCTTTCTCTTCGTGTGTCTACACAACAGTTTCTCCTGTCACACCGCAGGGGAATTAGGAAGGCCAGCTTGAGGCCCTTCTCTTTGAGAAGGAGGTCTCAGAGAATTGAGTGTTTTCCTAGCTGGGGCTGGATTTGCCAGGGTCTGGTCTACATAGGGACCTTGGAGCTGGCAAGCCAAGCTCTTCCACTAAAGAGAACTCCAATAAATCAGTCTGCTCAGCCTACAATCCCAGTTGTACACCAAGATGCAAATACAAAGACACTTCATCAAAACATATCTCATCGCTGGTTGGAAGAAACTGCCAGACACACTCCTCAAACCGCATCAAAGTTATAGTTCAGTACAACAGCATAATTCCTCCTGATCAGAGGTGCAGACCACCAAAGAAACTTCTGGTCTATCCCTGAGTTGCAGCAAGACTACTGGCTCAGGGAACTCCAGCACAGAAAGAAAAATTGAAGTTGACTGTCTCCAATCATTTCTTGTAACCCCTAGATAGAGCTAAGAAAACATCCCATTGCTCTTGGAAAACATGGGGAATTGGCACCTTTGGCCCATACGTAGTGTAAATTCTAAGTCTTAAATCAGGACAGATTGCCTAGGGCAGCAGAGAAGAGCAAGAACTCAGGGACTGGTTTGGAAGCTCAGCAATGCCATTTCCTAGCCATGTGACCTGAAGAAAGTCACTTAACCTCTCTGGTCTAAATTAAAATGAGCTTATTATGCCAGTCCCCTCATCGATTTGTGGTGAGGAGTCAGTGAGCTAATATTGGCAAATTCCTCAGAATGGTCACTGGCCCATTATAAGGATTACCCAAGTGTTTGTTAAATGAATTGTACAAACAGAGGCATTTCAGAATGCTTGTTTTCAAGGAAATACATACTTAGTTGAGGTCAAAGGACTTGGCACCATTCTTTAGCTTCTCCTAAACCCAATGACACCTGGCCTGGTGGGAGGGAAACCGCAAAAGTGAGGAGACTCCACGAATTGTGCAGATCTGGGCTCGGGCCCAGGATCCACCACCAACCCTCAAGCCCCCACAACCTACCCAGGAAGGCAACTTATTACCCCAGGCATCAAACACTCCACAAAACAATGGTTCCCATCTTTTGGGGATTGCCGTTTTCTCAGAATATCAAATTATAGCTAGAAACATACAACCAAAAATATGCAATTATTTTTTTGTATATTATTTCTGGGCGGCTGCATATCCTTGGTTTCAGGTACCCCAACTTAAGACCTCTCAGATGGGTGCTCTTCTCTAGTACTTCACACATACGGTTTCATTTTAAATCTCTTAACACTTAACTGGTTCAGAAAAACCAGTCAACAAGCAGAGAAAAGATTCAAACCCATGACTCTTAAACTCCAAGGCCTAGGCTCATAACCACTAAGTTCTACTGTTAACTTCTACTATACTCCATTCAAACTAAATGATGGGGCAAGAAAAGAAAAAAGTCCTTGAAAGTATGTCATGTTACATTTTTACTAAGAAGAACAAATATGACACCACAGTTTTACATGCAACCAATAAAGTTATTCTCCATTCAACAAAAATCTATGGACTACTTACTATATAGATGCATACATGCATGTCATTTATATGTAGATATACATTTACATCAATATACACATGGGCTACAAAGCATTCCATTCTACATACAATGCTGTGCAAACTTTTCAAAAATTTTCAAAATGGGGTATGTGGTCTCCATCAAACCACAGCCAAAATGGATACTAATGGATGCAAGTGACACACCATTTAGAAACTTTAAAGTCTAATTTGAAGGCTGGGCTCACCAGACATGAGAGGGAGAAAGGAAAATACAGACCAAAGCTGAGTTTTTAAAGACTCCTAAGTAAATATCAGAAAGATAAGCATAGCATCCGAGTAGCAAAGCAGCCTAACAGATATGCTGAACCAATATAGAGGATTAAACATTTCCAACACATAGCCAGACACAGCTTTACCACACCCTTTGTCCACTGGGCCACTGTGTGGCCCCCCCAAGGGAGGATTTTCAGGCATCTCCAATAAAGTTGGGGCTGGCTGACTTGGCTTTCAGTGTTTTCACCAGGAAAGCTGACAGTCTTACTGCCCTCAAGAGACTCCTATTCTAAAAGTAGACAGGACAGACAGGTATTAAAATGGCATTGGAAGGTTTATGAAATGAGAGCAAACACAGTAGCAGGCCACCTCCCTCTGACTCTAAGAGGCAAACCACACAATATACAGGATTCTGAGAAAGGCAAAATGGGTTCCTAAGGCCCTAAGTGCTGAGTACACAGTATTAATGGCTTCAGCTTCCCAGGAAGGTTTAGCCCTAGGTAGGAAGGAGGCAGGTGAGGAGATCAACAATGAGTAGGCCCGAAAAAGTAAATATAAAGGTTTGCTCCTCCTGGCTAATAAAATTAAAAAATAATGGGAGAAATACTGAGCATTTTTTTAATAAGTAACTGAAAGCTGTCTCCCCTTAAGCTCATTTCTTGAGCCAGTGGTTGGGTTACCTTAAGAATCCTGAATCAGACAAGAAAGTAAACCGGAGTTCCACTGGAAGACTTGTCCCCGAGAAAAAAATCAAGCATTCACAAAAATGGAAAGGGATGTATACGATGACAAATAAGACAAAAATAACAGATTTGAGCTCACTATTGAAGAGTTTGGAATAGGCAATACTCTTTTTTTTTCCCTTTTAATTTTTAAAGCCTGTATACAGTTAGACAAGAAAATTTGGCTGACTGCTGATAATAAAATTGTCTTACACGCAGCAAAATCACTGCATGGACATTTACTTAAAGGCAGGTGACCAAAGAAAGGTCCGCTCCTCCCCCCTCCTACCCCCATGATCCAAAAGCAACCACTGTTGAAAGATTATGTAGAAGTAAAAGAAGTTGAGAGGATATAACCAAATTAAACAAGGACCCAAGCTAAGAGCCCTTCCCTGATTATCTTCACCTCAATTTGCTAAGCAACTTGACATAAGAAGGATGTTTCCGCGCATTACAGCATGGCCCAGTTTTTACTTCTGACCCAGGTGTTGTGGTGTGGGGCCAGATGTTTGGCGTCCCTGAAGGAACCAAACATCCAGGAGACCAAGCTGTTTACATTTCATTAGTATTTTTCATCAGGAAGGTGCACTCCCTGCTGATGTACATCTTAATTACAATTAGGAACTGTATTTACCCGGAGGGGCCTCTAGATTACCACAACCACACTGGGGGATCAATTTCAGAATACTTCTCAGAAAATGTGGTTCTCAAACTCAACTCTAAGAAATCAAAATTCACACACAACTTCAACTCCCTTTCCAGAGTGTGTTCCTACCATGAAAACTATGAGCTAGATTTTAGTAAAAGTTAATTCTGCAGCCATAGTCTAAGTACTGAATAGATCTTTGCCCCTCAACTGCTAAATAACCCAAAGTCTTTTCTTTTCCAAAGCACAGCTTTAGCTTAAAAATGAAAGATGCATGATAAAAGAGCAGAAACCTATTTATCTGCACCGGTTTGGGCTGGGAGTGGGGGAAGGCAGAATCCAGGGACTCCAGCACCCCCCTCAAGAGATGCATGTTAAAAGTGAGGCCCAAGACCCCGGAGACTTTAATCAACTTTCCCCCTCCAACCTCCAAAGAATGAATCGGTTGTCTCCACAAGCGCAGCCGGGCTCTTCCCTCTCATTGTGTACCGGCTCGGGCACAGCAAGGATCCAAGCTTCCCGCAGTGAACTAAGACGCTCCGGCTTTCGGCGGAGTCTTTCTCTAACTGTTGCAATTGTCTTTGGAGATTACCAAAATCAAGTATGCATTAGATGGCCTTTCCCCCTCGCCTTGCGTGTAACACACACGCGCGCACACGCACACACATACGTGCACGCTCAGAGGACTCTGGAGCAGCAGGCCGCCTCTGACAGCACATTTCGCACAAAGTGGCGGCGACGGCGTCAGCGCACACGTTGTGGCCTCCATCGTGAGCTTCCAGAGGCAGGAGCGCCGAGGACGGCGGATCTGTGAGGCCGCCCGAGGCTCGGGACGCCAGGGCTTTTGTTTGGGTCGGTGTGCGGACAGCCTGGGCTCTCGAAGGCACCACTGAAAATACCGACTCCCTCCTGGACCGCGCCTTCCGGGGCGGCTGCTCCTTGGGGCTCCGTAGACTTGCCTGAACACCGCTTACGGCGCTTTAGGGGTCCAGCGAGGGACCGGGGGAACAACGGCACGGAGGCGCCCCCAGCGCCCCACGCCCCCCGACCCCTCCACGCTTTCTGTCAGCGCTGACAACTGCTGCTGGGCGCCGAGGAGGAAGCCCCCGGGGCACCTCCGGACCACAGCAGGACTCCCGGGGCAAATCCTCGCCCGCCTTCCCGGCGCCCGGAGTCGCGTTTGCGGGACCCCCGACGGGGTCTCCGGCCGCCCCGTCCCCCTCGGCGGGCGCCGTGCTACCCCGCTGCCCAGCGCCGGGCGGCGGACGGGAGGGTCCCCGGGGGCCGCGCGGGCTCGGGAGCCGGCGGATGCGCCTCTTACCTTGGGCAGCGGCCCCGCGCGCAGCCAGCAGCAGCCCGGCCAGCAGCGCCAGGAGCGGCGGGCGCGCCCCGCGGCGGCGCGGTCGGTGCATTCCTCCTCTCCCGGCGGCGGCGGCGGCGACGGCTCCCAGGCCGCGCGCAGAACATCCACGGGCTCTGCCCGGTGTCCCGGCCACCTCGTTCCGGCCGCTCCCTCCGCAGGATGCCGGGGGCGTCTGCAAAGTTCTTTGTCCCTCTAACCTGCTCCCTCGCTCCGCCCGGCCGCCTCTGGACCCCGTCCGCGCGCGGGTCCCTCCTCAGCCCTGCAGCTGCAGCCTCGCCTCCGCCCGCCGGTCAGTCCCGGGCTGTCGGGGTCGCGCTCGCAGAAGGCCGATCCCTCCGGCCCGGACTCGGAGAGGAGTGCGCCCTACGCCCGGGGGCTCCCGTCCCGGGACTCTCTCGGTGGCGGCTGCGGCGGCTCCTCCCGCTCTGCACGCTCGCTCTCTGGCTCTCAGCCTCCCTCAACTTGTCACTTTCCACCAACTCTCCAGCCCAGCGCCCGAGCCCGACCAATGGCAGACGCGGGCTCAGGCTGGCGACCCAGCGCCCTCTGCTGCCGTCTCTCGACACCCGCACCCTCCCTGACTTTCCAGAACCCGGTCGCTCCCGCGCCTCTCGCAAATCCACCCCCTCCCCCACCGTGCTTCAACCCCACAGCCGGACCTGGGGCCCTAGAGGCCATTTAACAGATGGGGAAGCCGAGGCTCCGGGAGACTTGTCCTGAGAGGCAAAGCAGTCCGTGGCTGAATGGCTCCGTCAGGAGACCCAGATTCTAGCGGTCTCAGCTCTGCCACTGCTAGCCGTGTGCTTCTGGGCGGAAGAACATTGATTATGATACCAGTTTCCCTTTTGATTTCCCCCTAACCCTAGTGATTTATGTCTTCCCATTTTGTCTTTTTTTCCCCCATTTTGTCTTTAATTTCTACTTTCGTTGTATTGAAATCAATGTCATCTGCACCACTTCTCGGAGATGTGTTGAGGATTTCTCTGTGGTCAATTTTTGTCAATGTCTCGTGACCTCTTAAAGAAGGTGTTTTTCTAACTTCAGAATGTGGAGCTAGCTGACTATCTCAATTTGATCTTCTTTACATCTATGTTATTTAGGTCATCTGTATCTTTGTGTGTGGGTGGGATATATATATATATATATATATATATATATATATATATATATATATAATTTTATTGGTTTTTTTTGTCCAGCCGCTCTACTATGGGCCAAGGGGGTCATTCAATCCTCCTACTAACAGTATGTTTTGTCTGTGTCTCCAGCTTAGGTATTACGAATTTGGGGAGACATAAAAAAACTCATGGCAGTTTGACTTTCCCTGTGGAGAGGCCCCTTGCTCATATAAAGTAGTGAGTACCTGCTGTGCTCCAGGCCCTGCTTTGGGCTCTAAGGATGCTAGAGTCACAGGGACAGTGGTCCGTGTTGCCTTAGAGGAATACCAAAAACCCAGTCTATGATACTCACTTATTGAATACTTCCTGTTTGCCTGGTGCTTTGTGTGCATGTGCTCATAGGTCTTCCACTGACTTTTTTTTTTTTTTAAGTCATGACAACGTTTGATGCCTCTCTGCACTTTTACATAGATTACAGTTTTAGAAATTGAAATGCAGACAGTACCAGACTTGCCAGCAGTGGAACAGACAATGGGTGGCCAAGCTAAGACTCAGTGCCTTTACCATAATGGAGCTAAAAGTTCTTGGCCAGAACCTATCATAGAACAAGCACTGGCTCAGTGGTGGTGGTCATCATTGATGCAGCAATCACGTCGTAGAAGCCAGCTTTAGGATTTTATAATAAGCAGTCACCATATGGAGGCAAGGACCTCGTGGCCAAAATATGTCCAGCAGGTCATAGACCCTAGACTTGTAGCCTTCTGCCTTCAGGCAGGTGAATGACTAACCCATGTTGGACAAACAGTCACTTATTCAACTCTAAGACTTCAGGGCAAGAGTATCCCCAGCTGCCTTAGTAGCTTTCCTCTTTCCTATCACTCTGACCTGAGGTCAAGGAATGATAGACAGAGAGGCCCTGGGTCAACCAGTTCATTACCCAAATAGGTCTGTCCTCCAAGTGTCTCTGCCTGAGACCCATTCAATCCTGTCTCAAATATCTGGTCACTTGCCTGAGGAACTTACTGCACAAGGTTCTCTTGTTAGGAAACTGTCTTTGATGGTCAGTCTCAATATACTATGGTCCGGAATCAGAGGAAATTCAGTGACACTGCGTTTTGGTGACAGTCTCCCATGGTCTACAGTACAACACACAGTTGCCAGACAAAGAGCCTTTCCTGTCCACCCACCCCGCCCCCACCCCCACCCCACCCCAAACTGCTTGTCGCAGGTATCTTAGGTAACAGACGGCTGCCGGTGCTGAGTATACAGAACTTAATGGCACTTTTATCAGTACTTAAACCTTCCAGGAACTTAATCACAGAATCATAGATGTGAGGAATGTGACAGCTAGAACAGGCCTTGGAAATTAACTAGTATACCCCCTCAACATTTTATAAGAGAGAAACACGGCACTCAGGGAGGTGGAACCTTCTTGCCCAAGGTCAAGCAGCTGGTCAGAGCCAAGTCTGGATCCTACATCAACCAGTCCAGACCTGGGTAACCACTTACCCCGGCACCCGAGAGGGCTTGAAGTTTGGCTATAAAACAGTAGTTCCCACAGAACAGGTTAGAAAAGGTTCTTCTTCTTTTGTTTTGTTTTTTTAAAGGACAAAGGAAATACTTACGCAAGTTCAGTAAATGCCAGTGCTTAGCATCAGGCTGCTGAGGCTCAAGCTGCAGTTTTTCTGATCTCTGCTGAGTGACTGTGGACAAATATCTTAGTCCCTCTGTGCTTTGATCTTTCGTCTGTAAAACAGCGATGATAATAATAGTACCTGTTCCATACTCTCGTGAACTTTAAGTGAGTTAACTTACAAAAAGTACTGTTATGAGTATCTCACACAGACTGGGTACTTAATGTTAGATGTTATTATATTATTTACGTATAACAGTTTACTTAGACCATGAAAATTCCTATGAAGTCAGTCTTATCTCTATCTTTTACAAACAAAGAAACTAAAGTGAAATGAGGTTAAGAAACTTGCCCAAAAGGAACGTGGGTGGCTCAGTTGGCTGAATGACTACCTTTGGCTCATCATGATCCCGGAGTCCCAGGATCGAGTCCCACATGGGGCTCCCTGCTCAGTGGGGAGTCTGCTTCTCCCTCTCACTCTCTCCCCTCTCATGCTCTCTCTCTCATTCTCTATCAAATAAATAAATAAAATATTTTTTAAAATGCCCAAAGTCACAAGAATTAAGGCAAAAATGTAGGACTCAAGCCTAAGTCACATCTCTCTCTGCATAATACTCAAGTGGTATGATGTTCAAAAAACTACAGGCAATCCATAGGTTCCTCTTCTGGGTCTTTAATGGCCCTCTCCTCTCCCTTAACCAAGCCAGAAGTGGAAACAAATGGATTAAAGACTCCAAGAGGAGCCACTCTCTTTAGAGGGTCCTAGCTCAAGCTCTATGGTACTTCCTGAGGCTCTTGCTGCTGAGGGAGGCAGATATCGCCCCTGGCCTCTCCCACTAGCACACTCATGGCTCTGTTTATAATCACCATAGACACTTAGAAGGCATACTCAGGGTAAGCCATGGTGGAAAGGTGAGAAAGGAACAGGAGAGTGACAAGTCACTGAGAGCTGGTACCAAGAGGGGTATAAAAGAAACCATCTTACA
The DNA here is from genome assembly GCF_010015895.1 of Lontra canadensis. Lineage (NCBI taxonomy): Eukaryota > Metazoa > Chordata > Mammalia > Carnivora > Mustelidae > Lontra > Lontra canadensis. Next base: position 1,195,562 of record NW_022631152.1, on the reverse strand, counting down.
TCTGGAAAAGTTGTTGGAGAAGGAGATTCATTTGGGGCATTTGCTTGATTTACCCAACAAATTCAGCCATCAATTATTCTTCCTGGAGAAATGGAGTAGCGTAATGGTTACAAGCGAAGACTCAAGAGCCAGATCACAGGGATTCAAATCCTGACTTTGCTCTTAGTAGATGTGAGAACTGGAGTCTAGTATGTCAGTTTCCTCATCTGTAAAAAAGGCATTATAGTCCTACCTAACTATCTAGTTTTGTTCTGAAGATTAACTTACTTAATACTCTAAAAATTTTTTTTAATTAGTTAATACTTGTAAAGGGTTTAGCACAGTGTCTATCACAGAGTAAGCAGCCAATATTTATTAGCTGTAATTATTGGTGATTAAGAACATGGGCTCTACCATTACATAGACATGGCTAGATGACTTCAATAAGTTATTTTACTTCTTTATGATATAATCTTCTCATGGAAAAATAAAAAAGAGATAATAATAGAACCAAGATAGGAAGTCATTTTAAGTATAAAATAATATCCATTACACCTAGAATATAAAGTTATCAACACAACGTTTGGCATGGCACCTATTCAACAAATTGTGACTTGTTATTCTCTTTTTCTTCAAACCTCTACATTAGGGTGTGCAAGAGAGGCATAAATTGGGTGATCTACAGCCTGGACTTCTAGTACAATCTTGATTTCATATATTTGTTAGCTTCACAGGTCCATTTGTATAGTAGGCAAAAAAGATGATTAAAAAGACAAATTGACTTCCCTGCTGTAGTCCATGTGCCCTCCTCGTCCATGCTGTATTTCTCTGCTGCCGTGTGTGTGTGTGTGTGTGTGTGTGTAACAGCTCCTTAATCTAGTATCATCATCAAAGTTCACAAACAAGAAATTCAAGAATAGTAGGGTTTTTTTTTAGTAAAACCAATACCAAGATGCTATAGTCTATTAAACTTCTGAAAGAAAACATAGGATAAAATCTTAGTGATCTTGGGTTTGCCGAAGATTTCTTAAACAAGAGACAAAAGCCATGCACTACAAAAGAAAAAATTGATAAGTTGGAATTCTTCAAAGTTAAAACCTTGTGCTTTTCAAAATACACTTTTGTGAAAATAAAAAGTAAGCCATTGAGGTAAAATATTTGCAAAATATGTATGTCCAGTTAGAGACTTGCATTTCGCATACACAAAGAACTCTTACTACTCAATGATAAGACAAAAATCTAATTGTTTGAATGAGCAAAATATTTGAACAAACACCACTGAAGTAAAAATACAGATGGCAAAGAAATACATTAAAATGTTTTCATCACTAATAATCAAGGAAATGTAACTAAAACCATAATGAGATATTACTACATACTTACTAGCATAGCTAAAGTTAGAAAGATGAACCACATCAAGTGCTGGCAAAGATATGGAAGAAGTAGAGCTTTCATACATTGCTGATGGAAATGAAAAACAGTACGGTCACCTGGGAAAACAGTTAGTGGGTTTTATTTTGTTTTATTTTATTTATTTATTTGACAGAGAGAGGGAGATCACAAGTAGGCAGAGAGGCAGGCAGAGAGAGGGGGAAGCAGGCTCCCTGCTGAGCAGAGAGCCCGATGCGGGCCTCGATCCCAGGACCCTAAGATCATGACCTGAGCCGAAGGCAGAGGCTTAACCCACTGAGCCACCCAGGCGCCCTGGGAAAACAGTTTTATAGTTAAAAGCTAAACTATATCTATCACATGATCCAACTATTCCACTTCTAGGTATTTACCCAAGACAAATCAAAACATACATCCATACAAAGACTTTCACATGGAGCAAATCAAATAGAAGGAGTTGTAATGAACAAAGAACATGAATAAAAGGCATTGGATAGTCTTAGAGGATTTTTTTTAAGTCATTAGATATATTCTTCTTCTCTGGGCCTATTTCCACTGGACAACAGGTACAATTGCACCAAAATCAGGTCATTCTGGCTCTCAGACCTGATTAGATGAGCAATGACAAATTCTTTCCTTCTCTTTTTGGAAGACCTCATTCAGAGAACTCTCAGTTAACACGTCAGTTATAGCACAAATGTCATCCAAACCCTCTGGGCTCTGGACTGTGTCTGCTGAATTGAACACCTGCCCATTACCTGATACTTGACCCTGTCCCAGTAAGAATTTTTTTTTAATAATTTATTTTTTATTAACATATAATGTATTAGCCCTAGGAGTACAGGTCTGTGAATCGCCAGGATTACACACTTCACAGCACTCACCATAGCACATACCTTCCCCAATGTCCATAACCCAACCACCCTCTCTCTATCTGCCTCCCCCCGGCAACCTTCAGTTTGTTTTGTTAGATTAAGTGTCTCTTACAGTTTGTCTCCCTCCCAATCCCATCTTGTTTCATTTATTCCTTTCTTACCCCCCAAACTCCCCCACGTTGCCTCTCAACTTGCTCATATCAGGGAGATCACATGATAATTGGCTTTCTCTGATTGACTTATTTCGCTTAGCATAATACCCTCTAGTTCCACCCATGTCGTTGCAAATGGCAAAATTTCATTTCTTTTGATGGCTATATAGTATTCCATTGTGTGTGTGTGTGTGTGTGTGTGTGACATCTTCTTTATCCATTCCTCTGTTAATGGACATCTAGGTTCTTTCCATAGTTTGGCTATTTCCATAGTTTGATGGACATCTAGGTTCTTTCCATAGTTTGACATTGCTGCTATAAACATTCAGGTGCATGTGCCCCTTCAGATCACTACATTTGTATCTTTAGGGTAAATACCCAGTAGTGCAATTGCTGGGTTGTAGGGTAGCTCTATTTTCAACTTTTTGAGGAACGTCCATTGCTGTTTTCCAGAGTGGCTGCACCAGTTGCATTCCCACCAACAGTGTAGGAGGGTTCCCCTTTCTCTGCATCCTCGCCAGCATCTATCATTCCCTGACTTGTTAATTTGAACCATTCTGACTGGTGTGAGGTGGTATCTCACGGTGGTTTTGATTTGTATTTCCCTGATGCCGAGTGATGGTGAGCACTTTTTCACGTGTCTATTGGCCATCTGGATGTCTTCTTTGCAGAAATGTCTGTTCATGTCTTCTGCCCATTTCTTGATTGGGTTATTTGTCCTTTGGATGTTGAGTTGGATAAGTTCTTTATAGATTTTGGATACTAGCCCTTTATCTGATATGTTGTGTGCAAATATCTTCTCCCATTCTGTCAGTTGTCTTGGTTTTGTTGACTATTTCCTTTGCTGTGCAAAAGCTTTTGATCTTGATGAAGTCCCAATAGTTCATTTTTGCCCTTGCTTCCCTTGCCTTTGGCAATGTTTCTAGGAAGACGTTGCTGCGGCTGAGGTCGAAGAAGTTGCTGCCTGTATTCTCCTCGGATTTTAATGGATTCCTTTCTCACACTGAGGTCCTTCATCCATTTTGAGTCTATTTTCATGTGTGGTGTAAGGAAATGGTCCAGTTTCATTTTTCTGCATGTGACTGTCCAATTTTCCCAACACCATTTGTTGAAGAGACTGTCTTTTTTCCATTGAACATTCTTTCCTGCTTTGTCAAAGATTAGTTGACCATAGAGTTGAGGGTCTATTTCTGGGGTCTCTATTCTGTTCCGTTGATCTATGTGTCTGTTTTTGTGCCAGTACCATACTGTCTAGATGATGACAGCTTTGTAATAGAGCTTGAAGTCTGGAATTGTGATGCCACCAACTTTGGCTTTCTTTTTCAACATTCCTCTGGCTATTCGAGGTCTTTTCTGGTTCCATATAAATTTTAGGATTATTTGTTCCATTTCTTTGGGGGGAAAAAATGGATGGTATTTTGGCAGGGATTGCATTAAACGTGTAGATTGCTTTAGGTACTTAGACATTTTCACAGTATTTGTTCTTCCAATCCATGAGCATGGAACATTTTTCCATTTCTTTGTGTCTTCCTCAATTTCTGTCATGAGTACTTTATAGTTTTCTGAATACAGATTCTTTGCCTCTTTCGTTAGGTTTATTCCTAAGTATCTTATGGTTTTTGGTGTAAATTGTAAATGGGATTGACTCCTTAACCAGTGAGAATATTTAATTCTAGGTCTCCCCATCTCCAGTTCTCTCAAGCCTACAGCAGCAAACATGTCTGTTCTCAGCCCTATCATGAACTAGACTCAGACAACTGATCTTACATCCTTTAATGTACTCTACTAGCACATATTTATGATGGTTATATTTTCCAGATTTGACTCAATTTAAGGACTTACACAATCCTGGGCTCTTAATACAATGATCATATTTTAAACTTAAAATGTGTTTTTTATCAAAATATTTAGAATGGGACATATTGTAAGAATCAAGGAAAGAGGTCATCAAGAACAGTCTTTGTTCCAGGCTATTAACAGAGCCTTCTCAGGTAGGGGTAATAAAATTCCTTCCTAAAATGTTGCTGTGAATATCACCTCAGTCAGGCTCATAAAAAAAACCAGACTTATTTTCACATAGCATAGGTCTGAGAAAATACTAGAGAAAAGCATTTATTTCATTTCTTTAAAGTAAGTTACATGCCCAGTGTTGGGCTGGAACTCATGACCCTGAGATCAAGAATCACATGTTCTACCAACTGAGCCAGGCAGATGGCCCCAGAAAAGCATTTTAAAATTAGTAAAACTGAACCAATATATGAGTGAAGCACCCTAACTATCCCTAGTCTCTGTAACTAACAAAAGCTTTTTTTTTTTTAGTTTTTTTTAAAGATTTTATTTATTTATTTGAGAGAGAGAAGGAGAGTCAGTGAGAGAGCCCAATCAGGGGAGTAGCAGAGAGAAAGGGAGAAGCAGGCTCCCTGCCATGCAGTTAGCTAAAAGTGACACAGGGCTCCCAAGACCCTGAGATCATGACATGAGCCAAACACACTTAACCAACTGAGCCACCCAGGTGTCCCAGAAGTTTAAATTAATAAATAGATGCTAAGTAAATAGTTCCTGAATTAATTAATCCAAGTCATGTCAATATGAATAATAGTCAAGTGAGTTAAAACAATTTATTGGTGTTTGAGAAAATTCCATAGATATCCAAGCTTTGTCATGGATTTTATATACCATTGAGCAAGTCATTTGACCTCTCTGAACCTCAATTTTCTCATCTATAAAATAAAGCACTGGATCAAATAGTTCCCTACTCCAAAAAAATTTTCTCAAGAAAATTTAAAGCAGTTTTATTTGTAATGATCAAAAATTGGAAACAACCCAAATGTCCACCAACAGGTAAATGGATAAACTCCAGTGTGCTCATACAATGAAACACTACTCATCAATAAAAAGGAATGTTATTAATACATATAATAACATGGATGAATATAAAAATAATTATACTGGGTAAAAGTAGATTTTCTGTAAATAATATATACTAAACAATTTCATTTATATAAAATTCTAGGAAGTGCAAACTAATCTATAGGGACAAAAAGCAGATTACTGTTTATCTGGGACCAGAGAAATGAAAACAGAAGATAAATAGGCATAAGGACATGGCATGGAAGTGATGTTATATTTACTATCTTGAATGTGGTAATGGTTTCATAGGTGTATACATATGTTAAAACTCATCGTAGAAGGGTGCCTGTATGGCTTAGTCAGTTCAGCATCCACCTTTTGATTTCTCTCAGATCATGATCTCAGGGTCCTGAGATTGAATCCGTGTTGGGCTCTAACACTGCACGTGGAGCCTACTTAAGAGTCTCTTTCTCTCCCTCTCTGCCTCTCGCCCAACTCACACACTCAGAACACTTAATAACTGGCATGCTCATCAAGTTGCACACTTCATTTTTTTTTAGATTTTTTTAAAGATTTTATTTATTTGAGAGAAAGAGAGAGAATAGGAGAGAGCGAGCGAGCTCGAGAAGTGGAGGGTCAGAGGCAGAAGCAGACTCCCTGCAGAGCAGGGAGCCTGATGTGAGACTTGATCCCAGGACTCCAGGATCATGAGCTGAGCCAAAGGCAATCACTTAACCAACTGAGCCACCCAGACACCCCAAACTGCACACTTTAAATATAGTTAGTTTAATATATGTGAGTTCTACCTCAATAAACTTTCAAAGCAACATGCTGACAGTCAAAGAACACCATTTGAAGAAAGGTTCTAAACATAAAATAGGTAAAAATAAACAAGAAAAAAACAGCTTGTAAACAATAGACTATTTAGGTAGAAGAAAACTTACACACATCCTATCATTCATACATTCAGAGAGATAAGTGAAGATGTTACTTTTTTTTTTTTTAAGATTTTTATTTATTTGACAGACAGATCACAAGTAGGCAGAGAGGCAGGCAGAGAGAGAGAGGAGGAGGAGGCAGGCTCCCTGCTGAGCAGAGAGCCCGATGTGAGGCTCGATCCCAGGACCCTGGGATCATGACCTGAGCCGAAGGCAGAGGCCCCAACCACTGAGCCACCCAGGCGCCCAGATATTACTTTTTTGAAATAAGAAGAACATCAGGGATTTGGGAAGGGGAGGAAGAGGCAGTGGACAACAACAGTTCTGGAAATTAAAAATAATTATTATGGCTGAAATTTTAAAAAGTGGCCTTGGAGAAATGTTTTAAAAATTCTGAAGGAAAATTATTTTCTACTTCTATACTCAGGTAAACTATCATTTAGAGAGAGAGAGAAGAACATCTGGGACATTCAAAGCCTCAAAATTATCTGCCATATACTCTATGTTAGCTTCCTATGGTCTCTGTAACAAATTACCACAAACCTGGTAGGTTAAAACAATACATATTTATTCTCTTAGTCTGGTAGGCCAGAAGTCCAAAATCAGTTTTACTGGGAAGAAGTCAAGGTGTGAGCAGAACTGATTCTTTCTGAAGATTCTAGGAAAGAATGTTTTTTCCAGCTTCTAGAGCTCCATGTTTCGCATTCCCTGATTCATGGTCCCTTCCCCAACTTTAAAGCCAGCAGTGTAGTGTTTTTCAAGTCTCACTGTGCTTCCACATTTACATCTCCTCTCTTATAAGGACCCTTGGGATTCCACAGGACACGTTTGGACAATCCAGGATAATCTCATCACAAAATCCTTAACTTACTCACACTTATAAAGTCCCTTTTGCTATGTTCTGGGGATTAAGCCACAAAGACATTCGGGGAGCCATTGCTCAGCCTGCCACACACCCTCCCTAAGGACACTATCAAAAGATATATTCCGGTTATTCAGGAAGTAAACATAGAAAAAAGAACACATGGGATGTAGGAAAAAGAGAGAAAAAGGGAATTTCCAGGATAACAAGGCATGTTCCAAAAAGAAAACTGAACAAGTGATTAGAGGAAAATATCCAAGACTGGAAGAAGTCTTAAGACTCTGAGAGAAAAGGCACCATCCGATAGACTCTTAGGTGGATGTAGGCCTGAGAGAAACTTTTGCTTTTGAGGAAATTTGGGATGAACTGGTGATAGACATATATAAAACTAAATAAGCAAAGCTACAAACAATTATTATCCCATGGAATATAAAAATGTGTACAAAAAAGGAAAAATAAACATAGTACGCTGCATGGCTTAACAGTAGTTAGCAACTGCAAACAGTGAATCTCGCTGAAATTATAATCAATTATGATAGAAGAGTGAGAGGATGAGAAGTGTATGGTAATGGTGCTGGTGGTGTCGGGATTGTGAGACAGAGCTCATATTTCATAGTGGACAGTTAATAGATAACGACTAAAACTGAAATATCAAGTTGTGCTTGTTCTTTAAGATCATGAAGATAAATGCTGAAAGAAAGACTTGAAATCAAGGGGTAGGCATGGGAAAGGGGACAGATGATGGTAGGACACCAGCTTCACTGTGATGCTCAGTGATGGCGCCCCCCCTGCAGCCCTGGGCAAGAGATGCTGTTATAAGACTGGAACTTAGAAGTGCTTAACTGAAGACACAACATGGACACAATTATTGTGATCAGCAGTGTGGTTGGAGGGGCAACCAGGGAAGCCTGGCTCACAGAATGATGGAGATGTGTAATACAACACAACATTCCTAGAAGCAAAAAACATGGGCCTCCCACCCAGGGCATTGTTAAACCAGCCAGCCAAAAGAAATCAAGGACAGATGATTAGGAGACATAGGGCAGCTCCCCCAATAAAAATTCATGGTTCTTTACCCAGGTTCTAGGACAGGACCAGTTTCTGACCAGAACTCAACTGACTAAGTGAGAGGCCAGATCCTCGGGAAGAAGGTTCCTACAGCAGTGCAGCAATTATATAAAAGAAAGAGCTCTTCTGCAGAAACACATGGAGTGCAAGTGGCCCTGCTGCTTGGGGCCATATGATCTGGTAGACCATATGTTATTGGAGGATGTCTATGGCAGGAAAATATGTTTTATAGAGTTAATGGCAACCTTCAGTAGGAGAATCACAGTATAGATCGCTAGTGTTCTGCACAGCCATGCCTTGTGCAGTAAAAAATCAAATGCTTTCAAAAAACAGCATCCTCTTCATGATGATCAGAACCTAGTACTCCTCCCAGGATGATAATGTCTTTACTTTCCTAATGGTCTCTTGACATGAGGAATCCAAAGTAACTAGACAACAGCTTAAATTTTAATAGGACTCTTTAAAAAAAAAAAAAAGATTTTTATTTACATATTTGAAAGAAAGAGAGAGTGAGCGCTCCAGCAGTGGGAGGGGCAGAAGTAGAGGAAGAAGCCAATTCCTCAGTGAGCAGGGATCCTGACATGGCTTAATCCCAGAACCCCAAGATTATGACCAGGACCCAGAGATCATGACCTGAGCTGAAGGTAGATGCTTAACTGACTGGGCCACCCAGGTGCCCATAATAGGACTTTTATCATGATCATAGTGGAAGAGTTCTTTCCGTGGAGACAAAATCCAAGGTTATGAGGAAGGTAACCACAAATTTCCTATTTGCTGAAATATAAAATGTGAAATATAAAAGCACAGATTGAAAGCAAAAACATGAAAAAGATACACCACATAAGCAGTAACGTTAAAAGACTGATATGACTTCCCTATTAACAGACAAAATAGTCTTCAAAACAAAGAGTATCACTAGAGATAAAGAGAGGTATTTCATAATGACAAAAGAGCCAATTAATCAAAAACACATAAAAATCCTAGATTTTTGTGTTTTTATGTGTATATGTTCCTAAATGTGTATGCCCTAATGGCAGAGTTCAAAACCATATGGAAAACAACAATTAACAAAAGTAGAAGGAGAATAGAAAATGAACAATCCTAGTTGGAGACTTGAACTCCTGTCTCTTAGTAATTGATATAAACATACACAATTAGTAAGAATATAAAAATTTGGACAATATCAACCAGCTTGATATAGTAGATGTTTATGGAACACTATATCCAACAACTGAAGAATACACATTCTTTTTAAGCACTTACAGAACATTCATAAAGAAAGACCATATGCTGAGAAATAAAATAAGTCTGAACAAATCAAAATATTGAAATCATAGCATATATTCTCTGACTACAAGTCAAGTAAGTTAGAAATTAATATAAAAATATATGGAGAAAATTCAAAGAAACTTGAGAATTAACATTTAAAAGATTTTTCAGTGAAATAGAGGACAAATAATAGAGAAAATCAATAAAGTCAAAAGTGAGCTCTTTGAAAATATTGGTACAATTGATAAACTGCAAATGATATTGGTCAATAAAAATAAGATGAAAGATGGGGTGCCTGGCTCTCTGAGTACATGAGGCATGTAACCCTTGATCTCAGTGATGTAAGTTCGAGCCCCAAGTTGGATGTAGAGATTGCTTGAAGATAAAATCTTTAAAAATAAATAAATAAGAGAAAAGACTCCACAAATTACCAACATCAAGATCAGATCCTATATAAATTAAAGGATGGGGCTATTATAAAGGGGTATTACAAGCAACTTCATGCCAACACATTAAACACTGTTGGTGAAATGAATGAATTTTTTGAATAACACAACCTAATACAACTGATAGATTTAGATAGCTGTGCTCCTATGAAAGAAAAATGAATTCTTTTTTTTAAGATTTTATTTATTTATTTGACAGAGATCACAAGTAGGCAGAGAGGCAGGGAGAGAGAGAAGAGGAAGCAGGCTCCCCACCTAGCAGAGAGCCTGATGAGGGGCTCAATCCCAGGACCCTGGGATCATGACCCAAGCCGAAGGCAGAGGCTTTAACCTACTGAGCCACCCAGGCACCCCAGAAAACTGAATTCTTAAATTAAAACCTTTCCACAAAGAAAACCCCTAGCCTAGATAGCTTTATAGGTGGATTATATTAAACATTTAAGGAAGAAATAATACCAATACCACATAAACTCTTACAAAATGGAGGAAGACAGAACAGAGACCACCATCTAATTAATTTTATAAGCTCATGACCTTAATAACAAAACCTGATAAAAGATATGTCAAGAAAAGAAATATTCAAACCAATATTTCTCATGAAATAGACATAAAACTCTTTAACAAAATATAAACAAATTAAATTGAATAATTTAAAAAGGATACATATTGTGACCAAGTTGAGTTTATCCCACTAATGCAAGGTTGCTTTGACATTCTAAAACTATGTAATTCACAAATCTAATCAATGTAATTAACAATTTAATGATAAAATCATTTAATGAGCTCAATAATTAAGGAAAAAGACCACTTGAAAAAATCCAAAACACATTTATGCTTTTAAAAGAAATACCTTATAAAATGGGAAATAACAGAGAACCTCCTCAATCTGATAAGAGGTGTCTAAGAAAAACCTACAGCTAACATCATGATTAATGATGAATTATTAAACATGTTGCCATTACTGTGGGAGACAAGGCAAGGATGTACATTCTCAACTTTCTATTCAATATCACATTAATGTGTTTGCCAGTGTCATGAGGCAAGAAAATAAAAATTTATTTTATTGAAAAGGCATAAATATGGGAGTCAAGATGGTGGAGGAGTAGCAGAATGAGATGACATCAGGTCTCAGGAGTTCAGCTAGATAGTTATCAACCCATTCCGAACACCTACAAACCAAGAGGAGATTGAAGAGAAGAAGAGCAGCAATACTAGAAACAGAAAATTGACCAGTTTCTGAAAGGTAGGACGTGCGGAGAAGTGAATCTGAAGCAACAGGAAGATAGATCAAGGCGGGAGGGACCAGCTCCTGGCAAGCAGTAGAGCAGTGGAGCACAAAATTTGAACTTTTAAAAGTCTGCTCCACTGAGGGACACCAGACCAGAGACCAAGTAGGGGTAGAGCCCTTGTGGAGACAGTGTGGTTTTAGGTCCTGCGGGGTCACAGAAGGATTGGAGGTGTCTGATGTCTCAGAGCTCACAGATATTAGAGCAGGGAAGCCCGCTACAGAGACAGAGCTGAGGAGTGAGCTCTCAGCTCTGAGTTTCCTTAAACTGTGATCCACAGCACAGTCAGGCCACTGCTCTTTGAGCGGATGTGCCACAAGCAGCACATACAGAGAAACCCATCTTCCTTCTCTGGAGGCATAAATCTGCTGGGTTTGGAGACTCCAAACAGGGCTGTGTGCCAGAGACAGAAATGCTTGGTCATAGGCCAGTTGAGCTTGAAGCGAAGCCAGAGACCAGGGAGATGGGAGTGATTGAGCACTTTCCTCTGAGGATGCACTGAGGAATGGGGCCCCAAGCTCTCAGCTCCTCCGGGCCAGAAATTAGGAGGCCACCATTTTCATTCCCATCCTCCGGAGCTCTATGGAAAGCATTCAGGGAACAAAATCTCCTGAGAGCTAACGGGAGCAGATTACTTAGCCCAGCCGCTGGCAAGGGCAGAACAATTCCACCTCAGGCAAAGACACTTGAGAATCACTACAACAGGTCCCTCCCCCAGAAGATCAGGAAGAACATCCAGCCAAGACCAAGCCCTCTGCTCAAGGAAAAGAGCAGAATTCCAGAGGAGGCAAAAGCAAAGCATGGAATTCATGGCTTTCTCCCCATGATTCTTCAGTCTTGTAAAGTTAATTAATATTTTTACTTTTTTTATTCATATTCTAATATTTTTTAACTTTTTCTCTTTCCTCTTTTAATGTTTTTTAACTAGTTTATCTTAACAATACCTTTCCAAAAAGAATATTTTTAAACCTTCATTATTATAATCATATTTTATCCTTCATTGTATCTAACTTTATTTTTTGTATACATATAGAGTTTTTTATTCTAAGCAATTTTTGGGATACAATTTCTTTTAATAGATCAAAATATACCCTAAATCTAGCACAGGGCTTTGTTCTAGTCTCCAGCCTAAGCAAATTCTCTCCACTTTCTTTTACTTTCTTTTTCTGACCAACTTATCTTATCAATTCCTTTTTTAGAATTTTTTTAAATTGACATCTTTACAGTCATATTCCATCCCTTCATAATGTTTACCCTTGTTTTTGTATATATTTAAGTTTTTCTTTCTTTAAAATTTTGGGAGGTAGTTTCTTCTAAGAGACCAAAATACACCCAAAATCAAGTGGGTGGCTCTGTTCTATTCATCAGTCTAATACATATATATATATGTGTATTATATATGTGTATATTATATATATATATGTATTATATATGTATGTATATGTGTATATATGTGTGTGTGTGTATATTTTTTAATTTTTTTAACTTTTTTTTACCCCTTTTCTTCTCCCCTCAATTGGGGGTCTCTTCTGATTTGGTTAGCATTCATTGTTCTGGGGTCTTTGCCACCCTTTTAGTATTTTATTCTCTCATTCATATATTCTTATCTGGATAAAATGAGAAGGTGGAAAAACACACCACACAAAAAAAGAACAAGAGGAAGTACCGAAGGCTAAGGACCTAATCAATATGAACATTGGTAATATGTCAGATCTAGAGTTCAGAATGATGATTTTCAAGGTGCTACCTGGGCTCCAAAAAGGCATGGAAGATATTAGAAAAACCTGTCTGGAGAAATAAAAGACCCTTCTGGAGAAATAAAAGAATTAAAATCTAACCAAGTTGAAATTTAAAAAAAAACTATTAATGAGGGAGGTACAATAAAAAATGGAGGCTCGGGCGCCTGGGTGGCTCAGTGGTTAAAGCCTCTTCCTTTGGCTCAGGTCATGATCCCAGGGACCTGGGATCGAGCTTCACATCGGGCTCTCTGCTCAGCAGGGAGCCTGCCTCCTCCTCCTCTCTCTCTATGCCTGCCTCTCTGCCTACTTGTGATCTGTCAAATAAGTAAAAATCTTAAAAAAAAAAAAAAAAGGAGGCTCTTACTGCTAGGATAAATGAGGCAGAAGAGAGAATTAGCAATATAGAAGACAAATGATGCAGAATAAAGAAGCTGGGCAGAAGAGAGACAAACAACTACTGGACAACAAGGGGAGAATTCGAGAGATAAGTGATACCATAAGATGAAACAATATTAAAATAATTGGGATCCCAGAAGAAAAAGAGAGAGATGGGCAAAAGGTATATTGGAGCAAATTATAGTAGAGAATTTCCCTAATATGACAAAGGGAACAAGCATCAAAATCCAGGAGGCACAGAGAACCCCCTTCAAAATCAATAAAAAGAGGTCCACACCCTGTCGTCAAATAGTAAAGCTTAAAAGTCTTAGTGACAAAGAGAAAATCCTGAAAGCAGCTCAGGACAAGAAGTCTGTAACATACAATGGTAGAAATACTAGACTGGGAGCAGCCTTATACACAGAGACCTGGCACACCAGAAAGGACTGGCATGATATATTCAGAGCACTAAACAAGAAAACATGCAGCCAAGAATACTATATCCAGCTAGGCTGTCATTGAAAATAGAAGGAGAGATAAAAAGCTTCCAGGACAAACAAAAAATAAAAGAATTCGCAAACACCAAACCAGCCCTACAGGAAATACTGAAAGGGGTCCTCAAGGCAAACAGAGAGCCTAAAACAAACAGACTGGAAAGGAAAAGAGACAATATACAGTAACAATCACCTTACAGGCAATACAAGGCACTAAATTCATATCTTTCAATAGTTACCCTGAATGTAAATGGACTAAATGCCCCAATCAAAAGACACAGGGCATCGGAATGGATAAAGAAACAAGACCCATTGACATGCTGCCTACAAGAAACTCATTTTAGACCCAAAGACACCTCCAGATTTAAAGTGGGGGGGGTGGTAGAAAACAATTTACCATACTAATCGACATCAAAAGAAGGTTGGGGTGGCAATCCTTATATCAGATAAATCAGATTTTAAGCCAAGGACTATAAAAAGAGATGAGGAAGGACACTATATCATACTCAAAGGGTCTGTCCCACAAGAAGATCTAACAATTTTAAATATCTATGTCCCTAACATGGGAGCTCCCAACTATATAAACCAATTAATAGCAAAATCAAAGAAACACATTGACAATAATACAATAATAGCAGGGGACTTTAACACCCCCCTCACTGAAATGGACAGATCATCCATGCAAAAGATCAACAAGGAAATAAAGGCTTTGAAAGACACACTGGACCAGATGGACATCACAGATCTATTCAGAACATTCCATCCCAAAGCAACAGAATACACATTCTT